>NC_081419.1:7038922-7338922 GCF_949786415.1 Peromyscus eremicus | reverse complement strand
CATGAGTGTTGTACTCATGGAGGCCAGAAGAGGCTGTCAATCCCCCTGGAGCTGGAATTACAGGCAGTGGTGAGACTCCTGGTGTGGGTGCTTGGAACCGAACTCAGGCCCTCTGGAAGAGCAGTCTGCACTCTTAACCAGTCTGGTGAATGCCTTTTACATTTTCCTAGGAGGCCAGAGTAGTTTCATAAAATATTGAGTCATCCTCATCACCACTGACTCTGTTGCCAGCAAATGTTTGGGGCAACTTTTGGTTCAATAAACACCCTGACTTGAGGGTTCGGGGTGTTGCAACAATGCCCTAAGGCCTGACATCCAAGGAACAGACAGACTCTGGTAACTAGAGGAGCTAGACTTCTGTTTGTGTCTGTTACTTACACTCCTTCGAGATTGAAACGTCCTTCTTCTGGGGCCCATATGGGTATGTATGCATGTATACACAGATGTGGATACTCATATGCTACCCTGTGCATGATTGGCCCTCTGTGCATGGGACCCACCAACCATGCATCAAAAACGTTCAACAAAAAAAACCTCACTCCTGGACCAAGTGTGTGCAAACTGCCTGGTCATTTGTCTCTGAGCAGCAGCAGTGACTCCGCACAGCATTTATTTTGTAATAGGTACTAGTCCTCCTGTAGCAGGAATCTTAGAGAGTCTTAATAAAATCAAACCTGAGGCCAGTTGTTGGGGTGAATGCTGGAAGATCAGAGAAGCAGAACAAGCCACAGCTACCTCACCTCGCCAGTTCCTCAGCTGATCCTGTTTCCTCAGACTGGAAGCTTCTGTGTCCTCATCCCAATGGATCTCAGCTGAACTGCTGCTGTTCGAAAGCCTGAATGCTTAACCAGTCAAAAGCTTCTAGTTCCTGGTCCTCACGCCTTATATATCTTTCTGCTTTCTACCATCACTCCCTGGGATTAAAGGCTCGCTTTCTGGGATTAAAGGCGTGAGTCACCATGCTTGGCTGTATCCTTGAACAGATGGATTTCTGCCTCTGGAATGCTAGGATTAAAGGCGTGTGCTACCACTGCCTATCCTTTATGTTTAATATTGTGGCTGTTCTGTCTCTGACCCCAGATAAGTTTATTAGGGTGCACAAAATTTCGGGGAACACAATACCACCACATCCTCCAGAAAGGACTCAGAATCTGTGCACAACACATACAGGTTCTGTGCTAGGCATTTTATGCACGGCTTTGGGTACTTGCAGATTTTGGTATTGTTCAGGGCCTCCACGCATGTGACTCTAAGTACCATAGTGTTTGTGGAGTGAATGCACATATGGGAACTGAGGTGGTAAGCGGCCCCAGGTGACTGAATGACACCTTCTCTTCCATACACATCCAGCTCACTGTATTTGGGTATGCATCCCTTTGTCAGCTTCTCGATGAGGAACCCAAAGCACAGGGAGGAGAAGAAACTGGCTCTCACATCTGGGCAGGTGGGTGGTTCAAACCCATTCTCCCAGACTTTGGAGTTGGTGTCCTTAACATATTACCCTGTCAACCTAGCTAGGCTATGTCCTTTTTTTTTTTTGGTTTTTCAAGACAGGGTTTCTCCGTGTAGTTTTGGTGCCTGTCCTGGAATTCACTTGGTAGCCCAAGCTGGCCTCAAACTCACAGAGATCCACCTGGCTCTGTCTCCCGAGTGCTGGGATTAAAGGTGTGTGCCACCACCGCCCGGCAAGGCTAGGCTATGTCTAAAGTGGGTGGAGAGTGCAGATCTAGATCTTGGCCAATTCCAGGCACACTGGGGCCAGTCCTATTTCTTTTCAGCTTTATTCAGATCAGACTGTCCTTGGGGGACAACGTCTTCCACCTAAAGAACTTAAAATGACACTTGTCGGGGTTGGGGATTTAGCTCAGTGGTAGAGCTCTTGCCCAGCAAACGCAAGGCCCTGGGTTCAGTCCTCAGCTCCAGAAAGAAAAAAAAAAAAAAAAAAAAAAAAAAAAGACCCCATGCCCCTGAGCCAGCATGTCCTGGGGAAGGAAGAGGTGGTGGTGGTGGGTTTGTTTAGTAACTGGTGCTGCTACTCTGGGATATGGCATTTAATAATCTGACTTTGTACCTGATGAGACACAGCAAAATGAAGTCAGTGCCTGAGGCCGGGTGGCAGCTGATGTGAGACTGGCATTATGGTCTCTTACCTTCTGAGAGCAGGTGTAGTGTCGGTGTGAGAGCCTCACCTGTAGACACCCTAGGCCCAGGCGTTGAGGTGGGCCACTTGCATTTCTGTTCTACTCTGACCTCACACTGTCATAACTATGAGCTTTCTTCAGTGACCTAAAAACACCCTAGTTTCCAGTAAGACTGTAACATTTCCCTGGATGGAAAGTAAAATAAAGAGAAATTAACAAAAGCAGATTCCCTCACCCTACTCTAAGATGGTGGAATGAGCAGAAACGACAAAGTCCTCCTCCATGAGTTGAGATGAATAAAACCATTTATGGGCAGGCCCAGGTTTGGGTGGTCGGCCTGATGGGGTACCCAGGTGGAGCTTGATGGAATGCAGTCACATTAAAGAGAAGGTGTTCCCTTCACTGTGGCACCTTCACAGGGGTGGCCTTCATGAATGCCGTTCAATTTTGGGATTTTCCCCGTTTCCCTGTGGGAGGCCCCTCTCCTCGCATGTAGGACTCAGTGACCCTTACTAGAGGAACGCTCCCTGACAGTGTCCGAAGCGTAGCAGTTAGCTCTCAGCTCACATGCTGGCCGTGCGTGCGTGTGTGTGTGTGTGTGTGTGTGTGTGTGTGTGTGTGTGACCTCCAGAGTCAGCTTTATCGTTTGTGTTACAGTGTCCTGCACTGCCCAGCTAGGAAGGGGCAGAGGGAACAGAGAGATGGCTCCCAAGTTAAGAGTGCTGGCCGGCTGCTCTTGCCGGGACCCCATTCCCAGTACAACTCCTGCTCCAGGAGATCCAGTGCCCTCTTGTGGCTTCTCTGGGTACCTGTGCACACATGCATAAATGAAATTAATCTTTAAAAATGAACAAGGAAGAAAGTCAACAAAATGGATGATCTCCTCAAGTCCCTGAGTCTGGAGGCCTGTTCTGAGGGAGAATTAGGCTAGGGTTCCTGTCTCTCTTTTGGGTGCTGGGGACAGAACTGGGCCTTGAGCGTGCTAGGTGAGTGTTGTACACTGAGCTACACCCCAACTCAAGAGTCGGATCATTACGCTGCAGGCCAGAAGCTGTTAGGGGTAGTGTTCCATGGTCATTTGGGGGTTCAGATAGAAAACTTCACATTCTGGCTTTCAGCTTCATGGGTAAGAAACCGTGGAGAAGTGACATTGATTCTGCTTGCATACCTGTAAAATGGAAATACTAGCATGTGCATGCAGAGAACCCTTGAGGATTGCGATGGTGTGGGAAGTGCTGCAGAGCCCAGCATGGAGCCGAGTGACAAGCAGCAGACACTTCATCACGTGAGCCTGTCACTCAGTCTCCATTCTGGGGAGCTTTGGGGTGGCAGCAACCTCAGGCCAGACCAGTCAAGTGGTATTTCTCTTTGCCTTCTCCACAGGGCAGCAGCAGCTCAGACTCTCTGGAGGGCCAGAGCTGCGACTATGCCAGCAAGAGCTACGACGCTGTTGTCTTTGATGTTCTGAAAGTGACTCCTGAGGAGTTTGCCGTAAGTGACATGGAACTGATGGGGTTGGTGGTGCTGTCACAAGGAGCTGGAGGAAGTCACTACTCTGGGTTTCTGCCCAGGTTGAGAATACCATACATGGCCACAGTAGGAGAGCGAGTGATGGGTAAAGAATGCTTTGGGTTTAGAATTGGCTGCCTTGGGAGGGGTCCACAGTGCATCTGCACAGTAAGAAAGGAATAGGGCTCGGCATAGTTTACAAAGCACACCCAGCACACCAGCAGGCACATTTGGCCAAGGTTTGGACCTGCTGCTGACACATTTCACCAAGCCAGCCATATTGCCCGTTCTGCTTTTGGCTGCAGACCGCATGCATGTGTGGTTCTGTTTTCCTCCTTTTGTTTACTTCCACCTTCTATACATTTATGTACCATCTCCTGCAGCAATAGGCAGGATCCTTTTTCTTCAGCCTGTGTTTGGTTTCTGGATGACCCCTCAGTGGAGCAGAGCTGGCCTCTCATTTGCCATGATGTTTCCCTCTCTTGGGGTTTTGTTAGGGAGGGGAGTTGGTTCTGGGATGACTTTAAGCCTGACTCTGAGAACTATTCTACTCTGTAGAGCCAAGACTGGTCCCTGACATGCCCTCCTCCTCCTCCCCTCCTTCCTCCTCCTCCCTTCCCTCCTCCTCTTCCTTCTTCTTCCTGGTTCCCATGGTTTAGAGATTCTATATCCACCAGCTACAGGTGGATCTTTGCTGTCTGTGTGGCTCTGGCTGCCAGCCAGCAGCTTCTCTTTATATGGTCTGTATTTCCATTCTGAGAATCTGAGGTTTCCCAAATATTGGTCATGGCCTGGTCGTGGCTCTCATGGCTCTGTCACAGCCTTCTGTAGAGGCTCTGGTCATGACCTATCATGTCTCTTTGGTCATAATTCTCATGGCTCCAGTCATAGTTTCCCGTGGCTCTGGTCATGGCTCCTGTGGCTCTAGTCATGGTCTCTTGTGGCTCCTATGACTGTGGTCATGGGTCCCTGTGGCTCTGGCTGTGGCCTACCATGACTCTGGGTTATAGTTTCCCATGGCTCTTGTCTTGACTCCTGTGGCTGTTTATCACTCCTACGGCTCTGGTCGTGGCTTCAGTGGCTGTGGTTGTGACCTCCTGTGGCTCCTATAGCTTGGCTGTGGCTTTAGTAGCATTCTGGTTGTAGCTTTTGTGCCTCTGGCCATGGATCTCATGTCTCTGGTTAGGGTTCTGGTCATGGCTCCCATGGCTCTGGCTGTGACTACCATGGTTGTGGTTGTGGCCTCCCTTGGCTCTGTGAGCTCTTAACTCAGGAGTACCTTTGGAGCTGCTGCTTAGTGTTCTGTGAGTGCTTGCTGCTGTTCACTGGTGAGGGATCTAATGGCAGACTTTCAGGTACCTTCTATTGTACAATACAATATGAACCGACAGCTTTTGTTTGCTTACTGTGGTCTTGGGAAAGCCTTACGTGAAGGCTAGGATGTGAGGATTCTGTGTGATACTGTTAGGAATATGCATATTCATCTATTGTTGGAGGGTTTGGCTTTTTTTTGGAGGGCCTATCACCCAGCTCCCAAATAAATCACTCATGGAGGCTTATTCTTACTTATGAATGTTTGGCTTTAGCTTGGCTTAGTTTCTCGCCAGCTTTCCTTAACTTATCCCATCTACCTTTTTTTTTTTTTTAAAGATTTATTTATTTATTTTGTTTTTTTTTTTTTTTTTTTTTTTTTTGGTTTTTCGAGACAGGGTTTCTCTGTGTAGCTTTGTGCCTTTCCTGGAACTCACTTGGTAGCCCAGGCTGGCCTCGAACTCACAGAGATCCGCCTGGCTCTGCCTCCCGAGTGCTGGGATTAAAGGCGTGCGCCACCAAGGCCCGGCTATTTATTTATTTTGTATACAGCATGTATGACCAGAAGAGGGCACCAGATCTCATTACAGATGGTTGTGAGCCACCATGTGGTTGCTGGGAGTTGAACTCAGGACCTCTGAAAGAGCAGTCAGTGCTCTTAACCTCTGAGCCATCTCTCCAGCCCCCATCTACCTTTTGCCTCTGGGCTTTTCCCGTTCTCTTACTTCTGTAAATCTTACTCTTACCCCGTGGCTCACTGTGTACCTGGGTGGCTGGCCCCTGGAGTCCTCCTCTTTTCTGGCTCCTAACTCTCCAATCCCTCTTCCCAGATTTCGCCCTCTATATATTCTCTCTGCCTGCCAGCCCCGCCCACCCTTTCTCCTGCCTCGCTATTGGTCAGTTCTTTATTAGACCATCAGGGGTTTTAGACAGACACAGTAACACAGCTTCACAGGGTTCAATAAATGCAGCATAAACAAAAGTAACACAGCTTAGAATAATATTCTATAACATTCATCATAAACAAAAACCGTTTTTCCCCTTTGGCTAGCCAACTAGCTTCCCTTAACCACATGCTACCACTTTTTTTCTTGGGAGTGTGGGGGATGTACAGTACCCCTTCCGGGCTGTAGCATTCATCCTTGCAGAGATGTCATGGAGTATGCGGTGACTGGCCATTTCTAGTCAAAGCCTGGCTCCCTGTTGAGTGGCCCTGGCTCTTGGGGATGGAGAAGAGCATAGGAAGTTGTGGCCGAGTGACCCTGAGGTCTGACTGGTGCTCCCTGTTCAGGCTCTCTACTGGGTGAATGGGTGCCTGGGAACAAGTGGGGAATGGGACCTGGCTTCACCTTGTGGGCACCTAGCGTGTGCCACCACCCCCTTTGGGAGTGACTGACAGCTCTGGAGCCCTCATATCCCTGGGGAATGGGTTGCTCAGCAGCAGCCTTTGAACAAGTTTAGTGTGGTAGTAAAGTATTATGACATTGGTGACCTGCTGAGTTTTCCTTGGATACTTGTGTTGCTAGAGGCTTGCCTTGGACATTGCATCCTTTCTGGTGAAAGGTGAGAGGTAGAAATGGGAGTAGGTCTCTGAAAACCTTCTTTGTGTCAGGAGCAGACAGTCCCCATCCTGGGACCAGCGCTGTTGGTGTTGGTTTTTCTCCGTGTATGTACATGTACACGTGGTGTACGTGGGTCTGTATGGAGGCCAGAAGTCAATGCTGGGTGTCCTTCCCTGTTGCTCTCCATCTTATGTTTTGAGACAGGATCTCTCACTGGCCTGGGGCTCACTATTAGACTAGGTTGCTGGCCAGGGAACTCCAGGGATCCCGTCTCTGCCTCCCAGCACTAGGATTAAAAACACACACTGTCATACCTCACATTTTATGAGCGTGATGGGGATCCAGGCTCAGGTTGAACAGCAAGCACTTTACTCATCAGCCTGTCTCCACAGCCACTGATGTGTCTTGAGAACATCTGAGCACCAGTTGTGACTGACAGCCTGAGCTGGGATCAGGATGTGAAACTTAGACCATTCAAAGAAACATGGCTGATATGTCATCATTGCAGTAGCTTCCCTGGAAATTCTGTAGGAACCCCTAAGCAGATGGGGGGCGGGGGAGGTGGTGGTGGGGGAAGGACATCTCATCTTTATACCCGCTGGACTTGGGCTCTTCTTCTAAGTGTCATTGCACACACTCCTGGGTCCCATCGGGCAGGAAGGACACGAACTGAAACCACACAGAAGATTTCCAAGGACGCCCTGAGCTGTTAAGTGTTCTGTTTTGAAAAGGCCTTTCTGCTCCTTGTGTGGTGCAGTTGAGCCAGGTGTGCGGAGTAGGTGGCTAACAACCCCCGGGTATACATAGCAGAAAAGGTAGCAGTTGCTTGTACTGCCCAGGATGGAGCTCTGTGTTCTGTGGGCCTGCAGCACTCACTGGCCAACCTACCCAGATCATGAGGACAGGATATGCAGATGTCACACACCCCTTGCCACCAAGGGGAAAGCACAAGAGCTGGGATTCCATTAGGTGCCTCATTATTCTTGGTGCCAAGCTTCCATTAGTGGCAACGTTCCCCTCTGTGCCCTGGGAGGGACAGGATGCTCACTACACAGAGCCCTGCCTATTTCCCTCCCATTCAACTCTGAGGATGCTATGCTTTGGTCTGTGTCTGTGCTTTTTAGCAACCCAGTGACTTCAGAGCGCCTTTGAATTGTGCCAGGAGCTGGCCACGGTTGTGTGCCTATGCCCCAGCTATGACCATAGGTAACACACTTTACGTGTTGCCATTTTTTTCTCTAGTGTTTTCTTGGTAGTCCAGTGTAACAGCTGCTGTTTCCTTTTCCCTAGAGCAACTTTGGTATGTGAGTGTTCGGCCAAGCCAGTGGGCCTTAATGTCTAGGCTCCTGGGCTGTGCATCCATGTGCTAGTATCTGAGCCTGTCTCTGTAATTGCATTAGCTGCATTTTTCGTTACCTCCTCACTGTGTGCACACACACAATTGATGTATTGTCACATCAGACATTCTATATCTTTCATTTCAAATTTCTATCTTGTGGACTGCAAGATCTGACTGTGTCTCACTGGACAGGTTCAGTAGACCATGTGTTGCAAAAAGCCATGGCTCTCCTTCCTGGCCTGTCTCAGAGGCATGTGGTAACTGACACCTGGCTCCCATGTGACACACAGAGGTGGGTAAATAACGGAGTGATGCAGCACAAATCTTAAAAGATCTTAGTAATAAAAACAAACCCGGAGCCAGGTATTGGGGTGAACGCTGGAAGATCAGAGAGACAGAACAGGCCACAGCTAACCTCACCTTGCCAGCTTCTCAGCCGATCCTGTTTCCTCAAACTGGAAGCCTCTGAGTCCTCATCTGGAATGAATCTCAGCTGAACTGTTGCTAAAAGCCTAAAAGCTTAACCAGCTCTAGTTCCTGGTTCTCACGCCTTAAATACTTTTCTGCTTTCTACCATCACTTCCTGGGATTAAAGGGGTGTGTCACCATGCCTGGTTGTTTCCAGTGTGGCCTTGAACTCACAGAGATCTGGATAGATCTCTGCCTCCAGAATGCTAGGATTAAAGGTGTGTGTGCCACCATTTTTCTGGCCTCCTATCTAGTGGCTGTTTTGTCCTCTGACCCTAGATAAGTTTATTAGGGTGCACAATATATCAGGGGATACAGTACCACCACAAAGTGACCTTGGCCCAAAGAATTGTTAGCAGTGGTGCCTTTCCCCTGGTCCCCAGATGAGCTTCTGCTTCTGGCCCCATTAGTGGCATCAGCCTGTCTGCTGCTATGGGAGGGTCCTCTTCTTTTCTTTCCAATCTGTACAAGAGTCACACTGAACAGAGGGCAGTAGACGTGGTGTGGTCACACTGAACAGAGGGCAGTAGACGTGGTGTGGCCACACTGAACAGAGGGCAGTAGACGTGGTGTGGTCACACTGAACAGAGGAGGGCAGTAGACGTGATGTGGCCACACTGAACAGAGGGCAGTAGACGTGGTGTGGTCACACTGAACAGAGGGCAGTAGACGTGGTGTGGTCACACTGAACAGAGGAGGGCAGTAGACGTGGTGTGGCCACACTGAACAGAGGGCAGTAGACGTGGTGTGGCCACGCTGAACAGAGGGCAGTAGACGTGGTGTGGCCACACTGAACAGAGGGCAGTAGACGTGGTGTGGCCACACTGAACAGAGGGCAGTAGACGTGGTGTGGCCACACTGAACAGAGGGCAGTAGACGTGGTGTGGTCACACTGAACAGAGGGCAGTAGACGTGGTGTGGTCACACTGAACAGAGGGCAGTAGACGTGGTGTGGCCACACTGAACAGAGGGCAGTAGACGTGGTGTGGCCACACTGAACAGAGGGCAGTAGACGTGGTGTGGCCACACTGAACAGAGGGCAGTAGACGTGGTGTGGTCACACTGAACAGAGGGCAGTAGACGTGGTGTGGTCACACTGAACAGAGGGCAGTAGACGTGGTGTGGTCACACTGAACAGAGGAGGGCAGTAGACGTGGTGTGGTCACACTGAACAGAGGAGGGCAGTAGACGTGGTGTGGCCACACTGAACAGAGGGCAGTAGACGTGGTGTGGCCACACTGAACAGAGGGCAGTAGACGTGGTGTGGTCACACTAAACAGAGGGCAGTAGACGTGGTGTGGCCACACTGAACAGAGGGCAGTAGACGTGGTGTGGCCACACTGAACAGAGGGCAGTAGACGTGATGTGGTCACACTGAACAGAGGGCAGTAGACATGGTGTGGCCACACTGAACAGAGGAGGGCAGTAGACGTGGTGTGGCCACGCTGAACAGAGGGCAGTAGACGTGGTGTGGTCACACTGAACAGAGGGCAGTAGACGTGGTGTGGCCACGCTGAACAGAGGGCAGTAGACATGGTGTGGCCACACTGAACAGAGGAGGGCAGTAGACGTGGTGTGGCCACACTGAACAGAGGGCAGTAGACGTGGTGTGGTCACGCTGAACAGAGGGCAGTAGACGTGGTGTGGTCACACTGAACAGAGGGCAGTAGACGTGGTGTGGTCACACTGAACAGAGGAGGGCAGTAGACGTGGTGTGGTCACACTGAACAGAGGGCAGTAGACGTGGTGTGGTCACACTGAACAGAGGGCAGTAGACGTGGTGTGGTCACACTGAACAGAGGGCAGTAGACGTGGTGTGGTCACACTGAACAGAGGGCAGTAGACGTGGTGTGGTCACACTGAACAGAGGGCAGTAGACGTGGTGTGGTCACACTGAACAGAGGGCAGTAGACGTGGTGTGGTCACACTGAACAGAGGGCAGTAGACGTGGGGTGGCCACACTGAACAGAGGGCAGTAGACATGGTGTGGCCACACTGAACAGAGGGCAGTAGACGTGGTGTGGCCACACTGAACAGAGGGCAGTAGACGTGGTGTGGCCACGCTGAACAGAGGGCAGTAGACGTGGTGTGGCCACACTGAACAGAGGGCAGTAGACGTGGTGTGGTCACGCTGAACAGAGGGCAGTAGACGTGGTGTGGCCACACTGAACAGAGGGCAGTAGACGTGGTGTGGTCACACTGAACAGAGGGCAGTAGACGTGGTGTGGCCACACTGAACAGAGGAGGGCAGTAGACGTGGCGTGGCCATGCCACACTGCTTCCAGGTTCTCCACGCTGCCTCTTAGCTGTTTCTCTGATCTCACCGAGGGCTGGTGGAATAATAAATAGTTGAGGGCCTCATATGGGGCCTGTGAACACATCTCAAATAGCTCTCAGCCATGTAATTTCGGGGAGGTAGAGACTTCAGAAGAGCAGTCTAATTTCCATATGCTACCATTTATTTAAATTTGAGTAATAGATATCTATCACATAAATTTTAAAATAGAGTATCTACAACTTTTTAAAATTAGGTAAGTAATTCATACTTGAAACAAAAAACCAAGTAGTAAAAATATTTCCAAACTAAAATGTTTCCCTTACTCCCTGTCCCATCTTCCAAATGAGTACGATCAGCTCTGAGGCTGGAAGTTTATCTCATTTTCAAAGGGAAGGGTGTGGGCACAGATTTATGAGGAGGAATGTGGTAGGGCGGGCAGCATGGAAATTTATATCTCTCTCTCCTCAGCAGTAAAAACCGACTGAGACTGCATTAAAATGACCTGAAACTGGAAGTAGTAGAAGAAATCACCAGGGTGGGGCATGACAGGGGATGCTTGAGGCCAGTGGTTCTCAACCTGTGGGTCGTGACCTCCAGAGGGGTCACATATCAATATCCTGCATATCAGCTATTTACATTACAGTTCACAACAGTAGCAAAACTACAGTTATGAAGTAGCAATGTAATAATGTTATGGGTGGGGGTCACACAGCATGAGGAACTGTATTAAAGGGTTGCAGCATCAGGAGATCGAGAACCACTGCTTTAGCGGGTTGGAAAGGACAAGACATGAAGTCAGTAACAGACTAGTGGGGTTATATCAGACACGAAGACTCTGCCCAGCAAAGGAAGCAGTCAGCAGGGTGAAGGAACGGCCCATAGGATGGAGAAAATATCTGCAAACTATACATTCGCCAAGAGTTAAGATCCAGATTATATAAGGAACTTCAGAAAGCTCACGAGCGAAAAACACAAATGCAACCAAAATAAACAGAGATAGTGGGATTCATACCTGAGCTGTGGACCTAGTGGGCTTTCCCAGAGAAAGCATGCAGGTGGCCAGGGGACATGGAAGGATGCCCAGGAGTCATCAGGAAAAGGTAACTCAAACCCAGGAGAACTCATTAACTCAAGAGAAAATGACTGTTACCAAAAAGTTGAAAGACAGCATGCACTGCTGAGGTGGAGAGACAAGGGCATCGTGTGTGCGTGGCTGGGCACGCATGGTAGTGTAGTTGTCAAAGAAAACAGTGAAGGTGCTTCTCCAAAACCCAAAGAAGAACTAGTGTGATCCAGCAGCCCCAGCACTGCGGCGTATTTCTCCAGAGCAAGTGAAGTCCATACTTGTGTTTAGTGTAGGCCCACCCACGATGATACCCAAGACATGGAAACAAACTGAGTCGGTAAACTCATGCGTGACTGGGGAAAATGGGGCACAAACAGACAGTGGGTTACAGTCATGAAAAAGAATGAAATCTTGTCAGTTGAGACAGCACAGTTAGAACCAGAGAGTATTCTGTTAAGTGAAGCAAGCCAGGCATAGAAAGGCATGTGCTACATGGTCCCCTCATATGTGGGAGAATATGAAAAGGTCTGTCTCATAGAAGCTAGGGGGGGAAAGGCGGTTTTCTGAGCCTGGGGAGTCTGGGAGGAGGGGAGGGTTGCGAGGGGAACAACCGATTAGTGGAGAAAGAAGTTCCAGCTTGGGTTAGTGCAGAGGGTGAGCTGTGTACTGCAGAAAGCATGGAAGATCTTCAATGTTTTGTTATGAAGAAATTATAACTGTCTGAGAAGATAGATATATCTGACCTGATTTAAATGTTACACACCACACTCGTGTGTCCAACCATCACATGGTACCCCATAAATACATTAAGACTTCTGTGTTTCAGGCATTAGTTTAAAAGCCTCTAACCATGTGTCTCTGTTCTCTTGTAGAGTCAGATCACACTGATGGACATCCCCGTGTTCAAAGCCATCCAGCCGGAGGTTTGTACCATCTTTATGCACACCCACTGGGCTAGGGCTCGGGAGGGATAGCCCTCTGAAGCCTTCCAGAGACACATGTGTCCATTTTGAGTCAGAAGTTTAGGTTCTGCTGAGAAAGCCACCATCTGGCCCATTCTGGCAGGCAGACTGGCTGGTGGCCCTGTCTCTACTGTGCGGCAGTCTCCTTGTCCTCCTTGTCCCAGGCTGTCCTGGCTGAGCACTCGCTGGAGAAGGGCACGTGAGGGCTGTTTGGTGGGTAGCTTTCTTTGTGCTGTTCCCCATCCCAGTGGTTGCCTTGCTTCTGCTTTGAAACTAGTTGCCACAGCAAACTCTCACGTGTTTATATTAAAAGCATATGTGCAGTTTTAGAAGTGATAAAGGGGGAAGAGTCAGTGTGGATCCTCCGAAATGAAAGTTTCTGGTGACATTCTCTAGTTGGTAGGGGGTTGTGATTATTTTACCCGGAGTTCCCTTTCTTTGCTAACAAGTAACACAAACCCATTTCAGAAATTTCTGAGAACCTTTCCCTGGGGTCCCCACAGAGGGAGAAGTGCTGGGTGTGGCTGTCCCTGCCATAGCTTCCACTTCCCTGTTCCTTCCTCTCCTATCTGTCCGTGTGCACCACTTTGACCCCCTGAAGGACCCACATTTACAGCTTCCTAGACTGACGACACAGCTCTCCCCGTCTAGCCCAGTTTAGTCATGTGGCCAGTGCTCAGTCACCTGTGGCCCAGGGCTGGGGTCAAGATGAGCAGACACTGCTGCTCTGCCTTGGGGTGAGGTGCAGGAGGGAGACAGTTCAGAAGGGCCACTGCAGCATGTGTGGGTTAGAGTACACTCAGCTTTACAGTGACTGCATGTCTCAATGGAGCCAGACCGCAAGCCCAGCCATCCCACAGCACAGTTTGGAAAGTCCATACTGTTGGTGGCTGTGAAGTGACGGAGGCTTGTGTTAGTGTGTGCTTGTTACACTGCCTTCGGGGGCTTACTGTGCATGCTGGGGTTTTTGTTTGTTTGTTTTTAGTTTTTTTTTTTCAAGACAAGGTTTCTCTGTGTATCTCTGGCTGTCCTAGAACCTGTTCTGTAGACCAGGCTGGCCTTGAACTCACAGAGATCCATCTGTCTCGGCCTCCCGAGTGCTGGGATTAAAGGCGTGCACCACCACCGCCTGACCCATGCATGGTGTTTTTAAATGGTGGTGGCATCTTTTTCTGTTTCATCACTTATGTGGAACAGTTGCTTGGTCCCAGTTAATAGCTCTCTGCCTCTAGGAGCCTTGCTGGCTGGAGCTGATGATGGTTGCCTTCATTCTCCGATGAGGCTCTCTCCAGATCTCTCTGTCTTGCTTTCAGTCTTTCATTTTTTTTTTTTTTTTTTTTTGAGAGGTGGTCTTCTCAACATATCTCAGGCTACCCTTGAACTTTCTGTGTAGCCAAAGATTACCTTGAACTCCTAATCACCCTACTTCTGCCTCCTAAATGCTGGGATTTCAGGTGTGTGCTACCATGCCTGGCAGCTGAGGCTTTGATCTGGAGCCCTATTATGATCTTTGTTTTTCAACCTGAATGTCAAGGGTAGTGACCTAGTCTGTCAGGTGGCCCTCAGTGTCCAGGTGTGACTGTGGGAGGCAAATAGCAGGATGTCTACCACTCCAGAGACTCAACAAGGGCCAGACAAGGCCATTCTCCAGAGCACTGCAGCATGGAGGGAGCCTTTCCAGCTGACATCTTTAGGTTGTTTCCAGATGTTAAAGTGCATTCGTTTTCCTTTACAATTTTATTTTGGAGCTGTAAGTCTCAGAATCCTCAGAGCAGCTGCCAAAGCATGGGGCTCCCAGACTACCACCCCTAGGCCTGAATCTGCATCTCTGGGTCGGGCCTGGAACCCAGTTGGTACTATTCCACAAAAGTTGACTAGGTGACTGACAGAGGGTGAAGAGCCACAGCCAACTGCTTTGAATGATCTGGAACAACCCCAGGCTTGGACTTCTAGGGCCGATGACAAGTTAGTTACCTGAAAATGGAGCCCAATTCTCATTGTCAAAACAATGGTTAAAAGGAGCCAGGAGCTGCCCTGGCTTCTTTGCTGCTGTTGTTACTGTTCACAGACTGAAACTGGAATTTTTCCTTTTGGGGATGCCTGCCATGTTGTGGTAGGACCACCCCAGAGTGGGAAGGGCATGAATAAGGCAGTTGTATGATGTAGGTCAGACTTCCCAGGAAGCAGAGGCCAGTGTGAGAGATGGATGGGCACTGAGTAAGCTGAGCTCCTAGCAGTCAGCAGCCCTGTGGACAATGCCTTATAGGCCTGGCTGTGCATAGAGTGAAATTAATAAGCAAAGCCTAGGTGTCTGGGCTTCTTTGCTGGAGAGTGACTGATGTGCTCAGAATCAGTGGTTCTCTAGAGTTAGAGAACCCCGGCAGCAGACTCAAAAACCAATGGCTATGGGCTGTTCAAGGTTTGCTCCTATCTGGTGACTGACTAAAATTCCTCTGCATTCAGCCCCACATAGATAGTACAAATAATTGTGGCCATGGACCATGTAGCCAGGACTTGACTCATGCCCATCTGAGTGCCTACTCCTGCAGAGCACGTGGCTTCCACCTTTGCTGGTGTGGCTGTAGATTTGGTATTGGCGCACATGTCTAGGAAATAGTTCTTGATCTTCCCCAGTGCTGGCTGGGTTTGAGATGGTGACTGGACTTCTTGGGTTTTCCTAGGAGGGGGGCATGAGCTGTTTCTCCTTTTTGGCCATTTTGCCAGTGGGCCCAGATTTCTGCTTCCTCCACGCCTTCCTCCCAACATTGGTGAGTTATTATCATGCTGTCTGCTGACACTATACTTATTAATATGGGAAACATGACTTAATAGAAGAATGCTCAGCAGGACCGTGATTGGAGGTCTTCAGGGCTCCCATCTAGCTGCAGCTCTGGAGAAATTCAGACGTTTTTGGAGGGCATCCATTGGTACTTCTGGAAGAATGTTCCAGGTAGTGGGATTTGCATGCACACAGGTGTGTCATGAGACTTTGACAAAAGTAAGGAGGTAGGAGAGACATGAAGCCCCATAAAGGACCCAGCCATGTGGGTCCTTGAGTGTCTGATGCTGTTAGGAGGAAGGCAGTCCCTGTGGTGAGTGGTGCTCAGGGCCCTGCCTACTTAGACTCTTGCCTCTATGTCTTTACCCTTCACATCTGATATTCAGTGGCCCAATTGCCTATGTGCAGGCTTGTAGATGGATGGGTGCTAATGTGGCCTGTTATTAGGTGGTGTGGGGGAATGTGGGCTCTGGGACAGGACAAGCACCTTGGGTGGGGTTTACATTGGCTTCTCTCAGCTGCCTTCTGATATACCTGCTGTTGCTTGCTTCCTTTTGTGCACTAAAGAAAGAGAGTACTGTAAGGTACCCCAAGGTTACCATGTCAGTTCTCTGTTGCTGTGTGACAAGCTACCAGATGGACTGGGATCCAGGAATGACCTGGATGGATAGTCATATTCAGGGGCTTACAGGAGGCTGCAGTCAGCTGAGGGTGTGGCTAGGTCTGGAAACCTGCTTCCACTGTGACATCTGGAAAGTTAGTCCTGGCTGTTGTCATGTAGAACGTTCCGTAAGACTACTCTCAGGTCCTCCTGGTGTGACAGTGTTCTTGTGGGATGGTGAATTTCCCTAGAAGTGACCTAGAGAAGCAAGGTAAAGCCGTAACGACTATGACCTGACCTTGGAGTCCTGGCCTGCCCTTCCCACAATATTTTGCTAGTTTCACAGATCAGCCCTATTTAGTGAGACAAGGGTTGAGCACGGGGAGGTCGGAATCACAGAGACAGTTTGGTGCCATCTCTCACAGATAGTCTGTGGTTCTAAGACTTTAGTCATTGGGACTTTGCCAAGGACTTGACTTCTTTAAGTTTGTGTTTCCTCATTCATAGCATGGGGTCGGTGAACACCATTCAGGAAAGCCATCTAAACACGGGAAATGTATGAAGAACACATGGCACAGAGGCTGGGGCTCCAGAAGACCTAACTGTCCAAGCTTTAGGATCTGTGGTACATGCTGGACATTGTGATTAGTGTTCAGAGACTACCTGTACGATGTCATCTAGCTCTCAGCTTACCATGGGGCGAGTCTGTTTACAGATGGTGATGTAAGTGCAGGAACCACTTGTCCCAGTGGAAAGTGGTGGGGGCTGTGTTGGCACCCTTGTGGCTGGCATCACTATTTGGTGATGGTAGCGATAGTGATGATGGTGGAGGTTTGTTGAGATGGTGGTGGTGACGGTGGTGATGGTTTGTGTGTGTGTGTGTGTGTGTTGTTGGTTCTTGGTGAGCAGTCACTTGTAATGAACTTGTGTTCATATGCTCCGTGTCTTTCAGTTTTGCTCACATTCCTTTGCTGCATAACTGCCCCGTCCAGGTCTGACAGGAGCTGCCAGCATGGGCCCTGAAACCTGTCAGCGTTGGTCCTGCTGCCTTGGAGGGCTTCGTGCTTTGCTTTTTGGTTCAACGAGGTGCTTAGAGTTGTGTCAGCTTTGGTGTCGAGGCCTGGGTCAGGGCCATGTGTCTTTTGTTGGAACGGATTGTAGATGCCAGTCTGCATGGAAGATGGCAGTGCTTGCCTTTGCTTCTAGCCTTTTTGGTGGGTTGAGCTTGGATGGAACTGTTTTGTAGGAGAAAAGCTTCAGCTTTATAGTTAGTGTAGCTGTTATTCTCTGCAGCTCTGCCAGGCCTCGGTGTGGGTGGTGGACATTTCCTCACCTCATTGACTTGCGCTTGGCCCTATGACTGGGTTCTGCTCAGCTCATGGCCCTATCAGAGCTGAGCTGCTGCTTAATAATCGCATGCAGCATGCTCATCTGTCAGAGCTGGGATGGTGTGGCTGCTCTCTTTCCTGCTAAGACTGAACTGTTATTTCCTCTGCTTGGGTTTCAGTTTCCTTGTGCATGATATGGGGGATCTCTCTCTCTCTCTCTCTCTCTCTCTCTCTCTCTCTCTCTCTCTCTCTCTCTCCCCCCTCTCTTTTTAAAACTTGCAGGAGGTACACAGGAACTTGGTCAGTGCCAGTGGCTTGTGATCACTGTTTCCTGCTGCTCAGTCTGAGCTGGCTCTATGTATTGTGGATGGAAAGTCTTCACTGCAAGATTATTCATCAAAGCCTATGTGGGGGGCCAGCACCCTGGAGGATGCAGCACTTGATAGCAGAGCAGCTGTGCATCTGTCCCTGAGCCCTTGGTGTCTAGATGCCAGCCAGCCCCTGAGGGCCCTTGAACATGGAGTGGGGACTCAGGCTCCCTTGGAGAGGAAAGGGATTGTGTCTTGTTGGTGAGGTAGGGATGAAAGGAGAATTTGTATTAGTTCTCACTGCTGTGACCATCGACAAAGCACCTCAAAGGAGAGTTTATTTTGGCTCATGGTTTGCCGGTGCAGCCAGGGCATGGCAGTGTGGAATGTGAGGCAGTTGGTCTCATGGCTTCCACAGTCAGGAAAAGAGGGATAAACAGTCATGCTCACCTCACTTTCTCCTTTTCATTTAGTCCTTGATCCCAGCCGGTGGGATGGTGCTGTCCACGTTTAAGGAACATCTTTAGTTAACAACCCTAGAAATGCTTCAGAGACTTTCCCAGCAGGTTTGTTGTCTAGGTGACTCTGGATCCTGTCCCCTTGATGGTTTTAACCATCATGATCTGAAAATGCGAGGGCAGGGAGGCTTAGGTGGACTCCGCTCAAGAGTTTGAGCTCAGCACTGAGGGGTCTTAAAAGGGGAAAGCTGGTTTTAAAGACAGCCACTCTGAGATATACCCCTCTGGAGTTAGGGGGGTCCTGCAGGGTTTACATATGTAGGGTAGTAGGGTAGCAATGAGAATGGGAAGTCTGGTGTGGGGCTGGTTTCGAGGCTGCTATGAAGGCTAAGCAGAGAAGCAGCAGGCTGTGGCTATGGAGAGGAGATGTGAGCTGTGGCCTACACCGGGGCCTGGAAGGTGACAGGACACGGACCCTTGGGTAGGATGTCCTAGCACAGCTCAGGGGATTTGGCTGTGTTTTGCCTGTGGAGAACAAAATTAAAGGGTCAAAGGTGCGGGCAGTGCGGAAGACTCAGGAGAATGAGAAGGCGACGCACAGATTTGGGTGGAAGTGAGGGTGGGGTAGGAAGGCTTTTGGAGCAGTTTGGGGATTGGAGGAGCTCTGGTGACTGCATGTGGGTGATGGCTATGCCTTGGGGTGGGGCTGAGGTGGAGTTGAGGAGACCTGGTGAGACAAAGGCCTGAGATGGAGGGCATGAAGACAAGAAGGGGAGGGTGGAGCTGAACCTAGAGGGGAGAAGAGAGAGAGACAGCACTGTAGAGGAACATGACCAGGAGCACGTGTGGGCCTGGCCTGGGAGCCTGGGAGGGTGATAACCAGAGTGTCATAGCCGCCTCCCCTGGACTCCAGGCAGTGACTGTCTTCCTGCCTTCCTGTCTGTGGCCTTAGAGAGGACCAGCTCTGGCTAAGTGAAGAGGTGAGGCATTGAGAACCAAATGTCTGAGACAAAGTGGGCATTGTGTGAAGAAGAGGTGGCCTCTATGACTTGATTTTAACTCCCCCTCCTGTGGAGCTGGGGACCTGACTGCCACCTGGGGGACACTTGCTGGTATGCCTCAGGCTGATCTCAGGAGCCCAGCTCAGTGCAGGCCCACAGTTCCCCAGCAGGGGCATGCTGGGGCTCAGGGAGACTGCTGTGAGGGTCAGGACCTGACCCTTTGGCCGGTTGTCTGGCTGTGTTGCCTGCTCTGAAGACATGGACATTCCAGAAAGCCGAGATCAGTGTTGGACGTGGGACAAACCCTGTGTGTCCTCTCTTCTCTTTGGCCCTGGGAGGGGGGAGAGCCGCCAGCAGGCAGTCGCCTGTGGCAAAGAGCTGGGTTTCGCTGACATCATTGAAACCCCTCTCAGGTCATGTGCTGGGCAGTGTGCACAGACCATTTCCCTCTGCTTCATCCAGCTCAGCCACAGCCACTTCTCCTCCTGTGGATGGCAGAGCCCAGTCGTTTCTCATCAGCCCTGGCTCCCATTCTCTCTTTGGAGCTGGAGACATTTTTCTCTGGCCATCTTCCTGACCTGCTTAGAGCCTTGTCTCCCCCCTACTGCTCAGGAGGTAGGCCATCCTCCTTCAGCTTTGTAATGGCCAGCCCACCATACCAGATCCCCCTCATGTTCCCTCCCATCTCATTTCCTGCAGGCTGCCCCCTTCACCTGGGGTGTCCAGATGCCTCAGCAGATGGGGTGCAGTTAGAGCTCCAGGGTGCTGTGGCTTCCCTTAACCCACTCCTTCTGGACACCTCTGCCCCCTAGTTTGCATCTGGCCAGTCTGCTGCTCTAGATAGTCACCTGAGGACACAGGGATGGTGCCAGGGCCCTTCAGTGCCTACGGCTGTTTGCTATTTGTTGACACATTTAGGTGAGACAGTGGTAATAAGTCCCCCTTTCCACTTGCTGTCCATGAAGTACCGCCTCTCTTTGTTCAAACGGTGGAATTACATAGCAGGATGGCACACTTGGCCTCCAGGTGAGGCCAAGGCATGGAGAAGATGGCTCCTGGCACAGGGCTTGTCAGAGCCGGTGCCAGTGAGCACCAAAGGCCCCTCTCATCCGCTCTTGCTCTGAGTTCACATTTGCCATTTGCTCTTTGGTCTCTAGTGGTGTTCTGTCTATGGTAGTGACTCTGTCACACTGGAAACACAGTCGAAAAGGGTTCTCCTCAGCCCAAGGCATGGCATCTGCAGGAGTCGGGTCTGGCAGTAGACCTGGCCAGCAGCACGTCAGAAGGAATGCAGCTAACACTTTGCAGCTTTGAGACTCGTCTTTTTCTCCTTTCTTGAGCACGGATTTGACCTGAGTGCTGGTTAGAAGTGAATTAATAACACAGACCAGACCTCTGCTGAGCAGCTCTTCTCGTCTGAAGGGCTGGGCTCCTGTGGGTGATTGTGTCTGCAGGGGAGGGACGCTTTGTTTGGACTCTGGCTTCGGGAGCAACTGCATAATATCAGGCATTTTAATGGGGCAGGGGGTGGTAAGCCCTGCTGGCAAGATCTGCTTGAGGATCTGGCTCTGCTGCTCTCTAGCTTTGAGGCCAAGAAACAGTGCCTTTTCCTCTTGGTACCTTCATTTCCTCATCTGTAAGGTAGCAGTGAGGGGCCTTCAGGATGGCTCAGTGAGTAAAGGCACTTGCTGCATGAGCCGGGAGAGCCAAGTTTGATGCCCAGAACCCACATAAAGGTGGAAGAAGAGAACCAACTCCACAGAGGTGTGTTCTCTGACATTCATGAGTACGCTATGGTCCATGCGCCCCCCCCCATCTCACACACACATACACACATAGAGATAGTAGTGAAATATGTCCCATAGTGTGATCAGTACAGACGATTGTGTAGGCAGAGGACCCACAGATCATTTCTTCATTTTTGAGAGGAGATGGGGTATAATGAGAAAATCCCTAGACAGGGTTGATAGGCCAGTCTCCGGAGGGCCCAGCTCTGGCACTGCACATCCCCCATGGGTAGGATCTTCCTCTTGGCAGCGGCATTCTCCATTCTAAGCACAATGTCTGGCATGGCACATGCTTGATACTGGTCAGCACTCACTGTCTGGAGGAGAAGCAGATCCCAAAGCATGTCTGTCAGTGTGACCAAAACGTAAGCACCCAGAGGAGAAGGGCCCTGGTTTCAAGCCGCTTGGCCCTCCGAGTCTGCGTTTTTCTGCCTGCAGAATGGGGTTGCTGACATGATGACTCTGAAGGACTGGACCTGAAGACCGAATGAGGTCATTTCTCAGTTTCGTTGAGGCACAGTGACAAATAACAAACCAGGCACAGCAATGCCATCAACTCGAGTTTTGATCAAAGTATATGCCCAGGAAATCATCCCCTTGTCAAAGATAAATATATACCATCCAGAAAATAGCCTCATGCTCACTGTAATGCCTTTCCCCTCCCATTCATCGACTTTACTTTTAAAGTTGGGTGGTGTACATCCTTAAAACTTTGCCATTTCAAACTTTTGGCTATTCTAGTCCTTTGCATTTCTATGCGGATTTTAGAAATTTTTGTGTATGTTTTGAAGCAAAATCTGGCTAGGATTTTGACCATGGTTGCATTGAGTCCATAGATGGATCTGGAAAGAATCAACATCTTAATAATGTTGAGTCATCTGGACCATGGACATTCTGTGTTCTAGTTTCATCTCTTTTCCTGGAACAAATACCATGACTAAAAGGAACTCAGAAGAGGGAAGGGTTTTATTCAGCTCACAGGTCACTGTCCATCCTTGAAGGAAGCCAGGGCAGGAACTTGAAGCAGACCTTAGATGAACACTGCTTGTGGTTTGTTCACAGACTCATGCTTAGCTAGCTTTTATATATAGCTCAGGATGACCTGCCTAGGGATGGTGCTGCCCACAGTGGACTGGACTGTTGATTACATCAGTTAGTAATCATGACACTTCCCTGCAGAAGGCCCACAGAGCACTCTGATTACCAAAATAAGGTATGGAAGATCTAAACACACAGAGATACATAGTCTCCTAGTTAGCTTTCATTGTCAGATTTCCAGTCTAGAACCCTCTGATAGGAAAGCCTCCATTGAGGAACTGCCTAGACCAGACTGATTCTCTAAAAATGTTAAGTCAACCTTGTGTTTCTTTGTAAGTCCTGCTTGATCATGGTATAGAAGAATTCTTTTGGTAGATCGTTAGATTTCTTTCATTAACTTTTTGTTTGTTTGTTGATTTAGAATATTTGTATCTTCATGATAACATATATTGGTATAGATATATTTGTAGTGCTCTTGTTCAGTTTTGGTGACAGTGTTATATTTATATTTTTATTTTAATTATTGGTGTGTGTGTATGCACACGTGCTATGGCATGAATGTGGAGGTCAGAGGACAACTTTTGGGAATCAGTTCTCTCCTCCTGTGTGTTCCAGAACTTGAGCTCAGGTCATGGGGTCTGTGCGGCAAGCACTTGAACCCGTTGAGGCGCCTCGCCCTGTCAGTGTAGTGCTGACCCCTTTCCTAGTGGGAGCTGGACGGAGGAGTTGAGAGATCCTTGTGACTTCTTGCTGAAATACTTCACCGGTTTCACTCCAGAACCACTTGGCATGAACTTCTCTTTATGCAAATTTTACTAACTTTTTCTTTTTTTTCCTTTTTTTTTTTTTTTTGGTTTTTCGAGACAGGGTTTCTCTGTGTATCTTTGCACCTTTCCTGAAACTCACTCTGTAGCCCAGGCTGGCCTCGAACTCACAGAGATCCGCCTGTCTCTGCCTCCCGAGTGCTGGGATTAAAGGCATGCGCCACCACCGCCCGGCTAACTTTTTCTTTTAAATAGAGTTTATTTTTAAGAAACCAGGGCTGGAGAGATGGCTCAGCTGTTAGGAGCCCTGGCTGCTCTTCCAGAAAACCTGGATTCAGTTCCCAGCACCTCTACGGCAGCTTGCAACCATCTGTAGCTGCTGTTCTAGGAGATCTAACGCCATCTTCTGTCCTCTGAGGGTACTGCATGCATGTGGTGAATGGATGTACATTCAGGCACAAAATCTCAAAGTCATTTTCTTTTTTTTTTAAAGTTTCCAGTTCACAGCAAAATTGAGATTAAGGTGCATAGAGTCCCTACATGGCATCCCACCCCAACTGTTACATCATATGAGTTAGAATCAGTGAACCAATACTGACATAGCATCATTACCCAGTCTGAGCAATGTGTGACAACACATGCACACGTGAATCACAGAGAACATGTTCAGTGCCCTCAAGCCCCCCACACTCTGCGCAGCCACCCTTCCCTCCCTTACTCCTGCACTCACTGGTCTTTCTACAGCCTTCAGAGTTTTGCTCTTCAAGGATGTCTTTAACCAAAGACCCACAGCGTCTCCTGGTTGCTTCTTTGACTCAGTGATGTCAGTGCTCATTCCCTTCCCAGCATTCTTAGTCTGTTGTGTGGGTGTGCCATAGTCTGTGCTCTGCCAGGGGACATCTTGGGTACTGCCTACTGTGGGCAGTTGTGAATAAAGTGTTTGTAACTATGCATCTGCAGGTGTTTGTGTGCACATGAGTTTTTAACTCCTGTGGACAAGTGTCACGGAAGGTGATTGCTGCGTTGTTCCAGAAAGGCTGGGTTTGTTTGGTTTGGTTTCATTGTTGTTGTTGTTTTTCAAGACAGGGTTTCTCTGTGTAACAGCCCTAGCTGTCCTGAAAGTCACTCTGTAGACCAGGCTGGCCTCAAACTCACAGAGATCCACCTGCCTCTGCCTCCCGAGTGCTGGGATTAAAGGCGTGTGCCACCACTGCCCAGCCAGGAAAGGTTTTAAAAGAAATAAAAAAATATTTTTTAAAGATTTATTTATTTTTATTTTATGCGTGTGAGCTTGCATGTATGTATGTATGTATACCACATCAGGGGCCAAAAGAGGGCATCGGATCCCTTGGAACTGGAGTTACAGGTGTTGCTGGATACTGTGTGGTTGCTGGGAATAGAACCTCGGTCCTCTGCCAGAGCAGCCAGCGCCCCTAACTGAGCCATCTCTCCAACCCTGTCTGGAAATGCCGTCTGCAGAGGAATTGCTCCTCGGGTACCCGTTGTTAGTGAGCCTCAGTCAGCCTCTTCTCAGCAGTGGCTGTGTGTGTTCCCACTCCTCTCGGCAGCAGGCCAGCTGTTTGCATCTGTGCCAGCACCCCAGTGCTGGCTCTCTCCATCGTCCCTGGTGATCTGCACAGCTCTCTGCAGCTTTTGTAGTTAACTTGACCCAGTTTCACAGTCACTGGGAGAGTTGCTTTAGCAGAGAATCAAAAGTTCTGTTCTTTCTTTTTTTAAAAAAATTTTAAAAAGATTGATTTATTTATTTTATGTATAAATAGTGCTCTATCTGCATGTATGCCTGCAGGCCAGAAGAGGGCATCAGATCCCATTACAGATGGTTGTGAGCCACCATGTGGGTACTGGGAATTGAACTCAGGACCTCTGGAAGAGCAGCCAGGGCTCTTAACCTCTAAACCATCTCTCCAGCCCTTGTTCTTTATTTTCAAAATGCTTTTCTGAATAAATGTAACTTTTTTTTTTCTCAAGTGATACCAAGGTATGAGTCCTGAAGGGCTCAGGATGGCACAGGATGCTCCC
Organism: Peromyscus eremicus; assembly: GCF_949786415.1. Taxonomy (NCBI): domain Eukaryota; kingdom Metazoa; phylum Chordata; class Mammalia; order Rodentia; family Cricetidae; genus Peromyscus; species Peromyscus eremicus. Next base: position 7,314,182 of record NC_081419.1, on the reverse strand, counting down.
GTGTACCTGTGTGATGACATCTTTCTTTATCCCTTCCTGTCACCGTAGCTAGAGTCTCCCCTTCAAAAGGGAATTATGCAGACAGATCTGTCCTTATGTGTGTGTTCACACTGGTTGGAGGTTCAGAAGCTCACATGAGGTCTGTCCTTACATGTGTGTTCACACTGGTCGGAGGTTCAGAAGCTCACGTTAGGTCTGTCCTTATGTGTGTGTTCACACTGGTCGGAGGTTCAGAAGCTCACGTTAGATCTGTCCTTATGTGTGTGTTCACACTGGTCGGAGGTTCAGAAACTCACGTTAGGTCTGTCCTTATGTGTGTGTTCACACTGGTCGGAGGTTCAGAAGCTCACGTTAGATCTGTCCTTATGTGTGTGTTCACACTGGTTGGAGGTTCAGAAGCTCATGTTAGATCTGTCCTTATGTGTGTGTTCACACTGGTCGGAGGTTCAGAAGCTCACGTTAGATCTGTCCTATGTGTGTGTTCACACTGGTCAAAGGTTCAGAAGCTCACGTTAGATCTGTCCTTATGTGTGTGTTCACACTGGTCGGAGGTTCAGCGCTCACATTAGTGCTGGTTTTGCAGGTCATGAAGAAGTGGGCTATGAACTGCTAATGGCAGTCCCAGGCAGCTGGCTCCTGTTGGCCTATGTTGCCTGCATACTGTGAGTGTCCAGGAAGAGTTCTTATGCTGCAGACTCTTGGGGAAGTTGCCAGGTCCTCAAAATGGCGAACAGTTTCTTTGCCAAACTCCGTTTCACTGCGTGTCAAGGCTCTATACTGAGGAGCTATTGCTTGGCTGGGAGCACATCTGGCTCTGCAGCTTTGATGAGGCAAGGGGTCCATCTCCTGCTGTGGCATGCTGGCGCACACCGAGAGAGGCTGCTATGGTCCTGAAAGCCTGCTCTGAGAGCCATGGTTTCATGGGAACTGAGCCCGAGTCCCTCTGCCTTCTCCGGAGGTTTGCTTAATGAAATGGAGCAGAACAGAAGCTGCTCCAGCCACCCAGGCCCGGGAAGACAAGACTGGACCTAATTCATGTGCTCACCTACCAGCTATTTTGGTCATATTAATGAGAGAAGCCTTTCAATCCACCATCATAAACGTTGCTGGGAGATGGATCCTCGAGGCCGTGTTGTCTTTTAGAAAAGGAGACTGGGTGTGGGGTGCAGGTGTTGCAGACTTTGTGCTCATGGGAGGGGCAGAGCTGTTCTGGAACCCTCAAGGGCTGTTGCCGTACAGTGTGAAATGAAGGACTCAGACCTTCCCTGGGAACCAGCCATCAGTGAGGATGATCCTGATGTTCCCTTCCTTGGGTGTGTGTGTGGAGGGGGGGCTTGAGGATGAAGAGACAGATGTAGTGTGGGTTTAGCTGCAAGCCCTTGGAGAGGGTGCTGCTGTTTGGGGTGGTGCTTTCATGTGCCACTACCTTCCCTTGGGGTCCCATTTGCAATCATTCATTGAGCCCTAAGAAGAAATCAGGGTAGTTGGTTGTTTTTACTCTTTACTCTTTAGGATTTTTTTGGGGGGAGGTGCAACCCAGCTCCCAGATAAATCACATGGAGTCTTATTCTTTCTTATGAATGCCTGGCTTTAGCTTGGCTTATTTCTAGCCAGCTTTTCTAACTTCAAATAGCCCATCTAAAATAGCCCACCTTTGGCCTCTGGGCTTTTATCTTTCTCCTATATACCTTTCTTTCCTTCTTACTCCATGTCGGGTGGCTGGGTGGCTGGGTGGCTGGGTGGCTGGGTGGCTGGGTGGCTGGGTGGCTGGCCCCCCGTGTCGTTCTCCTCCTTCTCTTGCTCCTCTATCTTCCCTCTTCCCAAATTTCTCCTATTTATTCTGCCTGCCAGCCCCGCCTATCCTTTCTCCTGCCTTGCTATTGGCCACTCAGCTCTTTATTAGACCATCAGGTGTTTTAGACAGGCAAAGTAACACAGCTTCACAGAGTTAAACAGATGCAGCATAAAAGATTGCATCACATCTTTGCATCATTAAACAAATATTCCACAGCCTGAACAACTGTAACACATCTTGAACTAATATTCTACATGACTGAATGTCAAGGGAGAAGTGTCAAGGAGTATCAAATGTGTTGGCTGCCCAAAAGTTTTGTTTTTTCCCACAATTCCAACTTTATTACATTTATTTGTTTGTTTGTTTATGTGGGGGGTTGTGTGTGCCGAAGCATGTGTGAAGAGGTCAGAAGACAGCTTGTGAGAGCTGGTTCTCCCCTTCCACCAGCCGTTGTGTCTTGGGGACTGATCAGTCTAAGTACCTTAACCTGCTGAACCATCTTGCTGGCTCCCAACTTCATAGTCAACAATAATGGCCATTGTAATTGTTTGGGCAGTACTGACTTCACACAAATCCATCCACTGAACATTTCCAACATTCTCAGGAGGAAGGAAATCTTATTATCCTCTTTTTTGAATGAGGAGATTGAAGTTTAGAGAGGTTATGTTCCTAGGACTGGCCAAGGTGACTGGTTCTAGGCTCCACATGACAGATGGCAATATGCTCTGCATTGTAGGTTGTACATAATTTTATTGTCATAATTCGAATTTTGTTTGATTCTTTTCAGGAAGTTGATAATGATTTTTTGCATATAGAAGAGAGAGGGAGGGAGGGAAGTTAGGCACGATGATTATGATGGGAGAAAAGATATTTCATTTAAACTGCACATGCAGTGTATGCATAGGGGTCCTCTGAGGGGCTGGTTTGCAGTTGTAGTCTGAGAATTGAGACCTTAGTGGCACCCAATAAGCAAAACCCCTCGGAGGTCAGCCTGGAGAGAAGTGCCAATGGCCATCAGCTGGGATGTGGTAAGATGATCATCTTGGGTTAAATTCTTCCTCAAATCCTCAAGAGAAGACAAGGCCCTCCAGCATCTTCTCTTTAGGGAAACTGTGGTATGTCGGTTTGCAGCATGGATTATGGTGCCTGGACAGATTGGGAAAACTTCTAAATCTTCATTAGCGTCTTGGTCCAATGGTGTTGATTAGGGAGCTGGGAGGATGTGCCAGAAATACCTTCAGTTTGTGACTAGTTACTGTTCAAGTTCCTTTTCTTCCTTTTTTTCTCCTTTTCCTGAGTGTCTGTCATCACCCAGATGTCTAAAATATACACCCAGGACTTGAATCTCAGGCCTGAGTTTAGGATGATCAGAGCTCACTCTCTAGATGCCAGTCAATCCCCCCAGGACTCACTTCTGTCATAGAAACTGATTCTGCTCAGTGTTACACAGTGATATGGACGCCTGTAGGCTCCCCACAGGAGATTTACCAGTGTTAGGGAGCCAGATGGACTCTACCCATAGGCCCATAGACCTCACTAAGGTTTCCTAAAACGGTCACTGGGTGTTTTGTCCTGTGCTCTTCTGCATAGTCAGCCTCATCCCGCGTCTTTGTGTTGCTGTGAAGGGACACAATTAACTCTTACAGAAGACAACTCTTAGAAAAGGAGGCATTTAATTGGGGCTGGCTTACAGTTTCAGAGGCTTAGTCTAGATCATCATGGAGGAGCATGGCAGCAGGCATGCAGGCATGGTGCTGGAGAAATAGTTGAGATCTATATCCTGATCTGAAGGCAGAGACAGAGAGACAGAGAGACAGAGACTGGCCTGGTTTGGGCATTGGAAACCTCAAAGCCCACCCCCAGTAACGTAACTCCTCCAACAAGGTCACAAGTCCTGATCTGTGTAATCTTTTCAAACAGTTCCACTCCCTGGTGACTAAGCATTCAAATATATGAGCCTATGGGAGCCATTCTCATTCAAACCACCACATCCTGCTTTCCCAAATCTGTTGCCTTCATTCCTGTGTTGCCCTAGGAACGTCTGATTGCCCTCTTCATGGTAGCAGCTCAGATTCCCTCATGGGCCTTGCCTCCGTTGTGTCCTCTGACCCTTGAGAGCACTGGAAACAGGACCACCGTTCATGATGGTTATGGATGTCAATAACGCCGTTGGTGGTGGGATCCAATTCTGTTATTTTTACTATAATGACCATAAATGTCTTCCTCTGATCTGCCAGCTGGCCAGTGAGCCTTCCTGCAGGTGCTGGGAGCATAGCTTTGCATCTGACGCACAAGCTTGCAACCTGGGCCTTAGGACCCTGCTGCTCTGCAGTCATGAGCAGTTTGCATAACTTCCTTGAGTTCCTGTGCTTCAGGGTTCAGGCTGACTTTTCCCTTATTCAAAGTCTGGAAACATTTCCTCATGTGCTTCTGGGATGGGAACCTGCCTAAAATACTCCCTCTCTCCTCACATCCATGGACAATTAATTAGCCCACAGCCCTGACTTGGTGGATGTTTTACTGCAGCGGAGCCAAGCTGTGCACCAGGAATATCAAGACTCTAGTCCCTCAGAGCTGGGGGGAAGACATGTCTCCAGGCTATGTGCTTCTCAAATTTGGACTCTTCCGGGGAGGTCCCTGGGGGCTTGTTTTCCCGTAAGGGAGCTTTCCAAGGCCTCCCTCCTTTACCCTTTTTTCATTGGGGTGGCTTGACTGAAGGGTTTAAGCATAAAACAGTGGGAGACCAGGGGAACAGAATGAGTTTGGTTTCAAGTAACCAAAACTGGGGTCTTCTGAGCCCAAGGAGGCATCTATCTGACCAGATCTCATGGAAGCTGGAGGTAGACAAAGGCCAGACTCGGGGCCTGGCACTATCTTCCATCTCCCTCTTCTCTGTCCTCTTTCCTGCCCCCGTTGGCCTCCTCCGGCCCTCTGGGTGATGTCCTGATGGCCGGTTCCTTCTCTTCCCTCTGCCCAGGTTTCATATTCTTCTACCCAGAGCTGGTGACCACCCGGTGCTCTCTGGCATGTGGCATTCAGAGTGACTGTCTGCTTCCCACCCTGTGATGGGATCCAGGTGAGGAGCAGGTTCCAGAGAAGAGCTAGCACTGGAAGCCAGTGTCCTCCAGGGTCCCCTGAGCCGAATTGGCCATCTACCTTTTGGCAGCCCAGGCTCTGAGACCTTGTCTTCTTCAGTCAGTGCCTTGCAGATTCCTTCCATGCAGGATTCTGCACAGGGCCTGGGAAGGTGGCCCAGGGCTGCTGTGGGAACCTGTGGAGAAGCTCACTGCTGATGGAGGCCCCTGCAGATTGGTGGCCTCCCAGTCATCACAGTTACTAACAGAGCCTCTGGTTTTATGGGGCTTAGCACGGGGACACTTGGTTGTTAGGAAATGACCAGCTTTCTTTTTCCAAGCTGCTTGGGCCTAAAAGTGGCCTTCTGTGGGGTTCCACCTGCTTTTAGTGATTCTGCCCGTGAGTGGCTCTAGGTGGTGAAAGCCGCCTCTGGAGGACTCCACGCTGCCTGCCATCTGGCCTATCTGGCATCTGCTGAGTGTCCCTTGGACTCCTTGGAGGTGGAAGGAGTCCCTTCCTACTTGGTGGCCATGACAGCGCTGTGAGGACAGGGAGGGGTCTGGCCTGGAGCTCAGGATGTGGATCAGTAGTACGGACAAGGAGGTCTTCCTGTGGACCCAGAATTCCATAGGTATATAGACCGTGTCTGTGTCTAACAGACACATTACGTTTTGATCCTTTGTTTAGATTTGGCTAACATGTAAAAAGCCATTTTGGTGACTTCTGATTAAATTTATACCTGGGCCCAATTCAGGACAGCAAAGTTGACTTCCCTTTTAACCCCAAGATGTTTAACAAATGCTTGTTAATAAGCTTCTGCATGCCAGAGTACACAAATGGGTTTGTGTGGAGTGGGGAAGGCTGTTCTCTAACTCCATTCCCCAGCATACCTCCTGTAGAATGGCCCTGGCAGTGCCTGAGGACTGTAAATACTTGGGGTTGCCTCATTGGCCTGTCAGCATGGGCAGGAAGCAGCCAGATAATTTTATGATCCATAAAAGCAAGCACCAGACATGCTCCGAAATTCATTAGTGTTTGCTTGTCCTTACAGATAGCCTGTGCTGTTTGCCTTCTGACTAGACAGCTTTGGGCAGGGCCCTCCGATTTGAGGGCACGCAGAGCCCTGAAGCTCTGTCCCTCCTGCAGGCACAGTTTAAAGCAAAGCTTCAGTTCATGGCTGGAGACTGCTTTGCTCTGAACATCGGTGCTGTGACTGAGATCAGCTTTCCTTAGTGGAAAGGCTGACTTCCCAGATCCTCCTCCTAGGATGGGTGGTGGTCCTCTGCATTGCAGACAGACTCTTGGAGTTATCTGCCACTTCTCTACTGCACAGCATTGAACCAGTCCATCCCCTGCACAGAGCACAGCTGTTTTTCTACCTTCTTCCCAACTCTCAGACCCATGACACTCAGGGCCCAGGCTGTGACTGTCACCATGATCCCAACGTGTCTGTGGGGCTGTGGGGCCCAGGCCAGCTGTCTCTGATGTAGGAGTAGACAGAGAGGCTGACCAGTCTTGGCATTGGATGTGCTGAGGTCAGGCCTTCAGCAGTCTTGAAGTCTGAGTGGCATCTGGAGGAAGCCAATGTGCCCAGGGCCAGATGTCTGGGGTCTTGGAGTGGAGTTAGAGATTGGAGTATAATTACTACCTTCCTATGGTTGGATTAGGCATTCCTGGGGCCTGTGTGGGGTGGTGAGTTCCATGCTTATCATTTGTTTGCTCAGCACATGTGGACAAGGCAGACCACTTGTCAGGCTGCCTGTCTGGCGTTCTAAGGGGTCCAGGGATGATCAAGGAGTCACTGGTCTAAGGGGAATGGTAAGAAGTTTACCTATGTGACCACAGAGGCCATGTTGAAGAAGATAAGCCAAGGGCCACATGGGAGGGGAGCCAGCACTCCTAGCTGGGGCAATTGCCAGAGAGTTCTTGAGGAGTCCCGTTTGTCTGTGGCCTAGAGAACGGTTGTAATGTGAAAAAACAGGAATAAAAGGTGTCTAGGTAAAGGGAGCAGCTGGAACACAGGTAAGGCAAGGGAGGAGAAAGTTACCTATGAGGCGCAGTGGTGGATGAAGGGCATTGTTCAAAACCAGCCTGGTGAGTGGGAAGGAACATTGTGGAGGGCTGGGTGCCTCTAGTCGGCACAGCAAAGGACCTGCTGGCTCCTGGGGTGCTGAGCTTCCTTCCAGCTGGATAGGCATCTAGTTCTGCCTCTCAGCCAGCCCTAGAACAAGCCCATGACACTTTGCTTCCCTGGAATTGTGATGTTCCCCCCACCTCTTCTGTGGCACACCCATTCCTGGTGTGTGACACACCATGTCATGCTGGCAGCAGGACACCTGCCTGTCACTGGCGCTTACCTGTCTCTTATCTGTTCTCTGCTCTGCCCCCTCCTTCCACTGTGTCAGTGTGTCTTCCTGGCTTGGTTGCCCTCTGCTCCCCCTTGGGGTTTGACATTTAATTTCTAGAGGATATTTCTGCACCCACATCTGCTCCTCCTTCCCTAATGCCCCTTCACCCACAGCTTTTTCCAACTTTCTAGTAGTTTCCTCAGAGGCTTTAGCTCAGTCCCAGGTGTCTAAGATGCATGTGCAGGCCACATGGCATGCTTGTCTCCTTTCCTGGCCTTTTGTGACCCTACCGCTCACCCATCACTCTGTGCTTCTCCTGCTGTCCCTCCCCCCAGCTCTTAGGTCTCCCTCCAGGCCTGTGTGCTGGCTGTCAAGCCCATCCTGCTTGCTCCCCCAGCCCCATTGTAACTGCTTATCACACTTAGAGTATGCCCTGAGTAGTGTGTTCACCTGGTGTCTGTTTTCCTCATTGAAAGCAAGCGGCTCTGTCCCCAGGTTGTGCAGGCTGGTTTCATGCTGCTGATCAGAGGGCACTGAGAATGGAATCGCGGGCTGGGCCTGTGCTTGGGAATGAAGCCACGGTCTCATGGCCTGCCATGTAAACAGTGGTTTCACACCACGGCAGGCCAGTGGCTCCAGTGTCTGAAAGGCTTCCGTACACTTTGGAGTAAGTGTTTCTGTGTAGAGCAAACATCTGGAAGGCTGGGTTTCCCTCTTACTTTCAGGGAGGAAACAGCTTTCCTGAAAGAGCCATTCCTGATGGTCTACACAGGCCGGGGGCCTTCCATGGTTACCGTCAGACAGAACAAGTGTCAAAAGAGCCTCACGCCTTCAAGGGTGTTGTGCTGTGCAGCCATTGCTGGAACTTATCAAAAGCCTGGCATTATTTCCAGAGATTCTCTTCTGTTTGGGACTGCAAGCTGTGATCCAAAAGCACGTTCCTGGGGTGGGAGAGGATTCTTTTAGTGTGAGGTGCTCAATGAAACTTAGCTTGAGCAACACAGACTAGCCTTGTGGTGCATTCTGCAGCTGCCAGCCAACTGCTGCAGGGCTTGGGCATGGTCAGCCTCAAGTCCCTGTGCCGCTTTTCCTTCCGAGTGAGGTCTACTCATACCCTGGTCCCCTGCCTGGTGACCGTCTGCATCCCTCAGTCTTCCCGGTAGACTTCCTCCAGTAAATGCTGCCTACCTCGATTAATTCGCATATATTAAATTGTTCTCCGTGAAACTCAGCTCTCTTACCTACAAAATGCAATAGTGAAGTCTACTTCTCCCTCTTTATCCTGCCTTTCTTTCTCCTCTTCCTGTTCTCTTGCTTCTGTCTCCCTCTGTGTGCTTCTGAACTCTGAGCGTGCCCTGATGGTCTGTCTCCAGCCTCCCCCTTCCAGCCATGAGTTCCTGATGCTGCCTCCCTGAATGGTCGGTCTCCTCTGGGTCACCTCTGCCCACATGGTGCAGTGCCAAAGGCCCCCGGGCTCCTGATTGCAGCACACCCTCTATGTGCTTTTGTACAACCATGGGTGGAAAGAAGCTGCTGTGGTTGGGGGCTTGAGAGTGGGGAGTGGTGGGGAGCAGGGCTGGGCTCTGCATACGTGCCTGTTACCTCACGCCTTTTCTGTGTTATGAAGTGACGTCTGTTAGCCTGAGATAGAGTCCACTAAGCGTCTAAGTTCTCTTCTTCTTTTCACCATGTGTCTATTGTGGGGGAAGGCACAGAACACAACACATGTGTGGAGGTCAGAGGACAAATGTGGGGGTCAGTCTTCTTCTGCCATGTAAATTCGAGACACCAAACTCAGGTCATCAGGCTTGGCGGCAAGTGCCGTTTACCCCTGAGCCATCCTGTCAGCTCCTTTTTCCCTTCAAATTTCAAAGGATTAGATTTCTGAGACAGGCTTGTTGGGCTGGGAGAGTCTGCCCATCACTTTCTGTACTGGAGTAGGTCAGTTAGCATAAATTATGTGTTCTATAAAAGATTTAGAGTATGCACTTAGAAAGTCACATGACCCTGGAACCACTGGGTTAACTCTCCCCCTTTCTTATGTAATTTTAGCGTGCTTATCAACTAGCAAAGTCTCTTGTGGCCCACCACAGAAGGCACATGAAGAGCCTGTGTCTTCCTCGGAAGCACGTTCTTCCAGAGATTTTGTTTTGTATTCTCCCTTATGTTAAGCCTTTCCTGCAGCATGTGATGATCAAGGAACACTAGTTTGTGCAGAGAAGCATGCTGACCGGGTTGAAATTCCACTGGAAACAGTGAGACACATATTAGATATTGCCAAAAACCCAGAGCAACGGATCAGGAGACAAGCGAACATTTTCTCTTAATGCTCAGAGGAAAGACCAAGGAGAGAAGGCTCAGTGGGTACGGGCACTGCTGCTCTTCCAGAGGAAGGACCCGGCTTTGTCCTCATGGCAGCTCACAGCTGTCTGCAACTCCAGTTCCAGGGGATTGGATGCCCTCTTCTGGTTTCTCTGGACACCAGGCACACATGGAGTACACAGACATACGTGCAGACAAAACACCTGTGTACACTTAAAAAAAACTCGGTTGTGTGTTGTTTGCAGCACCCCCTCTGACCAGAGCAGCACCATCTTCATAAGACCAGGTGGTCTGATTTGCCCAAGATCACTGCAGCTGGGCCTGTTGACTGTTGGCATTCCTCTAGAGCAGTGCTTCTCCACCTCCCTAATGCTACACCCTTCAATACAGTTCCTCATGCTATGATGACCCCAACCCTAGAATTATTGTATTGCTACTTTATAACTGTAATTTTGCTACTGTTGTGAATCATAATGTAATTACTTTTGGAGATAGAGGTTTGCCAAAGGGCTCTAGACCCACAGGTTGAGAATCACTGCCCTAGGTCATTAGCCCCCTCGCCTGCACTTCCAGCCACTTTCACCAAATTCTGTCCTAATTTATACCTGGCCTCATGGTCTCTGGGAGGGCTGGGGAAGATTAGGGAGAGGGAGCCCCATCCATGTGGCTGTGAAAGCCATCACTGTGCAACATGAAGTCTTCCCAGTATGGCTGCATTAGGGGCACCCTAGTCCTGCCAGTCACCTCTCACCTTTGTCCTGTAACGAAGTCCAAGGAGCACTTCAGTGGAATTGAATCTTGGTCTTCCATTGGGACCTTAGAAGGAGTGGGATAGATGTGGCCTGATCTCCTGTAACAAGACAACTCCTGAAACATGTGGGTATCAGGAATCTGAAAAAGAACAGAGGGCAGATGTGAGAAAGCCCTTGTTTGTAATGCATTAAGGACAGAAGCTGGCGGAAAGCACAGATGCAGTGTGAGCTGGAGCAACAGTGGGTATCCTGTGCACAGATACCCGAGATGGAAGACGAGGCTTCTGACTCCAGAGACCAGAGACTCGGCTAATTCTGACTCACACACTAACTACAAATGGGGGTGTGAGCAGATTTCTTAACTTCTTCAGGTCAGGTTCCAGTTCTTCATCTGTGAACGGAGCAGTCATGGAGCCTGTTCCATGGGCTTCTTGTGAGGGCAATGGATAAAAAGTGTGTAAAAAGAGTGAGCGCTCAGTGCATGCTGTTCTGGCCATCACAAATGTAAGGCAAGGCAAGACTAATGGTGACATCATTGTTCTTTATGGGGTGCTTTGTGTAGTTCAGAGTTTTTATAATGAACACCTACCTACTGGGTCTCTAATCAAGAAAGTGTTGTATTATTGTTATTGTTTTTTTTTTTTAAGAGAATATTTGAGAGATGCTGTGTCCATCCCGTCCCCAGGGTGGCAGGGTGGAAATGGACATGTAGCCCGTGGGCCTCCTGTTGGCTTGTTAGCTTGTGGGGCTGGCCTGCCAGTTGTGGTGCTATATTCTGTTAATTGGGGCCCCTCCTCTGTCACATGGACTGGAGACTGTAGGGCTGCTATTGGCTGCCACAGGCACAGACAGCTGGATCTAATTTGTACAGAGCTATGCTGGACAAGGGCTACAGGGGGAATGTTTTGGGAAATCTGCATCATCGTGACCCTGAATCTAGTGCATGTTTTCCAAGCAGACAGTAGTTAGGGATTTGCTGAGACAGTAGTGGCTGTAAATGAGTTGTTATTCTATAGAAAGAACAGAACGGAAAGGAAGACAGATTGCTCCTGCTCACTCAGCGACCACCCACCCCCATGCAGACACTCAACTCTCTTCCCCACTGGCTGCCCTCCCACCTGTGGGAGATGCCTGGCAAACACCCTGAAGCTGACATGCTGCCTTCTCCTGGGCACTGCCTCCTTCCTCTCTCCACCTCAGCTTCCAGCAGGTGTTTGTTTCAAATGGCTGAAGTCTTGCTCTCCCAGGCGATAGTGGGTGTACCCTTTGCTGTCTCCAGCCAGATGTGGGCACAGCAGAAGTGGCCTGTGTGCCTGGCCCACCTTGCTATTCTTGCTCCTGTTATCAGGGTATAGATCCCCAACACTCAGGTGAGGCGTCCCCTCAGTAGATGATGCCGTGCTTGACTGGCCTGGCGCTCTCTCCCTCCCTACTCCTGTCATTTTCCCAGACACCTTCCTCTTCAGTCACACGGGCTCTTGATATTCTCAGCCATGCTGAGGTTCTGCTCACTTGGCCATCATGTGTGCCCTTCTTGCTGCCTGGACCCCCTTCTGCTGCACAGTTGCTGAGAATGGCCCTCATTCCTCCCAAGCTCTGTGCTAGGCCAGTTTATCCGGCACGTCCCTGGAGACGTTCTCTCCAGATATCCTCCTCCTTCATCCTAGCCAGTAGTTTCCCAAAACACTTCTCGTTTTCCTACTTACTACAGATTTCTTCCCTCTTCCCTCCTGTAGACTTGAGCTCCATGGACATGAGTGTATGTGATGTTTCCTTTGCTCTATTTCCTCAACCCACCCTCATTCTGGAATGAGTGCGAATAGACATGTCTTCCATCTGCCCATCACTACTGCTCCTTCATCTTCTCTTTGTCTTCCTTCCCTATCCTTCCTTCTCCTTCCCCTCTCCCTCCTTCTCCTCCTAAAAGAGCTGAGAGAGAGAGAGAGAGAGAGAGAGAGAGAGAGAGAGAGAGAGAGAGAGAGAGAGAGAGAGAGAGAACGTGCGAGAGAGTGAGCCGCACAAGAGACTTGCGTCTAGAAAACATCCTTTAGGATGGACATCAACCTAGAAACAAAGACAGTTGTTGTTCTTTGTTGTCTTGAGTTCTGGCATTCAGAATCCCTCTCTTTCCCTAGCCCTCAGCAGACACCAAGATTCTCAAGGCCGGACCTCTCCAGCAGCGTCAGCTACTTGGGTGCCCACTCCCTTCCTCCTCCCTCTCTCACCCTCCCTCCCTCCCTGTCTCTTCTCTTGCTTCTTTTTCCCTCGGTCCCAGACCTTTCATGCCTCATAGCAGCTAGATTTGTTCCAGGAAAGGGCAGTTCCGGGCAGTCCCACACTCCCACAAGCTTTTCCTGAACCCCTAGTAAGTGGCTCACCACACAAGAGCTCTGCACCTATTTGAGCCTGAGCTCTCTCCGCAGACACAACATTCCCAGCTGGTCCTGATCTTCAGATTTCTCTGGAGAGTGTGGAGGGCCTCTTGCTCCTGTGGGGGCTGCTGGTCATTTGTAGCCGTTGACGGGTGATAAGTGGCTATGACTTTATGAAAGCGGTGCGTATTTTGGAGTAAACTTAATTTTAAAGGTGATATGCCATGCACCATTTTTTTTTTTTTTCCAAACAGTAGAAGAAAAACCATGATCTCTTTAAACAGGTTTCTTTCCTGATTATGTTGGAGTTTTGGCTTATTGCGACCTGGGTTTCCTGTTCCATCCACTTTGTGTATTCTCTGTTATCTCTCGTTCCTGTCGTCTTCCCATTGCTCAAGCCTTGAACTTCCCGTTCAGAACATCGTGTTTGCCTTAGGTGGACCTGAAAAATGGCAGCCATCGAACAGCGCCACGCTCACTGCAACTGGCACCTGTTACTCAGTGCCCAGTGAGCGATGGGCCTGCATCGTGTTTCCTTGTTTGACAGCCTTGGGCCCCCCAGGTCTCTGGGGCCCACAGGTCTCTTCTTTCTGACTATTAATTGCCCTACAATGGGTCTATGCATATGTAATACATAAGGTACAAATATTAAAATACACTATGTTTACATATGGTGTGGATACTAAATGATATGTATAATATTTTAATATATACAAGTAGGAAGTCCTTGGTTTTATAAAGCCTGAGATTATAATCACCTCTTTTCTTCCATCATTTGTCTTCATGACATGTCCAAGCTTTCTGTTTTATTTCATCCATATCGTATTTTAATTGCTCTTGTCTTCCCCTCTCTGGCAGCCCGCCATCTTGCTCCAGGTTGAGCTAACTGCTCCTTGCCCTTTGCATAGCTCCATTGTGGGACAGACTCTTCTTAGTTATGCTTAGTGAGGTTTGCTCATGCAGTTTGAGAGGTGAAAGCTGTCGTGTTAGCCACTGTGCAGCCACGGGGAGAAGTGCTTGTCTGCCATAGTTGCCTGTGTCGCCGGCAGCCAGCGACCTGACCTTACCCTGTCCTCTTATCTTTTCAGAATGTCTTCATGCTGAGGTCAAGTGACACTGCTCCGTGCTGGTCCCTTGACCTAACGCTGTGGGTGTGCGCACTGCTAACTCTGTTTCCTTTGGTGGCCGCGTGGTCTTGGTTTCATGGGTGGACTAGGATTATTTATCTCCTCACTAGCTGGTGGACTGGGGAAGTGGAGAAGGAAGATGCTCTGAAGGTGCACATGTGTGTGGGAGATGGAGGACCCCAGTGGGGACATCTACCACGGGGTTCGCTGGAGTCCACCTGCCTTCCCAAATGGCTGCGTGGGTTGAAACACACAGCTTGTCTCATGCCTCTTGTTAACTAAGAAGCCTGTCATCAGTTTGTGTATTGCCTGCTCTCCACATATCCTCTTAGGCAAAGGCTCTCAAAAATAAAAAATGCCTATTTTTTAATAGAAAATAGAATGGTTTTCTTATTATTGAATTGTAACAATTCTTCGTATATTGCATATGTCCTTTTAAAATCAGCTTACCAAATAAAAATCCTGTGATCTTTTAGTCCCTGGTCTTCTCATTTTGGGCCCTCCTCCTGCTCTGTGCCTAGGGTTTTTACCCGTCTTATGCTTCCTTGTTCTGGTTTCATTCTGTGTCTGGTGGCATGTACTTATGTCTCCTCTTTCCCTTCTGGGTGGCTGGGGCAGGACACTGAACTGAGCCCACCCATCAGGAAGACAGTTGGGTTGAGATTTATTCTGAACGTCTCTACCCCGTTTTCCCTGATGGTATGCTGTCTGAGCTCCTGTCACCCGCCTGACGTTTCCTCCTCTTCTTATTGCTCCTGGCAATGTAGCCAAGAACCTCTCTGAACCCAACCTCCCACGTCCCAACCCCAGGCAGCGGACTTTCTCCCCCTGTTCCCCACAGCCTTTCCTGGCATAGCCTACCTAGGGGCTCTGCTTCCAGTTAAAAACCACACTGATTTCCAGAGCTCCTGTGAAGTCGCTCATTGGTGGGTGAAGCCCTGCCATCCACATTCTCTTTACCAGCTTGAGTTTATCTTTTTCCTCTAGGCTTTTCCTCCTCGGTTGTATCAGGCATTACAGCAGCAATGTGCCACTCACATGCATTGCCAGGATTCAATATAGCAGTATCTGTCGGTGGTTTGGGGCTTTGGGGGTTTGTCATGAGGGCAGGTGATGGGCAGAAACCCAATTTCAGTCACAGACTAAGCCCCTTGGCTCTCACCCTTGCCTACAGCTGGTCTCATTGAATGTGACAGGATCAAGTCTTACTTGTGTGGACAGTGACACATGTACAAAACTACTCCTGTTACATTCAGAGCCAATAGCATCTGCTAGAGCTGAGGAGAGTGTGTGACTCTAGATGTGTCCTCTCAGTGGATAGGGCTCTTTGAAAGGGCCTGGTGAGCACCAGTTCCTCTTCTTGCTAGCTGTAACCTTAGGAGGATGGCAGTCTCTCTGAGCCTTGTCTACCATGAGGAGATGATACTAGATACTAGATGATACTACCATGTAACATGCAGATATACCTGCCAGAGCCCACAGGCCATTTGGCACATAGTAAACCCTGCTGTTTGCCCTGAGTCTCTGCTCCTGGGAAAGCTGTTAGCTCATGACTACAATCCCTTTTATCTTTATAGTTAACCTTTGCAGCCAAAGGCCATGTACCCCTTTCTGGCTTGATAGATCCCTGAGTCAGCTCTGATGCCTGCTGAGGCCCTTAGAAGCTCTTATCTAGGCACTGCCATAGTAAGTTGTGTCCTGTCACCTACCTGTTTTCTTGACTGGCATCTTGTCAAGAGTATATTTTGTTAGAAAAGGTGAACATGTGTTCTTGAGCAACAAGAAAATCACAGGTAACATCAACTTCATTGTCTTCAATTCACTAAAACTACTGATTGACTTGGCAGACTGGCCACTGGCAGGTACAGGTTCTTCTATTCCAGTCTTAATTCAGAGAGACACAGAGCAGCCAGACACACACGGGGGTACCACACAAGCGTCAAAGAGGCCTTAAGCAAGGTAGAAGTGGGAGCAGCCACAGATACAAGGGGTCACTACAGCTGGTTAGGTAAGAGATGGCGTAACCTAGTTTCAGAGTTGGAGGTGCAGGGCTGGGTCTGCACTAAGTGAGCCACCCCAGGCAGGGGTGTCATGTCAGGTGGAAGCCCTGGGGACAGAGTTGGGAGTTGATTATGTGATGCAGGCACCTAATGGTCTGGTGATGGTGATGGGGGTGCTGCTGTGACCATGGGAGGACAGGTTTATTCTGGATTATACTTCAGAAGAGTGTCATCCATTGTGGTGGGAAGGCATGGTAGTGCCTGGTCATTGTCATCAACCAACCAGGAAGCTGAGCAGTAATACTCAGCTGGCTTTCTCCCCTTTCCCTTCTGTTCAGTCTGGGACCTCAGCCCATGGGATAGTGTCCTGCCCACGTTCAGTGTGGGCTTTCTTATCAGTTAAACCTCTAGAAACACCCCCTACAGACATTCCCCAGAGGTGTGTAGTCTAGGAGAGTCTAAGCTAGTAAGTTCCAGTAAAGATGAACTGTTAACACCCAGTGTTAGATGTCCTTTTTATATAACCCAGGACAGGGGATTGCACCATTTCTTGGTCTGGTATGCTCGATAAGTTCACAGGTCTGGGTTTTTTTTTTTATGGTTTTGGTATGTCCATGTATTCTTGATTTAATTTGATCCATTGGCAGGTGGTACTATTTTATATAAATAATTTTGTGCCTGTGGTTGGTGCTGTGTAGATAGTGGTTTGTTTCTTGTGCAAACAGGTTGTGAGGTTATACTGTCTTGGCACTTGAACTCAAAAAGGAGAAAACATGTTTTATAAAGTCAAGTCACTAGGGCACAGCATAGCCATAAATTGGCTGTCCTGTATAGTAGGGAGTGACAGCCTGATTGCCATGCACCTGTGGAGCCTCTGTGGAGGTCAGCAGCTCTGCCCTGGCTTAGGTAAGGACTCTTAGGTAAGAGTCTTGCTACCCTGCCTGTCTGCTGCCTGGACAGATCAGCTGTCTGCTTGTTACTTACCTTTCTCTTCGGAGATCGGAGGCCAGAGCCGTGGTGGTGAAGATTGTGTGAGGATGATGATGCACTCGAAGATCTAGAGCAGATGCAAGGTGCAGAGAGATGGCCTGAGGGAGGCACCTAGCACAGCTGCTGGCATGCAGTGCGTGCTTAGGAAATCTTGGAGCCCATGCCAGCTGACCCAGGCCCTCCTTCTAGGCATTGGGAGTCCTGGAACCCCTTAGACTCCAGGCTCTCTTGACCTAGGCTCTTGGCCCTGTTTCTACCTGCCCACTGTTCCTTTTCTTGTGAGTGTTGTTTTACTAGTTTAGGCAACAGGTTGAAAGTGCCAGCCTTTGTTCCCAGCACATACAAATGCCAGCTTGTCTAGTCTTTATGGCTGGCAGGTGGGCACTGCCCTCAGTGCTGCTTTTCAGATGAGGTCAGGCTTGTTCAGGGAACTGTCGCCATAGATTCAGGGCTGTTTTCAGATGACTAACGACAGGCCTGGAGAATTAGTGACTTGTCCTGGACCACAGACTGACGGTGTCATGAGGTCACTTAACTGTTGTTTCCTGACCATTCTGCTCTCTGGACTTTCTGTGATGTGTATGCCTTCAGTACTCACCTAGGAGACCAAAGCCAACTCTCTGCCAGGCACCAGTGGGAGGGTCTCCTGGGAGTATTGACATTCCTGCTTCTACCCTAGGACCCCTCGTTTGTACACCCCTTCTAAGGTGACTTCCTGTGGGTGGCAAGGCCCGCTAGCTCCTCCATTACTTGCCTGTCTCCTGAACCTGTTTTTACTCTCCAGCAGCAGCCGGCTCTGATGCATTTCCTTCCCCAGTCAGACCCCATCCCAGTCTAGGCTGCCCTTGCTCCCACTGCTCAGTGGCTTCTTGTCACGGTGCCTTTGTCCGCCAGCTCCTCTGAGGAGTCTCCATGAGTAAGCCTGGCAGTTTTTCCCTTGTCTCTGTTGTTTTTGTTTTCTCCTGCCGGGAGGGGGTTTGGGGGAGGCAGGAGAAAGCTGGCAGTGGTGCACAGAGGTGGCATGGTGCCAGAGGCTGGTGCCAGCCCCATGGTGGTCCTGGAGGTCTGAGCCAGTGGCTCTTCCTTGAGGTGATGTGTTTTCCATGTAGACATACTGAGGGAACGTGATTTGGAGAAGACTGCAGTTGGAATTAAGCCCACATGTGGAGGGCCACGTGTTGGTAC
The DNA here is from genome assembly GCF_949786415.1 of Peromyscus eremicus. NCBI lineage: Eukaryota > Metazoa > Chordata > Mammalia > Rodentia > Cricetidae > Peromyscus > Peromyscus eremicus. Next base: position 7,296,216 of record NC_081419.1, on the reverse strand, counting down.
TAGCTTCCTATGGTCTGGAGGCTGAGATACCATGGGGGGTCTTCAGGGAGGATGTCACTCTTCCCCAGGACTCCTCTTTCAGAGATTTCCTCATGCTCCATGCACAAGTTAGGGTTAGGCCTTTCTTAGGGCATGTCATGGTATCTGACATCCAGAGTCCTCAACACAGAGCTGGTGGGGCTCCCCTTCTGACTGTGGGGCTCCCCTTCTGACTGTGGGGTTCAGAGTAGATGGGGCTCATCTTCTGACTGGGGTTCAGAGCAGATGGGGCTCCCCTTCTGACTGTGGGGCTCCAAGGTGCTATGTCAGATGAGTAAGACACTCACTGTCACCTAAGAATACACATAGGTGAGGCTGTTAAAAGGAAGCTGATTTTGTGCCCATTAGAGGTCTTTCCATAGACAGTGCTAGTAATAAACATTTGCCTTTGACGGGCAGAGAAGAGCGTCTAAATGAATCCTGTGTTACTGAGATTTTTATTTATGGCAGCTGTGTAGACACACCCTTTTGGGTCTGGGCCTGCAGAAACCGAGGTGTCCTGTGGGAGCCGAGGAAGATGTGGCCAACAAGGAACTTGGACTCTTGGTTGAGCTCAGGACAGGAACGTGAGTGCCACAGAGCTACTAGCTGAAGCCAATGGCGTGTGTGTGATCCCCCACCAAGCAGCAGGATGTAGAAGGCAAGCGTGGACAGATCCGCGTGGGGCTGGGGGCCTGCATCAGAGAGGAGCCCCTGGAAGATAGGGCTGCGGACAAGGGCAGTCAGGCAAAGACATGGCCACATGGAGAGGTTCAGGGGGCAGTGTCGGGCCATGATGTCCCAGTCAGGAGTTGACATTGCTAGAGGACAGACCAGTGGCAGGAGAGCAGGGCATAGGGGAAGGCAGGAAGGAGAGGGAAGATAGTTTGTGATATTCCACTGTAGAGAAGGAAGGGGGTTGAAGGAGAGAGGTGGGGCCTGAGGCCAGGCATCTGGTATTAGGAGTGAGGGAGGCTTAGTGCACACCAGCATGCAGCAGGAGGAGGTTGGGGACACTGGCGAGACCTCTGGGGAAGCTGGGTGGTGGCATGGGGCCAGGTTATGTGGCCTCCGAGAGGGAGGCCAAGGAGGCAGGAGGACTGCAAGTAGCACCAATGTCCTCCTCACAGCTTCGGTTTTCCGGTGGACTCGGTTCTGCATGACGGAGCGCAAGACCCAGAACTCTGCTCCTAGTCTCCTCTCGTGCGCTCTGACCTCAGCCCAGCGTCAGAGCTGGCCGGCCTAGATGGTCTGTAGGTCTAGGGTGTTGGGAGGGCCAGGTGCAACCCTGGCACACCAGGATGTAGAGCTGCCAGACCTTCCCAGCCTCAGCCCAAAGCCCCTTCCTGCTTAGAGCCAGCAGCCCTGTCTCCTCTGGTCAGTGTCGACTCGATCGCAGTCAGCTTGGTTCTATAGCAAGAAGCTTTTTAGTCCTCGGTGACTGGAAGAGTTTTGTTTTCTTCCTTCACATTTCCAGCTGCACTTCACACAGATGGAATCCCTTGTAATCCTGTAAGGCCAAACACAGAAGGGGAAGAGCGCCAAGAAGGTTGGCTCAGAGAGTGTTTTAGTGCAGATAGTGCAGTCTGATTCCGCCTGACATCTTGATAATCTTTCTATACCGAGGTAGGGAGGTTCCAGTGCCAAGGAGCTCTCAGACTTCATTCCCTCAAAAGACACTCCAATGCCTGCTGTGGGCCAGGCATATGCCCAGTGTGCCACCCCTCAGGGATGGAACTGATGCCTAGGACCCTGGTGACAGGGTGGCAGGGCTGGGGTTCAGAGTGAGGCCTTTCTGCTTGAGACCTTTGGTCGACCCAGGCTGTCAAAGCACCTCTCAGACAGTGTTGCACACTGCTGAGGCTTTATTTTAAAAGGTGCCTAGTCTCCTGGTGCACAAAGCTCCCTAGAGAACTGCCAACTCCCCTGACCCAAAAACAAAAACAACAAAAAACAAACAGCCCAGCAGTGTTTAAATGAAGGTCTCAGAGATGTTCAAAGTGAATACATTCTGGGCAGATATGTGAAATACCTGCCTTGACTCTTGCCTGTATAACTTTTGGTGAAAAGAGATATAGAAAACCATTTCAAGACAGTAGTGAGGGGAGAGGGAAGGAGGCACTTGGTGTTGGAGCTGATGCTGAGCACAGCTCCTGCCACACTCACTGCAGTGTGTACCCTATTGTGGGGATTTATTAAGGCAACTCCACGTAGTTTAAAAGGAGGTTTATTTTGGGGTAACTTACAGCCAGTAAAGGGGTTGGTTACAGGATCCGGGAGAGGTGAGATGCAGTCCAGCAGGGTTCTCTGGAGAACTCTGCTCGGTCTACTATCCAGCATCCAGGATCACGAGGAACCAAGAGCACCTGCAGGTCCAGATCTCGGGTCTTAAGGGCTTCCGTCTCAGCCCTGCCCCAGGGGCAGGTCATAAATAGGCATGGCAGTTACCAGAAGCCTCACTAGGGGTAGTACTTCCAGGTCAAAGCTGGAACAGCTACCCACTACAGTACCCGCCACCACTAGGGAGAAGACATCTGTGTCAAGTGCCCACATGGTCTAGGCATCCCATGTTCCTATGTCCTGTGAGACTAGAAGTTCTACAAAGAGAGACACCATGCCACTGGGGTGTGGACAGCCAGGATCGGGGCTGGTTCTAACTGTGGATCTATACCACTGACCCTCCAGTTGTCTTCCCAGGTTGTCATGGTGCAAAAATAAGAACATGTAGTCTAAATTAAGCACACACACACATGCATATACACATACATCCTACCCAAGCACACACATGCACACACCTACTGCTACTGCTGTTTATTTTTGAATGCAGGAAAAATATGGAAGGAAACACCATCAGTTAGAGATTGGACACTAAGCAGTCTAATTCCTGAACATTGTTTAAATGCACTGGTTTTATATTTGATTATAACACACAGTTTCTCAGCATTGACATTGGGGGTCCCAGGAGAGAGAGGCCTTTGTCTTGACAAACTGTAACAAGGGCAGTAATTAATGTATGCTTAATGGTGTGTGTATGCAGTAGGGAGTAAATTCCTTTGAGGCAGGTGAACTATGTGCTGGAAATGAATCCAGGTACATATTCAGGCAAGGTGCAGACAGCAAATAGGTGACCCTTACAGGTGTGATTTTGAGAAGTGGAGTCACAGCATGGACAATGAACACTGGTTAAAATGGGATGTGGTCGCGGTCTCTATGAGAAAAACTGCAAGAAGGGCCTGTGCATGGGCTGCCTGTCTGGGTGCTGCTACCTGTGCGTCTACCCCAGTGGTGTCTGTCACACGCTAGTGTCTGTTAGCTGATAGCATTGTCTCAGACTTGGGATTGAAAATGGTGAAGTTGAAATGGACTTGACTAGGTCCTGGCTCACCGCCCTCATGGGGGGTGACAGTGGCTGTTCACAGATGGGAGCAGCCAGGAAGAGGTGTGTCTCGGCTCCTGGTTTTCAAGTGTCCCAATGTCCAGGCAGTTCATCTTTCAGCCAAGCAGGCTACAGTTTGGTTGCGGCTGGCTTCCCATGTGTGGTTGGCTGGGACTCATCACTGGGTCCTGAGATGCCCTGATGATTGCTTGCTTCAGACAGAACTGTCCGGCCAGCAAGTTTTTCCTTTGTCTGTTTCCACTTTCCCAACCCCCGACTCCTTGCTACATGTTTGTTCCAGCTGCTTGGCAGCTGATTCTCACTGAAGATCTCTAAAATGTTCCAGGTGCATTTTTTTTTTTTAAAGTTGCTAATAAGGCAGAGGCCCAGTAGGAATCAGAGGGTCTTAGAAGTCTAGGTAGAGAACGTCCCTTCCTCCCTTCTCTGTCAGGGCACCCAACACAGAGCACCCAACATCATTTCATGATGGCCTTGCCTTGGTCTTCTTATAGCCTCCAACTTGTCCCTGGTGGTTCCTAGGGCTTTGGTTTGGCCTCTTAATCAAGGAGTTGAAGTAAAGCCTCACACAGGTTACAACAGCGGCAGGGAATCTTTATTTGGAGCAAATTAATAGTTCACTACAGGAAGAAACATGTGTCAAGAGTGAATAGGGAACTTAAGGTCCCAGACTTATTTGGGGCTTCCTTTTATGGGGTTCAAGAGGAGTTGGTTGCTAAGGGCTGTAGCCTGGGTGGTTCTCTGTTTTGATTGGTGAGTTTGCATTATGTAAACTTTCATTCACTGTACGTGTCCTTTCCCATGATGCATCTGAGTTTAGTCATATGCCTGCCTAATTATGCACAGGCATGGGATGGTAAATAAGGGATCCTCCCCAAAAGTTCACTTAGAGGACACAGTTTGCCTTATTGTTCAGGTACTTAAACTAGTTCAAACTGGATTGGGCCCCCAGCCTCATACCTAGATATAATTGAAGTGTGATTTAATAGAATCTGTCTGTCTAATGGTCATTGAATGGCTAGAGAAACTTATTCCATTGTTCAAAGAGGGGAGTGCTTGCAGCTCAGTAAAGGTGGGCACTCTAGCTTGCTAACAGTTTGCTAGGTGGATTATTGGAGAGGGGTATGTACAGTACATGCAGGTGTGAGGTCTTGGGCTGTCAGGCGCAGTATTAAAAGAGGGGCATGTCCACAGCCCATACCAAGTAGAGTCCTGGGTTGCTGAACTCTACCCTGTACTTGCCTGTCCCTACAGACTGCACACAGTTGCTCCTGTTATCCATACAGGAGCTAACCTTGGTGACAGGTAAAATTTAGCCACTTTGAGTCATCAAGTCACACTGCTAAGCCTGCTGGGAAAGTAGATACATGCTCCTGCACTAGTGGGACTTTTCTGTCCTGTCTCCTTGGGTTTATAAAAGATAGAAGGGGTCAGCTTCAGGAAGGAATCCCAGGCAATCCCAGAAACATCTCTGGTTGTTGAGGGCTTGGCCTGGGACTTTGCCTGATTATAAGAATGGCGGATGTCATGTGACCAACAAAATCTGAGATTCCTCAGCTAGATTTTAATTTTAAGGTAGCCTAAATCCCTAGAGCCATATCCAGGACAGGGTGAGTCCTGCTGGTTTGAACACTTCGGCCCCCTCTCAGACAATCTGCACTATAAGAAGGCCTCTTGGTCCCAAAGAAGCTGGCAGAGTGACAGCAGAAAATGTTTTGGCCCAGAACTCTTGGGAAATAGGGCAGAGTTGTAGGGAGAGTATTCCATGTCTCTGCCTCTCCTGAGCCTGCCTATATGTATCCTCACCTCAGACCCAGCCCTCCTGCTCCACCTAGTGTGTTTAGGCATAACCAAGCTTCAGCCCTGCCCATCTCCGTGGTCACCTTACAGCCAGATGCCTGTGTATTTTGCATCCTGACTGAATTCCTGTTGATACCGACTCTGTGCTTCCCAGGAATTGGCCAGCTGCGGATGGAGTAAGAAGGAGAAACACAGCCTTGCCCCTAACGTTGTGGCCTTTACCCGGAGGTTCAACCAGGTAAGCAGCGTCCCTCCAGTGTGTCTGTCCTCATGGCAGCCACTGTGCCTGAAGCCCCTCAGTTCAATGTGAGCCTCCTGGCCCTAGGTCCCAGTGCTCTTTGCTGACTGTCCACTGCCATCCATTTTTGTCATCATAGTCTGGTCACAAAGTGAGTGAGAACATACCTTTCCTGTGCTGATGCCACTGTACAGAAGCTCTGGTTCTGGGAGGTCAGGGGTGGGGAATCTCTACTTTCCCTTCTTGCCTCATTTCTCTGCCTCCTTTCTTCTCCAGGTGCCAGTCCTGGTCTACCCTCTCTGCCATATCTCTGTCCCAGTAGGCCCCCTGTCCCCATGTCCTGTGCTCTTGGCCCAGGACTCTTCTTTCCTGCTTAACTCTAAGTCAGCTCTTAGCCTGAGGGTCACTTCTGCAGGGGCACCCAGCCTGTCTGGGGTCTCCCCTCACGGATCTGCAGGGGCACCCAGCCTGTCTGGGGTCTCCCCTCACGGATCTGCAGGGGCACCCAGCCTGTCTGGGGTCTCCCCATCACGAACCCCTCATCGCTCCTTTTGTTTCCTCCATGTGCTCTGCAGCTCAGCTGTTTGGTTCTATGTGTCCTGAGGTCTCTGTGAAGTCTTGTTTGTCCTATCCATCGTCCTCCTGTCCCTTCTGCCTTGTCAATGTCAGACTCATGTGTGAAGGACCCTCAGTAGACACGTGTGCAACAGTGAGTGGGTGGTTAGGAGACTCTTCTTGAGCGTGGCACTTCCGTGTATCCTGACCCACCTGGCCCCACACTCTCTAAGCTGACTTGGTCCAGCTAGCTCAGGGTGTTGCAGAATATTGTTTATACCGTGTGAAGATGTGTCACTGTGATTGGTTTAATAAAGAGCTAAATGGCCAATAGCTAGGCAGGAGACTTCCAGGCAGAGAGAGAACTCTGGGAAGAAGAAAGGTGGGGTCACCAGCCAGACGTGAAAAGGAAACAGAAGGTACAAGATGGAAGAGAGGTAACCCCACATGGCAGAATGTAGATTAATATGAACAGGTTAATTTAAGTTATAAGAGCTAGCTGGGGAAAAGCCTAAGCTGAGGCCAAGCTTTCATTATTAACAAGTCTCCAAGTCATTATCTGTGGGCTGGCAGTCCAGAGAAAGTCCAACAAGAAAGCTTGCTATATCCAGATATGAAGAGCTACCTCCTGCAGTGGAAGATTTGGGCTCCTGGGAGCAAATGGGAAACTGAGGCAAATGGACCAACTGAAGGAACCAGTGCTTCTGATTTCCCCACCAGAACCTCCAGCGCCTGTGCTTTGATAGTAAGCTCCCTAAGGTTCCCTTTGCACAAGCCAGACCTCCACACGGGATTCTTCTCGGTTCCCTTTGCACAAGCCAGACCTCCACACAGGATTCTTCTCGGTTCCCTCTGCACAAGCCAGACCTCCACACGGGATTCTTCTCGGTTCCCTTTGCACAAGCCAGACCTCCACACGGGATTCTTCTCGGTTCCCTTTGCACAAGCCAGACCTCCACACGGGATTCTTCTCGGTTCCCTTTGCACAGCCACCTCCACACGGGATTCTTCTTGGTTCCCTTTGCACAAGCCAGACCTCCACACGGGATTCTTCTCGGTTCCCTTTGCACAAGCCAGACCTCCACACGGGATTCTTCTCGGTTCCCTTTGCACAGCCACCTCCACACGGGATTCTTCTTGGTTCCCTTTGCACAAGCCAGACCTCCACACGGGATTCTTCTCGGTTCCCTTTGCACAGCCACCTCCACACGGGATTCTTCTCGGTTCCCTTTGCACAGCCACCTCCACACAGGATTCTTCTCGGTTCCCTTTGCACAGCCACCTCCACACGGGATTCTTCTCGGTTCCCTTTGCACAGCCACCTCCACACAGGATTCTTCTCGGTTCCCTTTGCACAGCCACCTCCACACGGGATTCTTCTCGGTTCCCTTTGCACAAGCCAGACCTCCACACAGGATTCTTCTCGGTTCCCTTTGCACAAGCCAGACCTCCACACAGGATTCTTCTCGGTTCCCTTTGCACAAGCCAGACCTCCACACGGGATTCTTCTTGGTTTTTCTTTCTCTTGTTTTTCTGGTTTCTACTGAGCACAGTGACTTAAAGGTTGCATTGTTGTGTGACTGACCCCCGGGTGCTTGGGCCTGCATTTCCTTGGGGTCGGTCTCAGCTGGGCCTTTCCTCTCAGAATTGCCTAGCCCTGTACATCACTGTTGCTCAACCTCTTCAGCCTTCTGAAGCTTCTGCATCCATCCATGCATGGCAGGAGCCTCAGACAGTCACCGGCTTGTAGTCTGAAGATGGAGGCTGGGGCTGCTGGGTTTGTTTGATGAGGTGTGATAGGAGCCAAGAACAGCACAGCTCCTCTGTGTTAGGGGCTTCACAGTTTGTTTGAATAGAGAAGTGATTTCTTTTCTTTCTGTATTGAAAATTTTTCCCTTTTAAACTGAGCTTAATCTTAAAAAAAGGAAAAGAAGCCCAGTGTAATGGCGCACACCTTTAATCCCAGCACTCAGGAGGCAGAGGCAGGAGAATCCCTGTGAGTTTGAGGCCAGCCTGGTCTACATAGGGAGTTCTAGGAGAGCCAGGACTACACAGAGAAACCCTGTCTCAAATCAAAACAAAATAAAAAAAAGAAGAAAAGAAATGCCAGATGTGTACACACTGTCAGAGGATTCATAGTTTCCTTAGTAAAACTCTTTGACTGGAAGCCAACCCAGTCCCACATCTAGGCAGCCGTGGAACTCATAGAGGATGGATCCCTGGGAACTCTGTAATCTGCTCCATACAGGGGTGCCAGGTCAGCTTGGCAAAGTTGGTACAGCCCGTGTGGCAAACAGATGTATTATGTCCATCCCAGACCAAGTGCTGCAGGGATCCAGAAGTCAAGCCATGTTTTCTTAAGCAGAATGCTCCAGGAAATGCAGGCCCATGGAGAGCCAGTAGCTTCTGGACACAGCCTGGGAGCTCTGGCTTGAAAACTGGCCAGAGGCCAGCCTTGGCCCACTGCTTATGACTGCTGTCTTTGGGATGAGCTCACTGGTCCATTTATAAGTGGATTCAAGCCACCTTATCAGACTTACCAGACTCCAGATCAGAGCTAGCAGCTCACTGACCTCTCTGAGCCTCAGTTACTCATCAGTACCTAAGAATAGCAACAGCACCCACCTTACAGAGCTATCATAAGGGTAACAGGAAGTGATGTCTGGCAGTAGTGGGCTGCAGATGTTTCAGAGGGCTGCAAGGAAAAATCTGAAGATCAGAAGGCTAGAAGGATGTTGCTGGAGGATTTGGGACCCAGTGCAAGTGTCCTGCTTAGTTTGCCTGCTCCTCCGTGGGGTCTGAGTGCCTCAGGGTTTGCTCACAGAGTAACAGGATGGCAGAACTCAGCCATGCTCACCCAAGCTCTGTTATGTCTCTACCCCACAGAGTTCATCCTGGTCTTCTGTATTACTATGAGGACCTGACAATATCACAGCTGAACCCACTTTCGGAAAGTACACATTATATGAATTTGCATTTGATTTGGGGACTTGGTGCTGCCCCGAAGTGTGTACAGGGACGCTGAGTTTGAGCCTTAGCCACAGCTTGTTCGCTATAGGATAATGGACTGGCTTCTGGCCTCTGCACTCATGGATCATCTCAAGTGGGTTTTGAGGATTAAATGAGAAGCTGTATTCAACCCAGAGGAAATGACTCATTAGCTTCAGAGAAAAGGTACCGTGGCTAAAAGCACCTGGTTAAAAGGAAGGTAAAGCAGAAGTGAGGGGCTGAGGCTTCAGAGTGTCCGTCAGGGCCAGCAGTGTGTTCAAGGGGGAACTGGAGAAATGAGACCACAAACCGAGGACTGCTGACATTCGTCATGGGTGGAGGGTGAGGTTTCCACATGAGGCTGGGTGAAGGCATCTAGGAGTAGGAAGAACACTCCAGAAGGGCAGAGTCTGGAAGTGCACTTCAGGAGTGAGGGGGCAGGTGGAGGTGATGCTGCCACAGCAGCTCCGAAGATGGAGGGAGGAGGGAGGAGAGAGGCCAGTGAAGTCCAGGAGGGTGGTTGTGCTTTTCTTCTTTCAAGTGGGCAAACCCTTGAGGATGCTCGTGCCTGAATGGAGGGGTGCAAGAGGCCAGGGAAAGCGAGGTAAGGAGAGGCAGGGAACATGTGGCAAAGGCCTAGAGGAGGTAGGAAAGGGAGTCTTGGGATGCAGGATGCTGTCGTAAGGGAGCCACATCTGCAAGCAGCCTATAGGTACAGTACAGGGCCTGTGGCTTTTCTTCCTCGGGTGGGAAGCTTGCTGACCATGTGAGGTTATGAGCAAGTCCTAAGCACGGACAGTGGCCCAGGTGAGAGCATGCAGTAGGTAAAGTACCTCTGGTTGCCCTTGAGCCTGAAGATGGGAGCATGAGGGACAGGTGGGCAGTCTATCCATGCACACAGGCTGGCCCAGCAGGGCTTCTGGAAGGATTGGGGGAGGGGCAAGGGGACTTTTAGCAAAGAAGGGGCTGGAGTGAGTGACAAATTACAAGAGCAATCTGCCGAAGAGGAAAAAGGGCTTCAGGCTCCAGGGGACGGAGCAGGGAAAGGGAGGGAGGGTATGGACTTGTAGTGCAGACTTGAGGTTTGGGTCTGTGGTGGAGCATAGGACTTCCTGCTGTTGGACGGTGGGAAGGAGGTGACAGAGGGCTGGGTGATGGTGGCTGCAGTCAGCGTGGTGAAGGGATGCGAGGCCATGTTCATTTGCAGAGATGTCAGAGTTGCTTGCGACAAGAGGAAGACAGTGGCCCGTGTGTGCGTGCACATGTGGAGACCAGAAGGTGAAGTCACCTCTTCCTTTCTCTCTCCCACCCCCTTGAGACCAGATCTTTCACTGGCTTGAAACTTAGCAACTGGGCTGGTCAGTAAGTCCCAGCAATCCTCCTGTCTCAGCTCCTCACAGCTACTCCTGGCTTTTTATGTGGGTGCTGGAGGCCTTGAACTCAGGTCATCTTGTCCACACAGTTGGCATTGTCACCGCTGAGCCGTCCCCCAGTCCACTGTTCTTTCCCTTCCCCCCATTTGCCTTTTGTTTTGTTGTCATTTGTGGATGACGAAGTGAATAGAGGGCTTTATATTCGCCATCATCTTTTCTGGAACACTTATATGACATTTCCCAAGTGTTAGCTATACCACCAAACAGTAAGTTACATTAACGATAGTTTGTATGTATTGAAGAATAGTCTATATGTAGAAAAGCTTATTTAGTTCCTTGACCAAATGGCCTTTTCAGCGTTTCAAAAATTTAGGGTAAGCACTATATTAACAGGCAGAATAAGAAAAAAAAAAAGCATATAAAATCCAACATTTATCCATGATTAAAAAGAAAATAATCAAGTCAGAAAGGGGGACTTCTTTGACTTTCTAGAGAAATCCACAGCGACTGTAAGCCCAGACGATCCAATCCAAGACACTGGACCTTAGACGAGGTTGGCTCTCACGCTGGTCCTGTCTAGTGTAATAAGACAAGAGAGAAAGAAATTGAGGTATTTTATTCATAGTTGACATGGCTGTCTGGAGAAGATTCCGAAGAAGTCATCTTTACAACCTCTCTTGGCACTAATGCACAGCCAGGGGACACAAGGTCACTCACTGCACAGAAGGGGGTTGCTTTCGTTGTACAAGCAATGAGGAATTGGGATCTGAAGGTTGAGAGCACTGTTTGTAGTAACACCAGTGTAGTGGGTAGCCATTCCAGCTTTGATCTGGAAGTTCCACCCCCATTGAGGCTTCGGTAACTGTCATGCCTACAAGGCGGGGCCGAGAGAGGACTCTGGAGACCCGAGATCCGGATGCGTGGGCTCTCTTGGTTCCTGGACCCCGGACGCTGGAGGTAGACCGAGCAGAGTTCTCCAGAGAACACCGCTGGACTGCGCTACACGTTTCCCAGACCCTGTTACCTATCCCTTCACTTGTAAGTTACCCCACAAAATAAACCTCCCTTTCAACTACGTGGAGTGGCCTTAATATTTAAACCAATACACCAGGACCCAACAAGACTTAGGTGTTTATTTTTACACAGCGTGGTTTATGTGTTGAAACCTACAAAGCACTGATGTAAGCAATCCGAGTGGCTGTTGGGAAACAGGGAGAGGCTCCGTCCTCATGGATGTAAAGACCCAGGGTCATCACGATATCAGTTCTCCACTTGACATTTAGGTTCAGTGCTGCTTGTAAGACCCACCAGGCTCGTTCCAAAGGTTGTGCAGAATGACCATGCACTGCTGGGAAAAAGAAAATGTTACAATCCACTGTTGTCAGAAGAGCAGGGATACCTAGGTCAGTGGGACTGTGTTGGGACAGCTGAAGAGAGCGCTCTCTCTCTCTCTCTCTCTCTCTCTCTCTCTCTCTCTCTCTCTCTCTCTCTGTGTGTGTGTGTGTGTGTGTGTGTGTGTGTGCATGTATGAAAATGAATTTTACATACAGACTTTAAGTCTTTCATAAAAATTAACTCAAAATGGGTCAGACACTCAGATGTAAACTTCTAGAAGAAGACATAGGCAGGGAACGTCTATGCCTTTGGGTTTGATGATGAGCTGTTAGAGACCAAAAGACAATCTGTGAAAGAAAAGAAAATTAGTGAATTGGGAATTTATTAAGACTAAGATTTTTCCATTGTGCAAAAGTCACAGTTAAGAGAATGAAGCTGAACACAGACTGGGAGCCGTGTTGTAAAGCACTTGTCTGAAACAGTCTGCTCTGAGGATCCCTCAGCAGCCCAGATGCATCGCCATGAGAAGATGCTCAGTGTCCTTCATCACCAGGGGCACAGAATAACCACAGCTCTCAATGCACCTGAACCACAGTGGAACTGCTGAGGACCGGGGGCAGTGTTGGGGATGCAGGACGGCACAGGTGTGGTTAGCAGTGACCCGCATGCACTGACCCAGAGGCTCAAAACCTACACACACGCACACATACATACATACACACACACACACACACACACACACACACACACACACACACACGCGCACTCACATACACCCATGCATTCACACATACACACACACATGTATACACACACCACACACGCACACACACATGCACACATGCATTCATACACACGCACACTCACATACACACATGCATTCACACGCACACACACATGCACATACACACGCACACACATACACCCATGCATTCACACACGCACACACGCATGCACACACACACTCACATACACACATGCGTTCACACACACACACACTAGCACAGCAGTGTTGATGGCATCTTGTTAATAGTTGTCAAAGATGAAAGGGCTGAGATGTCTTCAGCAGGGCATGGGTAAACACATGGCATAGTATTTACTTAAAAAGTGGCGTGAGCTGTGAAGTCACATAGGCACAGGGACTTTTCAGTGTGTATTTCAGGTGAAAGCCAGTGCAGAGGACTACCATTGCTTCCCTTTCTCTTTCTTTTCTTTCCATGACATTCTGGAAAAGGTAAAACTACAGAGAAGAGGTCAGTAGTTGTCAGGTGATTGAGAAGGACAGAGGCCCCAGCGGGTGGGGCACAAGGGAGTTGCTGTTGATAGGTTTGTGTGTGTGTGTGTGTGTGTGTGTGTGTGTGTGTGTGTTGCCAGGAATTGAACTCAGATTTTTTTCCTTGCTTTACCAGTGAACCACACCTCTAGCCCAGATTTGTTTGTTTAAGAGAGTGACAGTTCTATATAGGATAATGGTGGGTACATGACAGTGTCTTTCTGGGAACCCAGAGAGCATTATAGCGCCAAGACCTCAAGACACACAAACTAGAGACTTCAACTTGAAGACGGAAGGCCCCTAGAACAGATGCAGAAGAAAAGAAGAGTGGACACACAGCTCTGCACATACTTCCACAGTTGGGAAGTCACTTCTTTTTGGAGGGCAAGGGGGAAGTTGCTGCTCTGAGTTAACTCTGGAGTCACGTGGGGCATAATTCTGAAGATGTAATTACGTAGGAGCACTGTTATGAGTACAAATGCTCTTCATGCTGGCTAACAGTTATGAACAGTGCTGAGGGATGTGTGTTGGCACTGGACAGCTGAGGTGTCGATGGTAGTTCCTGGGAACTGGTTTCTCTCTGGTGGAGTGGGAAATTACAGAAAAGCTAGAATACATGTGCTAATAGCATAGAGTTGGGGATAACAGTATGAATTCATGTGAATTTTAAAGATGCTTATATAGAGAAACATAGCTGTGAGTGTGTACATGGGTAGTACATGCATGCACATACAAGCACATTCACACAAACGTGCATACACAAATACACTCAAACACACACGTGCATGCACACAGTGGTGTACATGCATAGGAACACTCACAGCCCATGTGCTATGCACACACACTCACACATGCTTATGCATACACATGCACATGCAGGCACGCACATGTACACAAAACTACACTCACATATTCACATGTGCACACACACGTTTGCACACTCACATACACAGGTGTGCATGTGCGGGAGCGTACACACACACACTCTGTCCCTTGCTCTTTAATTGAGGAGGTTGAGAAGCATCAGTAGTCCATTATCAACAAGCTAATCTCAGAACCAATCTTGGTTTCTGATAGTATCATCTAATAAATGGAACCTGAGTTCCTTGGAGAAAAGACTGATTTTAGGATTGGGCAAGGAATGCACATGATGGGTCTGTAGCATATGTAGTACCAGAAAGAGAGGAATTATACAGACCAACAAACCAAACACAGTTGGGGTATGTCAGAGGGGGCAGGGCCAACTGAATGCTAGGGATGAGTGGGTAAAGTGGGAACAGTTGGAGCCACAAGATAATAACACAGCATTGGGCTACAAACCAGTTTCTTTAAGTGTCCACAAGACCATGCTGCTATAAATAAGTGATCAACTACATAAATGGTGAGAAGAATAGATGTGTGTTACATACAGTAGGCTCTCAGTGCATGCAGTTGCTTGTCCTCAGGAAGGTGGAGCATAGCTCCATTTAGGAAGAGTGGGTGAGTGGGTAAGCATAGCTCTATTCAGGAAGAGTGGGCGAGCATAGCTCCATTTAGGAAGAGTGGGTGAGTGGGTAAGCATAGCTCTATTCAGGAAGAGTAGGAGAGCATAACTCCAGGAAGAATGGGCAAACATAGCAATTTCTTTCCAAAGTGTGATAGACAGAGGGATCAAAGGCCATGTACCGGCACCTCGTTGATGGGCTTTTAATTTTATCATCTTTATAAATGTTCACAACCCCGGCCTGTGGTGGCACATGCAGGTAGATCTCTCTGAGTTCTGGTCTACAAGACAGCTGGGATACATGAAGAAATCCTGTCTTGAAAAACCAAAAAATAAAATAAACAAATGTTCACAAAATACTTCTGTATTTTATAGGATAAATCTTTTAAAAGAGAATATACCTTAAATATGTAGATGGGCATACTCAAGTTGTTCTTCAAAATATTATTTCTACTTCCCAAATCAGTGTATAAATATGCTTCTTCTCTCTGCTCCTCAGTACATAAAGGCTTTCCTCAAACAGTGGTAGGAAGAGGGCATATGTCACAATAGAGGAGTAAAGGGCCCGAGCAGGCAGGTGGACACATGGCTTATAAATATTGGGAACAGGGCTAGGGATGCAGCTCAGTTAAGTGTTTATCTAGCATGCAGAAAAGCCCTGAGTTCAGTCCTGGCCCCATATAAACCAGGTATGGTGGTGCATACCTGTAATCCCAGAACTCAGGAGATAGAGGCAGGAAAGGGGGAAAATAGAACAAAAAAACATACCAACTAAAAACCAGAAAATAGCTACCTAGATGGGCATGAGGGAAGGGCAGAGCACACAGCAAGCTCCTGTCTGGTGAACTGTGCAAGTGAAGAACAGTGATTGTGATGGATTTGAGTCCTGTTTGCAAACACAGGTCCATTTAAACTTAGCAGCAGACCCTTGGAGGCCAGGTTCTGTATACATGCTTTTGTACACACACTTTTCTTCAATTTGCCTTCCAAGAGCTTCACCTAGGACCTTAAAACGTCTACAGAAACATGTGTCTGAAGACGTTCACCACGGTCTTGTTGATTACAACAGAGCTCTAGAAGTGACCCTACAGTCAAGTGAGTGGTAAACATGTTGGTGATAAAATTCTTGCATGCTGGAAAAATCTTACGTAAATACTTACCGTTTCTAAAACTGCTTGGGATATATGCTTAAAATTTACCAGTTTTAATTAAAGCCAACTATGGGTGCTAGGTATGATTTAAAAAAAACAAAACAGGACGCAAATCATAGTTTGTCATTGTTGGTCTGTGGATCTGAGCTTGCAAATGACCTCTGTCTTTTGTGCTTATCTTTGCTTTCTTCATCTGTTAAATTTTCTAGTTAGAGATGAAAAGACTGTGCACTTGTACACCTGCGTGTCTTTCTCACCTGCCCCCATCTCATCTCCATCACTACAGCCTTCTCCAGGCCCACCCCTCACAGACCGCTGCCTCTGAGTTCTAGTGGGCACCGTTGCTTGACAGGGGTTCCCCTTGTCACTCCACTCAGAAGCCAAGCTCCCTGCACTGGCTGGCATTCTATAGGCCCTTCCTCTCTTGCCCCGGCACTGAAGTCTGGTGGTCCACGCCTGGTTGTCTGTCCTCACTGCAGCACCACACCCTCCTCTAACCCCATCAGCCACTTAGCTGTTCTGATCATGGCATACAGTGACACTTCAGTCCTGCCTTACCGAGCCAGCTGCCTCCCATCTGTCAGGGCCCTCACACTGCAGTCTCTATGCTCTGAGCTGCAGCCATCACTACAGCTACCTTCCAGTCCTGATTTTTTTTTTCCCCAGAGCTGAGGCCTGAACCCAGGGCCTGCGCCCTACCACTGAGCTAAATCCCCAACCCCCAGTCCCGGTTTTTTGGAGGGTTCTGTCTCCTTTGGTTTCTTCCACTAGGCCAGATATGGACTTACAGTGCCTGGACCCTGCACAGAGTGGGGTTTCATGCAACTCTGTTGAACTGACTGTTGCCTCAGAGCCTCCGCACACTGGGTGTGCAGGTCCCTCATCGGCTCTGCCCCTTCTAGAACCATGCCAGGAGAATGTATGAGGTTTTGGCACACAACAATCTGTTGAATTACACATTTGGTGCATCACATTTGTGACTGTGTGGCATAGAAAGTGCACATATTAAATACACGCTTTGCAAGCTTCTGTTTGGTGCCCAGAATAACTGTCTTCCAGAAGCAACTGGTAAACATTTGAGTCTGAACTTAATTTTGACAAGTCTCTGGAAAAAATGATTCTATGGAAACAGAGGCATGACCTGCAGGCAGCCATGGCTAATTACACTGATGCACTATTTCTGTGACACTCTTGCTTAACAAAATGGCCAATTGCTTATTCTCAGTATCTATTTCTATTTGTGAAGCAACAGTATTTTAGTCAGGAGAAGGTGTGTTCTTGTACAGCAAGCTTGCTTTGTTAACTTCAGGCTGTCCTTCAGTATCTCTTTTCTTGTCAAGTGAGTGGTTTCCACATCTCCCCTTCTTTCCCACTGTGCACATGACTGTTCTCTGTGTGTCATCTCTCCGACATGCTGTCCTGATGCTAATGAGGCATCAACGAGAAGCACTAAGCGCTCTCTAGCATCCTTTGGCAGGCTGCTTCCTGTGTTTCCTTGGGCTGAGTGAGCCTCGTGTTGATAGACACTTTCCTGGTGCCACCAACAGACTCAGGGCCCAGGAGGTTGTTGGTGTAAGTGAGAGGCCTTGCATGAATACAGTTCTACACTAAAGATACCTTCATGGCTGGCCCATGCCCCTCTAGAAGATTCATGCCCCTCAGGCCTAGTCGGACTCTACATCTTGTATTATTGGCAAGCCTCTTTTAGAAAGTGACATTTGGTATGACAGCAGATATCAGAAAATCCTCCTTGTGTTGGGCTTGGCTGGAAGTGTGGACTTATGGAAGGTGTGGTCAGTAGACACTTCTCTTTGAACTTCTGTCCATATTTCCATCTGTCTGTCCATTCTACCACCCATCTTCTCCCCACACCTGGATCCTTCCTGAGGCACCTGAAGAGACACTGGCTTGTGTAGTGGGCCCAGTGCTGCTCTGCATGATGAGGACAGTGTCTGTTTCTCTTCTCTGCATTGTGTATGCTAGAGGAGGCAGGGCAGACACGGGGCCCATCTGGGCTTGGGAGTCATAAGGAACTGTCCCCCTCATGTGACCCTAGGCCATGTTCTCAAAGCTGCCTGGCCTAGTGGAAATCCTACAGTGATGGTGGGCAAAGGGTGATCTGGGCAGCCTGGCTTTTAACCACTTCTCTGGTGTGTGTGTGTATGTGTGTGTGTGTTTGACTCTACAGGTCAGTTTTTGGGTCGTACGAGAAATTCTAACAGCACAGACTTTAAAAATAAGGGCAGAAATCCTGAGCCATTTTGTGAAAATAGCCAAGGTAAGCTGTTTGTTTATTTCTCAAAATGTGTTTCCTCGGAACTTTGGCAGGTGCTTTGCCTTGGGCCTGCTAGATATGGGGACAGGGGTCCCCATCACAGGTGGAAGGCTGTGGCTGGACCTCTCCAGGCAGAGCCAGTTGTGAGATCCGCCTGGCTGCTCACACTTTATGTGAGCCTGAGAAATATGCCCCCTTCCCATCTCATAATTCTATGGCCACTTATTCCCCTTACTTGAACTTCAGTCTCTGCACATGGCCCAGGGGTCCCTGGAATCCATCCATTCTCCTTTGAGTTTTGCCAGTGCTAGGGGCTGACAGGTTAGCCCCGTGCCTTGATCTCGTCATGTCCTGCACAGGTGTATCAACAGGGCCCTCACACCCATTCTGAGCGAAGGCCTGGACCAGTTGACCCTGCGCCCCTCTCATGGGCTCTGTCCATGCTGCTCATCAGGCTCCAGCTTCCCCTCCTCTCTTCTCATCTATGCCGTGCTGTGACTTTCCTGGACCACTGTCACGCTCAGGAGCAGTACTGTGCTCCCACTACGTGGGCCTGCCAGACTCTCCTTGGCAGCATGTTCTGCCTGGCTCATGGCTTCCTGTAGGTGCACATCTGTTGTCCTCCCACCATGACCCTAGAGCAAAGCTGCCTGGACTCAAGGCCCGCCGGTGCCAGGCTGTGTGGCAGCTCCTGTGCCAGAGTGATTGACTTCAGTACTGAAGGCTGTCGTCCCATTTGTACAGCAGGAAGGGGTGGTGAGGAGAGATGAGTGTCCATGCGTAGGGCTCCAGCCAGTCAGCAGAGCAGGACTCACAGCCATATGCACCCTCAGTGGGGCTGCTGCGCCTCCCATCCCCAGAAGCTTAAACAGTCTCTAACTCTGTCAGGGGCAGAGTCACTGTCCTGTGGATTCTCCAGAAACACTTGGGATTGGTGCTGGGTTTTGTGCTGCTTGAGGGTGGGTCAGAAGAGGATGCTGGGTATGCCTCAGTCCTTGTAGGGCTTCTGTTTGGAAGTGAGCATAGCCCCACCCAAAGGAGTCCAAATCGACCCCATAGTCTCTGCCCTCTCCCTTAGTGAGGCTTGTCATGTTGGCTGTGCACCATGTGTGACTTTGGTAGGCCCCTCCCTCCCTGAGCTTTGGTTTTCCAGTCTCTAAAAGAGAAAGGGATAGGTTAGGTAATCCCTGAGAGGCCTTGCCACTGGAAGGAAAGTCTGTAGCAGGCACAGCAATTCAGATGCTCAGCTGAAATCTCCCTGGGAGCATCTATTCTTACACACAGGAAATAATCAAAGAGTATTACAAGATGTCTGAAATGAAACACTAGGTTTGTGTGGTCAGGGCCCTGTTTCCAAGTAGGAGCAGAGCTGTAGGGTCAGACCCAAAGGCTTTTATTGATTTATTTATCATGCCTACTGTGCTAGGCTTTGTGCAAGGTACAGGTCTGGGGTGGTCGATAGCACTTGTCTCTGCTCTCACAGGACACACATGGGACACAGGCATTTGAGAACACGATTAGAAAAGGCCTGTAGGGGAGGGCTACCTGAGGCTGAAGGTACGCAAGACAACCAGTGAGAGAGTGGGGACGAGCCTTCCAGATAGAGAAGACGGAGACCTGCCCAGCTGGGCAGTTGACATGTTCACCTCAGGTGGCCAGATGCCATCGTCACCACCCTGACTTTAACTCTGGGGACACTGAAATGCAGAAGGCCAGGGTAACGTGCCAAAGGAACACAAGAAGAAGGAGCTGGATTGTGTCCATTGAGTCTTGTTGCTAAGCCAGGCTTCACTGCCCACTAGGAGTGAGAAACAGGACCCATCCATTAGCAAGTATGCCTCAGCATGAAAAACAAGAACAGCTAGCTTCCTGCCCTGACTCTCTGCTGTCTCTTTCTGTGGCCCTCTGTGGTAAAGAACTGCTCTGAGACTGAAGTGACACCGTATGTCCTCACTCATTTGGGGTCTGGCTCAAAGGCTCACAGTCAAGGGCCTGGGAATCCTGAGATTGCCTTCCCAGCTGAGAGCCATTACACAGATTGATAACATCTTCCCTGGCCTCTTTCCCATCCAGGGTTAAGGTAACCGCTGTGTGAGCTGCCAGTGCGGTCGGCACACTGGGGTCTTCTCACAGAAGCCTGTTCAGGGTCAGCTATAAAAACGTAAAGGGATTAGCCGGTCTCAGGCCCGGCTTCTGTCCAGCAGTCAAACAAGTCAGAGTATGAAAACTGGCAAGTATTTTTTAGATGGAGACTTACCTTCTGAAAAAATGGGAGGGAAAGAGCATATGTTTCCTATGAACTTCCTAGAACTATGTTTTCTATGTGAGATATTTTAAGTGTAACTGAATTTCATAAATATGACAACATTTGGCAACACTCAAGCATGTTTTTGTTCTGTTGTCTATGGCAGCAAAATAATATATTCCATATCTTTTTGTTTCCCCAGAAACTTCTAGAACTCAACAACCTTCATTCTCTCATGTCTGTGGTATCAGCATTACAAAGTGCTCCCATCTTCAGGCTGACAAAAACCTGGGCTGTAAGTTAATGTCCCCCAGTCTGACCTTTTGATTCCGGCCATCCTGTACTTGCCGAGTGTCTACGTGGCTTAAGCCCTGGGCTTCTCTCACTGAATGTGTGCTTTGTTAAAGACAGTAAACTGGGAACTAAGGAGATTCTCTGGGCATCCCCACAGCCTCAGGGACCCCAGCCCCACTTGGGTCCCAGGGATTGGGGAGGGTGCTAGTATGGCTGGGTTTGGAAGTCCTCAACCGTTCTTCCTGGACCTGTCAACATCATCTGTGCTGACTGGGCTCAGCATGTGACTTCTGCCCTGGCTTGGCCAGTTTTTTTGTCTCTGGCAGGCTCAAAATTGCCCTTGAGAAGGTTTGGGGATTGATGGCCTGCAGCTGCCCTGGGTCACTGCCTTATAGCTCAGAGTTCTCTGAAGAGACCTGTGACCCTCATGTAGGAAAAAATGATTTCTTTCCTTTTGCTTCCTCTTTTTTTTCATCCTGAGGCCTTGGATAATTTCAGCTCAGGGGTGGAGTCTGATAGTTATATAATTGAGTCTGTAGGAAAGTTTTTCTGCTGTAAAAATACTTTAAAAATATCTCAGACCTCTTTATCCTCCTTAGCTGGCACAGTGCCTGACATGGGAGAAGTATTGCTATTTCCATAGCTCATTAGTGTTTACCTCCTGGCCTGCCTGGTCCAGAATCTCTCACAGGGGCACAGCCCAGGCCTTTCAAGACCTGTTTATGGCCCCAGAACTGACAGAACTGTATGGAATTGCTAGACATGTTTCTTTGACTGGTTTCTGACTTTGTTTCTGCCAGTCTGGGACTGGACTCTGTTTCCTACTTGACTGGCTCAGGGTCCTTTTAGATGTATAAGGATTGTGTTGTAGGCAATCGAAAATGAGCCTTGCAAGACACCTGGCTGGAGCAGAGTGCTGTGAGAAGTGCCAGCCTGGAGTCTGGGAACCAGGTTTCCGTTCATAGGCCATTCAGAGCCTGGGCCTCCTTTCCCATCTCTGTTCTGGACAGTTGACTTGGAGTAGTGGGTTTCTGTCAGTGCTTTGTGGAGCCCCTTCGAGTTGTCTTAGGGACCATCCAGAGCTGCAGGAGAGGGGTGAAGGTGCCAACCAGGTGACCTGGCCTCCACCAGAGCAGCCTGTTTGCATCTGGGGTTTCTGGGTGAATTGCAGATGAGCCATGGTTTTGGAGGTCAAAGCAAATTTGGAAGCTCTGTCTCTGCAGTCACTGCCAGCCCTGTGATTCTAAGGCCATCTCAGCAGTGAGGCTTTTTTCAGAAGTTTTTTGGAGATTCTTTTTAAAATGACTTTTCCATCATTGAGATGCTGATACTGTTCTTGGGCTGCCGGGAGCCATGCAGGCACCCAGAGGGCTGAGCTTCGACTCTTGTGTGCATTGACCTTCTTGGCAATGCTATGACTTGTGGTGGGGGGAGCTCCTTGGGGAGGTACAGGTGAGTAAAATGGAAGTAGCTGAGGTTATTTCCAAGTCCTGCACAGAAAGTTGACCTACCCGGGGACAAGCAGGACTCTCAGTGAAGTGTCGTCAGTGTACCCAGAGGGTGCTGTCTGCTGCTAGGGCTGTGGACAGTGTCAGGCCAGGGCAGCATTAGAACTGTGTAGTTTGTCACGTGTGGCTTACTGGACTGGGCCCTGCAGTTTTGGGTCTCTGCTGTAGTGAAAATGAACCCCCACACTTGGGGAGCCTGGACCAACCACTCACCTCAGACTGCTGTCTCTGCCACCTCGGGGTGTGTGGCTGACAGAATGTAAGGAACTGCAGTCCCATCCTACTAATGATCAGAAGACTTGGGGGCCGCAGTCATCTCTTTTTCTAAGAAACCATCCCACTTCGTCTAAGGGCTGGCAGCCGGGCTGCTTCCCTGGCTACAGAAGGCCACTTGCCAAGACAGAATGTGGGAAGACACAACATTCTAGGGAATAGAAATGTGAGGGAGAGAAGGAAGACAGCACCAGTGGGACACAGCCTGGTCCTGCTGGACCCTATAGTCTGGTCGCCACTGTGTGGGCACTTGTGATGGTGGAAGGTGTGGTGACGTCAGGCCCATGCAGGTAGGGCTGTATACTGCTTACAAAGTGTCTGACCCACTGCACGTGGCTGGGCCACTGAGCATGCTTTGCCTCTTGAGTGTTGTCCTTGAGAGTGCACTGAAACCCTGGGTATCTGGGAAGCCTGAAGGTAAGGCAGCAGTGTCTAGTCATGGGAGGAAGGCTGCTGCCTGGCTGAACTGTGTGCTGCCTTTAGTTCTGGTCAGCCAGGCCATAGCTGGGCCAGGGGAGCCTGGGAGCCTGCCCACAATAGGATCTAGATAAATGCTGGCTGAATCCATAAACGGGGAGTCATGGTCAGCCTGGAAAACACAAGCAATGACTGATTTATTCCAGAGGTGGGGCCACTTTGGAATACTGCCGCCTCCAATCCGTGAGGCCTAAGCAAGAAGCTGTTCCAGCCAACTCTGATTCCTGAGCACACAGGAAATCACCTTGTAGCCCTCAATCATTCTGCAGATCAAATACCTGTCGAATGTCTCCTCCAGGCCATGGCTCAGGCCTTGTGCTCATGGCTTTCATGTTGTCTGGGAAAGACACATCCCATTCTTAGAAATTAGCATGTGCTTCCTGGCTGGCACAGAGTGAGCAAGGAGCAGCGAGACAGGAGTAAAATCAGACTCTAGCAGGTGTAGATGGAGGAGGATGGCAGCTTTTGCACACTCAGGGGAGTGCCCCAAAGGAGGCCCTTTATGCCAAGGCTTGAATGATGAGAGCAAGAGCAACTACAGAGGATGAAGGGATGGCGCTAGCTGGTGCCCAGGCACACAGGAGGAACTTGGTGTTGTTAAGGGACCCGAAGTTCAGTGTGACTAGCTCAGCCTGGGAGAGAGGCCAAATACCATTCTAAGTGTCAGAAAGGCTCTGAACAGGAGATGGACACAGTCTGTTTAGTGACTCTTGCTTTTTGGGTTCTTTAATCACTGCTACTAATGTGTAGAAAACAAATTAGGAGAAATGGAGACCAAGGGGGGGGGGGGATGTGTGCAGAGAGATGGCTCAGCGGTTAAGAGCACTGACTACTCTTCCAGGGGACCCGGGTTTAATTCCCAGCACCCACATGACAGCTCACAACTGTCTGTAGCTCCAATTCCAGGGGATCTGGCACCTTCACAGATATACATACAGGCAAAAACATTAGTGCACATAAAATAAAAATAAATAAATCTTAAAAAAAAGAAAAAGAAAGGGAGACCAGGACTAGAAACCAGGGGCCAGTTAGTGAGTGAGGGCGGAATCTGGAAATAAGTGTACGAGTATGGCAGGGGCTCAGAGAATAGAGCGATATACAAAGTGTGTTCTGAGGAGAGGGCTCCAGGAGGTACTGTGGATAGAATGCTGAGGGAGGAGCGGTAGGAAGGGGGCACCCCAGGATTAGCCTGAACAGCTGGGAAGCTGTCAAGATCTCCTTTATGACCAGAATGGCCCTGGGAAGAGGCTGGCTTATTCCTGAGATATTTGGGCCATGGGATTTGTGAAGTGTCGGGGAGTCACCTATTAACATTCCATGTGCCACACGCATGTTCTGCTTGCCCTGTGCACATGCCCAAAGTGATTCTCTTTTTCCTACTGAATTGATCCAGAGTTTGACTCACTTGCAGCAGCAAAGTGAAAGCTGAAATCCTTGGCATGGAGGAGATCACCACTGCCAGGCAGGGGCTGTCTGTAGGGTGTGACCTGGAAGGGCTCCTTACAGGTCACCATTCTCACTCTCCCATCTCCAGTGAGACAGGGTCACTGAGCGCTGCACTGCAGAGGACAGCTCTTCCACCTAGACCTAAAGCGACGACATGGCAGACACCTGAGGCCGGCAGATGTGTGAATGTGACACTCTTGTCCAGGAAGTGCTGCTGCTCCCTATGCCTTTAGGAGCACTATTGGCAACTCCCCTGTGACGTGGTGGAGGAGGCTGGGGGAAGCCTGGGTTGCCAGTCTCAGAGGGCTTTGGGCCTTGATCTAGAGGGAAGTTGAGCCAGGTGAGTCAGATGAGGAGGTGGGAGGCTGGTCACTGCTCCTGTCACCGTGCAGGAGCCGACCTGGAACTGCTCTTAGATGTCCGCAGTGTCTCGGGGAAGCTGACATTCCCCTCATCTGCCCGATAGTGCTACAGCACTGGGCACTGCCCATCCTTCACATCCGGAAAGCCTTTCTCCCAGGCTGAGCCTCCTTCCACTCTCTGACTCTGACTTATTTGGTGACCGTGGCTGTGGAGGTTCTACAAGGTTCTGACCTCAGTCCCCTCTTACCATTTCTTCCCTTGGTGAGCATACCAGCTTGGGGAGCTTCAGCTGTCCCCGTGTCATCCAAGCCCAGACCTCTCTCCTGAACCGCATACCACTGCAGAGCCTGCTCCACTCAGCCCTCAGCTGTCTCCTTTGACTTCACACTCCCTGCATGTCTGAAGTCAGACAGTGACTCCAGGAAAGAGATAGAGTGCCAGGACACTCTCCTCACTAACCGTGTTTTGACCTTTGGGCAAGTGGTAGCTGGGCTGATAAGGAATGAGGCCTTCCTTCCCTGTCTTCTGCTACACCCTGTGAACACAACAGTGCCGCATAAACTATAGCCATGTTAACACAGTGGTAAGCAGAGCCGCACTGCAAGCCAAGAAAGAGAAGTCAGCGTGGGCTAAAAATAAAGCATGCTCTCACAGTCTGAGCCATGACCTGTTAAGATGATCCAATGTGACTAGGTCTTTGCAGCTAGGGCCAGGACTTGAGGGGACAGTCCCAGCTTCGGGCCCCACCACAGGGGTGCTAGAAATAAGCTGCTTTGGCCATCTGTTGTCATGTTACCCCAACAGAAACTGCTTAGCAAGAGGGCCCAAAGTGAGGGAAGAGGCCTATGGTAATTCTCATCCAGCCTATACCTTGTATGGCTATGCTTTGGGGTCTAAAGGCATTCAGCTTGTAAGTGTGAGAGGACCTGGGCTATGTAGAAGAAATGAAAGATCTGGGAACTGAGAAACTGGCCTCTTAAATCAGGAGCTGCGCTCGGCTTCCCTCTTACGGTGAGGATTAAAGTAGATGATGTTCAGAATTGTGTCCAACACATAGCATGATTTTCAGCTCTTCTTGGCTCTTCTTAGATGGAATTCAGAAGCCGATCCCTGAATGCAGACCCTTGTTTATGACCTGGACTATCATGGACTTCCACCAGCCTCTTTTCTTTTGGTTTTACCAGTCCCTTCTCACATCATGCTGGAGTGAACCCCTACTTACGCCCCACAAACACACAGTTCTAGGGTTTGGACACATACTTAAAGAGAGCTGTGGTTCCCCTTGCCCGGCCCTGCTCCCTGCCCCTACCTTGCTTGGTCTGAGGTCCCACATACCGCTGCTTCTCCAAAGCAGGATGTTTGAACATGACTCTTTCTTTTAGAGTTGCTGTGAGATGCTCATTTCAACACCTCCAGCATTATGGGAAGGATTACCAGCCAGTCTTTAACCATTTGCATATCTTGTCCTCTATTTCAGTGATGCTTTTGAATAAAGGGGAAATTCTGTATTTGAATTAGAGGGTTGGTATGTGCTCATGGGTGATGCACCTGGGGTGTAGCTCATGGGCACTGAGTGTTTTGCTGAGCACCAAGAACCTAAGAGAGGCCTTTGAAACACCAAATGGTTCCTCTTCTACTTCAAACCCACCTCCTGATTTAAACCAGCCTTTGCCAGCTCATCATCTGTTTTTCCCAGTAGCCCAGCCATTCAGAGCCCTAAGTCATGTACACAAGAAATGCAGGAGCTGGCCAGAGAAGTTTCCTGTTAACACAGCCACCGTTGGCTTGGTCTTCCCTTTTCATTGGTATTTGCTGTTCATGGTTCTTAGCCTGTGATTGGTACTCTGTTTGCTGAAGTTGAGCTAAAGTAACTGAGAAGCAGAATAAGCTGTCAAAATGGTGGGTCATATGACCTGGTATGGCCATGACCATGGCCAAGTTAATACCAAACTTCGCCAAAAGTCAAGTTTCCCTCCTTCCCCTACCTTTCTGTTCTTATCCAAAGGAATACTTTCTGTATTTTAGCCAAACTGTTGTTCTCCTCAAACATCACTCAGTACTCCTACCTCCAGGCCCCTTCTCCTGCCTTCTGTGGTGTCTGGAGCTTCTCCAGGCCCTCGGTGCTGAAGGTCCTCCTCTCAGAATGGCTTTGCGCCATCCCTTTGAGCCCTCTTGAAGTGTTCTGTACCTTCCCTGCCTCTGCGGGCCCTTCTCAGTGCCCAGCCCCGATGAGCATGCAGAATGCCTACTCTCAGACCAGCTCTGGAGTCCAGGTGAGCCCTGGGCAAATGTGTGTTAGGAGGTAGATCTTTGCCTCCCAGTTCTACATTGGAGTCTTTTGGGGGCTGTGAGTAGAATAAAATAAATAATAAATGAAATAAGTGATGAAAATTGTCCCATGAAAGTATAAGTATAGTGTATATGTACACATGCCTGTACCTGTGTATATGTGTCCATGCAACTGTTAAAGGGTTATTTTTAAAGATAAAAATCCTGATTCTTAGAAATACAAAATGAGTACTTGCCAAAGATTTGCTTTAACTCTGTATTAAAGAGGAAACAGTAAGATGTAGGAACTGTATCACAGAAGCCAGAGGACCACACAGTCACAGCTCAGTTGGAAGTGCCACAGTCATTTCCACGTGGATGTCAAATTAATCAAGATTTCCAGTGTGATTGTCAGTGGCATCCATGAGATAAAGCTTTCTTTCTGTGTACAGAAATTTATATGACCATTTTTATAAGTTAATCTCTATTTGTGCTGGTTTTAAACAGCCTTAGGCAGAGGCCAACAGCCCCAATACCACTGAATTTCAAGGCCCAGCTTTCCCATAAATGCTGTTCATTGTGGCTGATGTGTGGCACTGGGGTGTGACTTGGCAGCCTTTTTGTTTTTCAGAAGTAGATACTGAATAGCCAGAGGTTAAAAAAAAAATACTTTTAAAAAAAATACCCCAGTGTAGTTCCTTGCTGATTCCACACCGAGCTCCTGCGTCCACAGGCGCTGAGCGGTCCTTCCGTCCACGGGCGCTGAGCGGCCCTCCCGTCCACGGGCGCTGAGCGGCTCTCCCGTCCACGGGCTCTGAGCGGTCCTCCCGTCCACGGGCTCTGAGCGGTCCTCCCGCTCCAGCCAGCAGCAGACGCTAGAATTGAAGTTGGATTTGGAGCCAGTTTTTGTTTGTTTGTTTTTTGTTTTTTTCCCAAGACAGGGTTTCTTTGTGTAGCCTTGGCTGTCCTAGAAGTAGACCAGGCTGGCCTCGAAGTCACAGAGATCCACCTGCCTCTGCCTCCTGAGTGCTGGGATTAAAGGCATGCACCACCAGTGCCGGCAATGGAGCCGGTTTTAACATATCTGGAGCAACAGGCTCTTTGTTCAAAATAGACTCACGTAGGAGGAAATGTTATTTTTTTTCCCTCAAGGCAAAGGAACACAATACCAATGTCCTCATAAAATGGGATTGGAGGGATTTTCTTTTGCTCTCCGTGGAGTTAACCTCCAGGTTGGAGCTACTTTACTAGACTGGGAAGGAGCTCTCGGGAGTCTGATAGGTGCTGCACAGGTGGCCCTGGGAGCATGAGGAAAACAGTTTATGTCCAGGACATTTCTCTGAGGTCTGGGATCCTTCTGGCTTTGACTGTCTACCTTCTGAGTGTTATCCTTTGGAGCGGTCGCTGGGCAGTGTGAAAATGAGTAATTCAGGACTCCATTTTTACCTTGTAATTTGAGTTCATGTTGTGAATGTGGTCAGACTTGTCTCAGCGCTGATCATACGTAACCTGCTTCCTGCCTTTGTAGGAGAGGCTTCTGTTTTTAGCCTGTTTTGTTGACGTTTTTTAAAATAGCTCTGGGGTTTAGTCCCTGCCTTAAGTGTGACAGTTAGCTTTCTTTTGTTTTAACACACCAATTTCTAATTTTGACTATTAAGCTGTTCCCACCTCCCTGCTTTCCTAGCCTCTTGCATGGAATGTTAGCTCATTTATGCTGGGATTCTTGGTTTAATTGTGGGTGATTTTAGCAGCACGGATTTTCCTTTCAATACAGTACTCTGTGAATAGCCGGTTCAGCTTCCTGTGATCTCACGTGTGTCTTATCAGAAATCCAAGGTCTTGGCTCTTGTTACCATTATCACCCGAGGGTTACTGAATGCTTGGAAGTTTCTAACAGACCTGGTTTTCCCATCATCACTGTTATCTTTTCTCTCTACTCTTTAATGTAATTGCATTTTAGTTGCGTTCCTTCTGTGGGGAGGGGGCTAGGGGGCCCTGGGGAGGGAATTTGGGAGGAGAGCAAGCTCAGCCAGCACCACTCTGCCCTCACAGGATTCATTTGCCAAGTGAAACACCAAAGCACCCGCATGGTAAGTTGGAATGATGGCAAGGATGGACGATGCCCCAGCACTTCTCCACTTGACTGTGTTTCAAAGTCACAGTCTTCCCTCTGCAGCAGATATTTGGTATTAGAGCTGTGACTTTGTAGCTTTCTTCCTTGACACTGATTTATATAGCCAATGAGATGAAAAATTACTTTTAAATGCCCCCATTTTATTTTTTACTGATTCCATACTGAGCTCCTGAGTCCTCTGGCTGTCCTAGGCTGTGGCTTCTTCTTAATCTCCTTTCTTTACCTTGTTTCCTGAGCACGAATGGCTGCAGTGTATGCCTGACTCTCGGGTAAGCAACTGCTGGATATCCTTACATGTAGTTCTTATGGGCTTTTCCTGAGGCTTCTTATAAATGCTGAGATCTAAAGGGTTGCAGTTGCTAGTTCTACCTGTAATAAAAGTTTAAAACATGTGTAAGTAAGTGCTGCTGTTTTCTGAATAAGCAAACCCTATTTTTAAAGACCTAAATCTGAAAAGAATTTTTATCAGCATAATACATGCACATTAATTTAAAAAATCACCAAGTACTGAAAGGCTTATTGAAACCCCAGTACCCCTGCTTCTCCACTCACTGCCCTTTCCACTCCCTTCTCCCTAGGGACAACTCTTCCTGATTGGTGGTTTCTTCTTGGAGTTCATGCCACAGTTCCACCTGTGTGTGTTTGCTACAGTTTCTTGATCCACCTACTTTAGGTAGTGTATAATATACATGTTAGCTTAGTTTTCTAGATCCTTCCTCCAAAAACCCATCACAGTAGTTCAACCATTTTTGCTAAATGAGATTTCAGGGCCTTAATGACTAACATTGTGTAAGCAGGCATTACTGTACAGTCAGTAGGTAAACCAGGAGAACTCTGTGTTTTTTTGAATAGTTTACCCGGTCATTCCAATTCTATTCTTAAAAAAATTCCAGGACAGTGAGTTGGCTCAGCAGGTAAAAGTTACCTTACCAAAACAGCCATCTATTCCGTGGACTCATATGTAATCTTAACAGTTGTTTCTTTTTATTACATATACTATCCCTCATGTCACAGATGTGCTACCAGGCAGGTCTTCTTCTCGGCTGGTGTATGTGGACCAGTTAAGTTCTTAAGCTCATTGGGTATCCCAGAATCCCTTTTATTGTTATTGAGTTAGGACTACTGACTCTTGTGTCCTGTGTCCTCTTTTCTGTTCCATTTCTTCATTTTAGTAAAGGAAGTTCTTGGGTAGTTGTTAAATGCATCATGGTAAAACCTGCTGAATTTCTTCATCTTAAAGCAACTTATAAATTATTCTTGAGAAATCTGATCATGACCCAGTTTCCTTTGTTGGCACAGAATGGAGCCATTGAGGGAAGTTAAAAAGATCCAGCCTTCCCTAGTATGTGCATATCCTCCAGGGAGGACATGGGTAGCTGGCTGAACACCCAGCAGTATGACATACTGCTTATAGAGGTATTGGGTAGGCTGGTAAACATGGCAGGGAACACAGGCAGTGACCCAGTTAGGACCCGAGAACTAGCGGTGTGGGCTGTTGGGGCCTGCATGGCTCAGCCTTGGATTGAGTGAAGGCATCTGTTGTAGAATATTATTTTAAGGTGTGTTACTTTTGTTTATGTTGCAGCTGTTTAACTCTGTGAAGCTGTGTTACTGTGCCTGTCTAAAACACCTGATGATCTAATAAAGAACTGAACAGGCCAATAGCAAGGCAGGAGAAAGGATGGGTGGGGCTGGCAGGCAGAGAGAATATATAGAAGGAGAAATCTGGGAGGAAAAAAGTAGCCAGAGAAGGAGGAGGACTTCAGGGGCCAGACACCGAGCCACACAGCCACACAGCAAGCCATAGAGTAAGAGTAAGATTTACAAAAGAAAGAGAACAGGAAAAGCCCAGAGGCAAAAGACAGACGGAATAATCTAAGTTAAGAAAAGCTGTCTAGAAACAAGCTAAGCTAAGGCCAGGCATTTATAAGTAAGAAAAGCCTCTGTGTATTTATTTAGGAACTGGGTGGCAGGCCGCCTAAAAGAGCAAAAACAACCAACAACATTTTGGTGTACCAACATCGTGCTTGAATATCCCCAGCGCCTGAGAAAGCCGAAAAAGAGAGAGAGAGAGAGAGAGAGAGAGAGAGAGAGAGAGAGAGAGAGAGAGAGAGAGGGATATGGCCCCTTTAAGAGTTTCAACTGGACAGTTTCTGTTGGTCAGTGAGCCCTTGAGCAGCTAGTACATTATAAATAGGAACAAAAAACTAAGTAAAAACGCCTGCCACAGAGCAAGCATCAGCATTCTGGAGCTCTAGGAAGGTTGAATGCAGTTCCTGGTCAGACAAACCTCCAAACGGCCATGAATTTCACACTTGGTTTTCATGACCCAAGAAGCAGGTGGAGCCAGCTGAGAGCCATGTGCGGAGGATTCAGGTGTAGGTTAGCAGTCTAAAGGTTTGCTCATATGGTCGAAAAAGGCTGGAGATACACAATAAAAGAGATCCAGATGGAAAAACCTCTAAACAGGTTACAGTATATTTAACAATGTGTGTCGGCTTAAGAGAAGAAAAAGGGTATAGTCATAGAAAGAAATGAATAGTTTAAATATAAAAATAAAGTCTTTAAGGAGATTGTAAAAGTAGTATAGAAGAAAAAAGCCACATAAGATGGGAAATACATAGGGAGTCTGGGTCCTGTATGTTATTGTGTTGATTTTGAATTTTTTTGATTGTTGAAAAGCAAAGGACAGCTTCAAAGAGACCTGGGATTGAAAGAGGGACTGTTGAAATAAATCAGCCTATACACTTTAGGAATGCCTTCATTTTTAAAAAGTAAAAAAATGTATTTGCCAAATGGAAATAAAAAGTGCTTTGGAGTTTTGTTCCCACAGGAGACCTGTGGATTCCTTCAGGGTTAATAATGGATCAGGTTTGATCAGGCGAGACCTCCTGAACCTTGAGGTTATATCTGTCAGCAAAGGTTACTGCTGGTCTTCTTAAGACTTGGTCATTATCTCAAAATTTTCTCGCTGGGACCTTAAAGATACTTCATCTACAGACAACAGGAAGCAATTTGGAGAATACAATGTCCACATTCCCAAGAGGAGTATGGGAGGCTTTTGATTATTTGGAGGGTGTGGATGTTTGTTATCATTTAGGGGAATATAGTATATTGATACAAATTTAAAGTTATTTTTGTTACACTGTATATATGTTTCTACTCTTGTTTAAAGGATTTTCGTATATTGATAAAAATTTAAGGTTTTTTTTGTTACAACATATTGTATATATGTTTCTGTTCTTGTTTAAGGTATTGTAACTATGCAGTTTATTTAAAAATGTAAGGTAAATTTCTAGTTTTTGAAAGTTGTTATTATAAACTATATAGGATAATCAGGAAACAGGTCAGTGGTTAGTCATTTATAACAATCTAATTTGTAGATATGTTAGGTGTGCTTTCCAGATCATATAGAGATATATTTTAGATAGATGGTCTTCAAACCTTTCAAAGACCTACAGAATATGACATTTAAAATGTTTTGTTAACTTAGGGCTTTTCATGACAGTGAGACACATCTGCTCCAGGCAGCACCAATTTACTTCAGAGATGATGGGCATCGAAGAAACTCCTTATGGAATTTGCTTTCATTGTGGCAAGGTTAGCCACTGGGCAAAGAAACTGTTTTTGCCTTTGACTGCTGACAATGTGCTGTGCAGATTAGACATGCAAACACACAGGAAAAAGACTGTTGAGCTTTGCCAAAACAAGACAGGACAGTCATTCAAAATTCCTGCTTCACAGAAGAGTCTGCCAGATATTCTGCAGGACGTGCAGGAAAGTAACTGCTGAACTTTGCCAAAACAAAGCAAGACAGTCCAAAATTCCTGCTTCATAGGAAAGTGTGCCAGATACTCTAGGCCTGTAGGCTGGAGATGGATGCCCCAATGTTACAGAGGAACTTTGGGTGACTGTTGAGGTAGCCATATGTCTCTGTTGTTAGATAATATTACATTCTTCTGGGTCTTTGATGAACTTGAAGACTAGATAGTTATAGTTGCAGTTTTCCTTAGTTATGATAGAAAGTAGATTATGTATAAAACTTTGGAGTCACTAAGATGTATGGATGGTGGAGTGCTTTCTCTGAGTTTGCTAAATGTAAATGGACTGAATATTGTAAATTAATTCTTATTTGATAACTGTTTTGTTATATAGTTTTACTGTGTTAAAGTTAAAACCTTTCCTATTTAGACAAAAAGGCCATGTTGGGGAATATTATTCTAAACTGTGTTACTTTTGTTTATATTGCATTTGTTTAACTCTGTGAAGCTGTGTTGCTGTGCCTGTCTAAAATACCTGATGGTCTAATAAAGAACTTAATGGCCAATAGCAAGGCAGGAGAAAGGATAGGAGGGGCTGGCAGGCAGAGAGAATATATAGAAGGAGAAATATGGGAGGAAATATGAAGTAGCCAGAGAAGAAGAGGATTCAGTGGCCAGCCACCCATTTACACAGCAAGCCAAGGAGTAAGAGTAAGATTTATAGAAGTAAGAGAACAAAAAAAAATCCAGAAGCAAAGATAGATGGGATAATTTAAATTAAGGAAAGCTGGCAAGAAATAAGCCAAACTAAGGCCAAGCATTTATAATTAAGATAAGCCTCTGTGTGGGATTTATTTGGGAGCTGAGTGGCAGGCCCCCAAAAGAGAAAACAACCAACAACAGGCATCAGGATTTGTTTGACATCTGGATGAATGTAGATGATTCAAAGAAGTAAGTGGGGTTCTAGATTGTATCAGTTAAAAAAAAAATCTAGGTGTGTTGGCGCATGCCTTTAAACACGGTACTTGGGAGGCATAGGCAGGTGGATCTCTGTAAGTTTTAGGCCAACCTGGTTTACATCGTGAATTCCAGGACAGGCAGAGCTATGTAGAAAAATCCTGTCTAAAAAAAAGAACAAAAAAAAAAAAAAAAAAAAAAGAACAAAAAAAACAAAATCAAATCCTGCCTCCCTATGTCTTTTTTTTCCAGCATTAAAAACATTATGTAATTTATGTGTATGGGTGCTTTATCTGCATATATGTGTGTGCACCACTTGCATCCCTGGTGACCAGGGAGGCCAGAAGAGGGCATTGGAAACCCTTGTGACTGGAGTTACATATGGTTGTGAGCTGCCATGTAGGTGCTAGGAATCAAACCTATGTCCTCTGCAAGAGCAGCCAGTGTTCTTAACCACTGAGCTATCTCTCTCTAGCCCCAGTGTATTGCTCTTCCTGATGATACTTCTCTTGCTGATAGTTCACTTACCATTCCTTGGGTCCTTAGTTTCTATTTGCCCACTTGCTATGCTGCTATAAAATACATCTGTTCAGCCTCTCCATTGACCCCTGGGTCCCAAAGATATATGGACAAATCACCTACTCCTAGAGATGGTGAACCTGAAATACAGGGAACATTCTTGGCTCTTTTATGCCTCAGGGTTCACTGAGGCCAGCTGAGTTATATGCAACAGTGTTTTATACATAACCAGTGGAGGACGGCATAATTTCCTGCCCACTTGTCACTGTGATGAAACAAGCCAGTTAAGCAGAGCTGTTCCTAGCATCTGTGTAGTGTCCCTGCCTATGTGTGTCCTTGTAAACAGAAGTTTCCTGTCCCAAATGCCCAGTCCCAAATAAGTGACTCAGAGAATGAATATGAATTATAAATGCTTGTCCGATAGCTCAGGCCTGTTACTGACTCTTACAGTTAAATTAACCCATTCTATTTATGTTTAGCCACATGGTTCATGGCTTGTTACCTCATTTTCTACATGTCCTGCTTGCTTAGCAGCTGGCTGGCATCTCTTCTGACTCTGCTCTCCTTCTTCCCATGATCCTCAGTTTGGCTTTCCAAATCTAACTTCCTACCCAGCTACCAGCCTGTCAGCTTTTTATTAGCCAGTGAGAGTAATACGTATTCACAGTGTAGAAAGGATTGTTCCCCAGCATGTCTTGAATGTCTCCGTGGGAAAATAAAAACTTGTTTCTCATTGCCCATCTGCGTCAGTGCTGGAGCCTTCCCTTCAGAATGTACACCAGCTGTCACTACCCAAATTCAGCGGGCTCTCTCATGGCTGAATCATTGTTGGCTCCAAAGACCAAGGGTGGAGGGATCTGATAGTGCCTTCCCAAAGCAGCCTGGGGCTCCCCCAGGCACCAGGCACTAGCAGAGTGTGGGATTTGCAGGCTGAGGTCTCAGGATCTGCACTGTTTCCCTGGTGCTGACAGCCATTGTTCTACTTCTTTCTGCTGCACAGGGGCGATTGACACTGGTCTGCTTCAGTCTGATGGACAGTGGGCAAGTCTATTGGTTGAGGTCCTTACACAGACTTTTAGAATCTCAAGACCAAGCTTAGCCAAGGACATATCCGGTCTAGGGTCCTCTTCATTTATTCTCTTGGCCTTTAGCCACTAGCCATTGGCCTTCAGTTTCAGAAACTGGAATTGGGAGATCTCCCTACTTAGTCTCATGTTGTGCCAAAACCATACATCCTGGTGGCCCTACCCCAACCCCTCCTTCAAGCTTGGCCTCCTCTTCTAGACTCCTTTCCTCAAAGCCATTGCATTTGAAGAGGCGTCTCGCCGTTTCCCAGCACTAGACTTTGAATCGATGTGAAGAATAGCTACACTGTGAGTCCTCAGCATCAAGTTTTGGAATTCTAGGAGGTTCAGTATGCACACTGAGCCATCCTGTCTCCCAGGTTCACACACCAAGTGTCAGTCATCACAGAGCTTGCTTCTCATCTCTGGTTGTGCTTGCTCACCCTGAGTCTCTTAGACAGGTACTCTGTAGATGACTGCTTATGGAAAAGAAGGGTCTTTGTGTGAAACACTATTCCCAGTGAAGTGTGACCCAGGACCTGGGGGATCTGGAGGAGAGCCCTGAGCTGAGGCACGCCCACTTGAGTCGTGTGGCACTTGATAGCGTCTTTCACCATGAGACGTTTGCGGGAGACTGGCTCGAGCTTTGAAATAACTCCGCTGGGGACATGACCAGTTCGCTTCACTCTGCAGCCCTGTGTTGTCGTGGGTATCCGTCCCCACAGTGTTGTGTGTGTGTTGAAGGAGTTAGTATCATGGCTAGTGGGCAGTGTAGCTCCAGGGCTTGTCTTCCATGTGAGACTGGAGAGCTGAGACTGAGGCCATGGAGCCTTTAAAATCTTTACTTGCATCAGGGTTTGACACACATTCAGGTGTTTCCTTTGGTCAGCTTTTCTCGTTTCTTTCTTTTTCCCTCACAGATACTATGATTTCTTTTCATTCCAGCTTTTGAATCGTAAAGACAAGACTACTTTTGAGAAACTGGACTACTTGATGTCCAAGGAAGACAACTACAAGCGGACTCGGGACTACATCCGAAGTCTGAAGATGGTACCCAGTATTCCCTATCTAGGTATGAGTCTCTATTGGCTTATTTTATTATTTTTTTTCCAAGCGACATGCTCAGTGCCAAATAAGATGTTTTTCCAGTTTCCAGGAAGTAGCAGGGATCATGGATAAAGAAGTGATTTGCTTGGTTCCTTGGGTTGGAACAAGCCATTGGTGCTTCCTAGGATAGGAACACTGGTGAGGTGGAAACAAAGATGCTCTGTCTCATACATCTAGGCTCCGAGGACCCCAGTCTCCTAGGCTGTGAGGGCCTCAGGCTCCCGGGCTGTGAACAACACAGGCTTCCAGGCTGCAGCCCAGATGGACCATGATGTCCACAGCAAGCCTCTTGCTGGTTCATGCAGATCCTTCCACACTGGGGGAGCCCAGGCATAAGCCTTCTGTTCTAGTTCTCTGAGCATTATTAATATGTCTCATAAAACTTGTACAAATGAAATTCTAGTAACAACTGCTAAGTTTTCCAGTCATAAAATATTACGTGCTCATTAGCAGAATTGGGAGGAGGAGAAAATTTCTGTAGTTACCCATTAAAAAATACTTTGCTTTGTATCCCAGTCCTTTTGGCATGTATAAAAAATGTGTGTACTCACCTCAGACCCTCATGTTGTATGTGCTTCTCTGTACTTGGTGGACTGAGTACTTGTCTGACTCAGTCCAGCCCTTCTCTGCTGCCCACTGCTCACAGTTTTTTTTTCCTGCGGTGAATGTCCTTGTGCCATAAAAACTTACATGTGCTTCTGATGATTGCTTTGTAATAACTTCTTGGAAAGACAGGTAACTAGGTAGTGTATATGTACAGAGTACACCTTAAAGGTTTTTAAACAAGGTCTTGCTGCTGCTGCTGCTGCTGCTGCTGCTTTCTTCTTCCTCCTCCTCCTCCACCTCCTCCTCCTCCTCCTCCTCCCTTCTCCTCCTTCCTTCTTGTTCTTTTTTATTTTTTTTGAGACAGGGTTTCTCTGTGTAGCCCAGGCTGTCCTGGAACTCACTCTGTAGACCAGGCTATCCTCAAACCCAGAAATCTGCCTGCCTCTGCCTCTGAGTGCCTCCCAGATTAAAGGTGTGTGTCATATGCCAGGCAGGCTTTTTCTTTTCAAACCTGGTTTTCTTTCCTTTTTATCTTATCAGTTTGATAGGTGCAAAATGCTGTTTGTAGTTTTGTCTTTAGGGGGAAGATCTATCTCCTTCTAATCTGAAACAGTTTTGATAATCAGAGAAGGCAAGGCTTCTCCAGAGGAGACTCTTGATATTCAGGCTTAGTAGAGTCCTTTCCATAGACCTCCACAGCTTTGGAACTTCTCCCGTTAGTTCTCTGTACTTGGGTTTTCTGATTCTTGAAAGCCATCTTGGATTTTTTTTTTTAAGTAAGAAACTATCTATTTGATCCAACTTTTCAAAAATTATTAGCATGGGTTTTTTTTCCTTATTTAATTTTTGATTATAGTGGTATACAGCTTTCTCTTATAAATATGAACTTCTCTCTATATATGTGGTTATATTTATTTAATTTTTGAAACAAGGTCTCACTATGTAGCCCTGGCTGTCCTGGAACTCACTCTGTATCCAGGCTGGCCTCGAACTCAGAGATCTGCCTGCCTCTGCCTTAGCAGCACTGTAATCCTAGTGCAGGAATTACAGATGTGTTTGCTCTTTGAGGTCCTCACTAGTTTAGATTGTTGCCCCTCCCCCTCTTCTCGTCTCTTCTTTTCTCAAGTCAGTCTTTTTAAGTCAGTCACACTATCTTTCTGCTTTTGAATTTACTGCATTTTCTTAATCTAGGATGTGTTTTATCTTTCCACATTTTAATGCCTCTGAAATTGATGATAAAGCATTGTAATGTTTTTAATTGCAGTAATATTCTTAGTAATACATAAAGTAATATTCTTAGTAATGCCTTATAATCAGTGACATTCTAATTTGATGGAATAAGGATATATATATATATATATATATACATACATATATATAAAGAAGGGTATATATAAATATTCATATATGTATGTTTGTATGTCTCAAAACTCTTTGACCATGGTTTGGAGCGAGTATTTTAAGCTGCTTCCCTGGCTTTCCCCAGTGTGAGAGGCCTTGCTTTTCTCTCTTTCTCTTTCTCTTTTCTTCCCCCTGTGTAATGCTCTCCTTTCCCCATTCTCTTCTTCTGCCTCGCTACAAGCTGCC
This sequence comes from Peromyscus eremicus, assembly GCF_949786415.1. Taxonomy (NCBI): domain Eukaryota; kingdom Metazoa; phylum Chordata; class Mammalia; order Rodentia; family Cricetidae; genus Peromyscus; species Peromyscus eremicus. Next base: position 7,257,784 of record NC_081419.1, on the reverse strand, counting down.
ATGTGTCTGTATGTGGTGGCCGTCCCAAGAGGGAAAGCGTGCTCATGTGCACAGCTTCTACAGCTGGTCCCTTTTTGCAAGACTGCCGTCTAGGAAAAGGATTGGTGGTACAAAGGTTGGGGGGCACTGCCGCCATGTGATTTAGGCAGAGTGGGTGCTCGTGTGGTTAAGATTGGTGCTCTTTCTTTCCCCAGCTCTCTCATTTTTTCTGAGACATGGTTTCATATATTTTCGGCTGGCCTTGAAATCACTGTGTAGCCAAGAATGGTCTGGAACCCCTGATCCTCTTACCTCCATCTCTCAAGGGCCATTTTTCTCTAGGAATAATTGTGAGAGCTGTTGTGTGTCACTCACCTGTGTCCAGCCCTTTGCTATCCCTTTGGCTGTGTTATCTCATTGCATGATCTCAATAGCCAAGGCACTGGGGTTGTTGGGGTTGTTTAACTGGCAAGTGGCCGAGCCAGGGCTGGGTGCACATGGACAGGCCATAAGCTCTGAGATCGTAACACTGCCCCTTCTCATCTCTACTGTTCAGGTAATTATTTTCCTACCCGTCCTGTAACAGGTTACTTATTGAGTCTCTGTGGTTTGGGATATGACATATGACATAGATGAATTGTCTCTGCTGTTCCTGTGACACATCTTGTTGCTGGACTGCAAAGCATTGTTGTCTTGGGGCGTCCTAGGTCATCATCCACCTTGCATGTCTGGATAGCTGCGGCCCTCTTTGCTCTGCATCTGCTTTCTCTAGCAGGGGCTTTGCAGAGGCTCCCTGAGTCCTTGGCTTGCCTGTACAGCTTACCTGCCGTGGTGCTGAGTGAGCCCCTCAAGTGGCCATGCTCCTACCCCTTCAGCCGTCAGACGGCTCCAGTCCCCATGACACACTTACGCTGCACTTCTCATCGTGAATCAAACAACCATAGCAAGAATGAGTCAGAGGGGAACAGTAGGCTGTGCCTGGGCCTCCTGCTTCCTGTTCTTAGGATGGAGACTGACCACGGACACTTGATCGTGAGCATAAGAGAACATGAAGCACGATCTGCTGAGCTCAGTGGCTCCATCTGCCCTGATGGGGCTGGGGGCTCCATCTGCTCTCTGACTGCCATGGGCAGGCCCTGCCCATTGGATCCTCTTGAAAACCTAACCTGTCTGGGTGGACATGTTTATCTAAATGGGAGCAGTTATGTAATTCCTGGAAAGGACAATACAGGAAAAAATGTCCAAGCCATTTGTTTTTCCCCTGGCAGAATCTCATGGCAGGTCTCTTCCAGGGTTAGGGGAGGAGCAGTTGGCCAGTCCTCGATGCTCCAGGTCCCACTGGTGACACCTGCTGTCTGCTGTAGCAGGTGTCCGCCTCTATCTGCAAGGGTACATTTCCTTTTGTAACAGTGCTCCCCAAGTCCCGGGACTCCTCCGAGCTGTGTCTGTTCCATGTGGAGATGGCTTCACTGGGCCTCACAGTTGTCGCGAACTCAACCCTACTCTTTCGCTCCAGACTTCAGAGGTAGCTGGCTACACTTTCATATCCCAAGTACCCTGTAAAGCATGATTTAAAAAACAAAAACAAAAAACTGAGGGGCTGGAATGATAGCTCAGCGCTTAAGAGCACTGAATGCTCTTCCAGAGAATGAAGGTTCAAATCCCAGCACCCACATAGCAGTTCACAACTATCTGTAACTCCAGCTCCAGGGATCCAGTTTCCTCTTCTGACCTCTGAGGGTTCCAGACACATACATAGTGCAGAAACATATAGGCCCCAAAACACCTGTACACATAAAATAAATTTGAAAATTAAAATAAAACATTGAGAGAAAAACATTATATTAAAAACAAAACAAGGTGCTGGAGAGATGGCTCAGTGGTTAAGAGCACTGGCTGCTTCTCCAGAGATCCTGAGTTCAATTCCCAGCAACCACATGGTGGCTCACAACCATCTATAATGAGATCTAGCACCCTCTTCTGGCATAAAGTGGTACATGCAGACAGAGCACTCATACACATAAAATAAATAAATCTTTAAAAAACAAACAAACAAAACCCCACAAGACTTAGAATTAGTTTCTTCCAAACTGTGAAGTAGTACAGGGGATGGACTGATTGTTTGTCTCTAAGTTACTGTGACAGCACCTCCCCATAGCACCCAGTTCTCAGTGTGACTCCCCTAAGTACCTAGTTCTCTATGTGACAGCACCTCCCCATAGCACCCAGTTCTCAGTGTGACTCCCCTAAGTACCTAGTTCTCTATGTGACAGCACCTCCCCATAGCACCCAGTTCTCAGTGTGACTCCCCTAAGTACCTAGTTCTCTGTGTGACAACACCTCCCCATAGCACCCGGTTCTCAGTGTGACAGCACCTCCCCATAGTACCCAGTTCTCAGTGTGACAGCACCTCCCCTAAGTACCTAGTACTTAGTGTGACAGCACCTTCCCATATTACCCAGTTCTCAGTGTGACAGCACCTCCCCATAGCACCCGGTTCTCAGTGTGACAGCACCTCCTCATAGCACCCGGTTTTGGTAGAAACAGGAAGGAAAGTGGGAGCGCTGGAGAATGGCTTCACCACTTACTTCTGAGTCACTGTCTCGATCTAGAGGTATTTGGTTTTTCACTGTTCATAACCTTCCAGGAAATAACTAAATAAAATTAGGAATGTGGTGGATTCAAAATGCCTTTGCACTGATCTCGAAGTACTGTAGCAGTGTGGAAAATTGTGATGTCCCAAGAAACAGAGAGCCAGGCATCCATCTTAACAGCCCTGAGTAGCGGGACACTGAAAAGTGCTTGGTAAACTTTCCCAGACCTTGAGTGTGTAAAGGAAAGTTCTAGAACCTGAGGTACTTTCTTCAAACAAGCAAGCCCTTCCATTTGGAAAGTAAAACCTTTATTTTTAAATATGAATTCTGAAGTTTAGAACAGAGGCAAGTTCTTTGCAAGTAACTGGGTCAAACTGCCAGGCATGGAAAGAACCTTAAACACACACACACACACACACACACACACACACACACACACACACACACACACACCTGTGTCCTCAGATGCTCAGTATCTCCCAGAACAGCAAGGTGAGCTCCTCAGTGGACACTCAGTGGAGTCAGTCACACCTCACAGACCAGCCCTGAGCACTAGCTGAGTGCAAGGACTGACACCTGAGCTGAGGGACAAGCAAAGGGGCCACCTGGTCTTTACAGAAAGGTTTTCCAGTGAGACGCGGAGCCCTGAAGGATGATACATCAGGGAGGGGAGGGCCCCTGACAGAGACAGCTGCTTATGCAAGAGCTCTGAATTGGGAAAACTTGTGTGGTGGGAAAACCTGCTAGAGAGTCAAGAAGGAGGGAGAGGGGGGTGTCAGAGGAGGTGGCTGGACAGGGTAGGGGAGCAGACCTCTGAAGGGCTGACTGTAGGAGTGGGGAGCCCAGGCTGTGCCCTGGCTGCCTGGAGGCAGCAGGGACTGGGAAGACTTGAAACAAAGGCACTACTAGATTTGCATTTGCATACATCTGTGACTGTAGCACAGGAGGGGCTTCCCAGACGTGCGCGTGCGCGCGCGCGCGCGTGCGTGCGTGTGTGTGTGTGTGTGTGTGTGTGTGTGTGTGATGCGTCAGTGCAGTCAGAGCAGCGGGAAAGGCCTTTCCAAACTGCTCATCTGAGAACAGAGCCTTAGAAAGACCCAAGACGTGGCCAGTGTGACAGCCCTCACACCTGATGGAGACCTGCAGCCCATCCCAGTCTTGGACTTTGAGAATTCAGGTCTGCTTTTGACTGTGGTTCTTCTTAACAGAGTTGAAAGAATGAGCATGGACAGGTGGTGTAGATAGCGCCAGCAGAGGCTCAGCACACCGTCCTTTATTAAAGACATTCACCTGAGTAGCTATTACCCCAGTGGGGTCACCCTGCCCCAGACCAAATCCAACAGCAGCACATCAGAGGTGGCTGTTGGGAAATCAAGGTGACCCCAAGTTGACCAGCATTTTGGGTAGTCTTTGCCTTTAATGTCTAGCAGAAAAGAAATTCCATTCCACACGCAGGAAGCCCAGCCTTTTTCAGTTCCCACCCCATGTGTTTCGGAGAATCCCCTAGGACCAGTCATTTGTTCCATAGCTCCTGCCTTACCGTTGCTGCGGCCGCCACTGCATGCCTGGCCCAACTCTCTGAGCCCTCCCATTCTTCCGTTTGTCCAGTTGCCTCCTGCCTTCCCAGCCTGCCTCTCTAGCTGGCCATGGTGGGGCCAGTCTTCTTGCTCAGCTGAGGCAGCAAATCTTGAGGACTGAAAGGGGTATCAGTGCCAAGGAGAAGGCCTAAGCTGGATTCAGGGATGGGTGTGCCCTGAGCCATGGCCCTGCCATTCTCTTCTCTGCCCCTGTGGCCGCAGTCCTGCAGGGACCTGACTGCTGCCCTCCCTCTGCAGCTGAGAGATGTTTAAACATGTTTCCCCTTCCTCAAGGCAGGCATCCAAGCCTGCCTGGAATCCAACAAGCAGGAAAGTTCTTCCCTCTGACCCCAGGCTCAACCAAATGATCTCAAAGGTACTTTAGCATGCAAAATGCCCCAAACCTTTTCCATTATTCTGTGGTAAGCGGCATATTGTTTCAAATCACTCCCTTCTAGAAGGGAGAGAATTACCTTTAGTTGTCTAGTCTCTGGATTTGTTACCTTAAACATTAAATTTGTCCAGGACATCGCAAAAGGCCAGTGGATATTATCGAATATCCCCAAATTTGTGAATGAAAATACCCCACAGTTTGACCTATGGCTTACACAACCTCACAGTCCAGGTGGATACCAAGTTTAACTGAGCTCACGCTGGGGCCAGGGTTCTACCTAGCCTTTAGGACCTTTAGGGGTGTGTCCTTAGTTCACCACCTCTGTCTTCGCGGAGATAAACAGTGGTAGGAAAACACAGTGGTCAGGAGAGGAGCCCCCAGGGCAGGTTGGCTCCCTGCCAGGCTAGAAAAGCTGCCATCAGCTTTGCTCTGACCTGGGTTCTCACTGGGGCACCATCCCCTGGCTTCCTTTAGCCTTGGGTCTCTAATGAGAAAATAGCATTAATAATAGTCACATGATTCATGTGACAGACACTTGATGTTGGTTATCTCTGAGTCACCCAACCCTCCTTGCTCTTAGGCACTATTTTTAGCTTATTTTGCCGCTGCAGGGTATGAATAAGGTCAATAATGGAGTAACTCTTAGAGATTAGATAAAGACAGTGTCCACTCCTTCTTACTCTCTGGGGTCACCCATCCTGCAGGATGCCAGCCACCCTGTGCTCTGTAGTCCTACGGAGAAGTCCCTGTGGCACAGAAACAGATTCTGCTCAAGAATTGAGCCTTCACATGAGAGGCCGGCCCCAGCTCACAGTTCGCCGTTGTGTCCCTAGAGACCTGGAGCCAGAGGCATCTCCTCAGACATGCCTGTGTTCGCACTCCTCAGAAACTTGAAGAGGATAACGGATTCTCGTCATGAGCCACCAAGTTTTGGGGTGTTTTGAGACAACAGGAGGAGGTGAGGGTAATTGGTCATTGCCAGCCTCTGTACACCTCACTTTGGTGGCTCTTGATTTCTCCGTTGATATTGGAACAAAAATGAACTGTCACTGTGTGCAGGAAATGATGAAGTTAACAGGACAGTGCTCAGCCCTCCCCAAAGCTGTCTTAGAGGGGGACGTTCTACAGGTAGAGGGGTGGATGCACTTGCAGCTCTGTAAGGAGGAAGGTTTCTGGATATGACCATTAGGTCCGGAAAGGCCTTGAAGGCTGCCCTCAGATACAGCAGGCTATATCTGCTGACAAGAGTGTCCTGGGCTCTGGGCATAGGAGGGAAGGCTCCATTCCCATGTGGCCACCCAGAAAGGCTGTACATTGGGATGGCACTGGGTGCCCACTCTAAAAATTCTTTAAAAATTATTGCTTGCTGTGAAGATGATCCACACTACAAAGCAGTCTATGGAGTAAAATGTGAAAGTTGCCTGCCCCTCCCCAGAGGCACTGCTGCTGGGAGCTGAGGTGCGCCGTCCACACAGGCCACAGCTGTCAGTGGGCCATGATGTGACCCCACGCTTTCTAACTAGAAGCTGAGGTGCGCCGTGCACACAGGCCACAGCTGTCAGTGGGCCATGGTGTGACCCCACGCTTTCTAACTAGAAGCTGAGGTGTGCCGTGCACACAGGCCACAGCTGTCAGTGGGCCATGGTGTGACCCCGCGCTTTCTAACTAGAAGCTGAGGTGCGCCGTCCACACAGGCCACAGCTGTCAGTGGACCATGGTGTGACCCCGCGCTTTCCAGCTAGATGCAGCTTTCATACAGTGTTTGTGCTTTGTGTGTTTTCCTCTACCCAGTGTCATAGAGCCTATCTAACGACTGCAGAGACAGCATGCTGTCATTCTTGCTGTGGTCCTGTGGAACCCTCAGATGCATGGGTGTTGCCCATTGAGAAGCTGTGACGTTTCTGTTTCCCCATCCACAGGTAGCACAGTGGGACACTGGTCATCTGTGCTTGTCTTTGCCTGGCGGAGTATTCATAAGCACAGGAGCTCTAGGATAGAGATGGCCTTCATGGTAGCTGCCGTCTGGAAACCCTCTGAGGAGGTTGCCATTGTCTGTCGCCCATAGTTTTCTTTCTCAGTCTCCTAGATACTGCAGCCTTCTCAGAAGACATCTGGACTCCAGTCTAGAGTGTAGGTGTTTCCGAATCCTCGGACAGGTATTATTAACTGTGGTGGTTTGAATAGGTATGGGTGCCCATAGACTCATGTGTTTGAGTGCTTGGCCCATAGGGAGTGCTACTACTAGGTGATGTGGCCTTGTTGGAGTAGGTGTGGCCTTGTTGGAGGAAATACGTCACTGTGGGAGTGGGATTTGAGGTCTTCTATGCTCAAGCTAGGCCCAGTACAGTTTTCCTTCTGCTGCCTACGGATTAAGATGTAGAACTCTCAGCTCCTTCTTCAGCACTGTGTGTGCCTGCATGAAACTGTAAGCCACCCCAGTTAAATATTTCCTTTATAAGAGTTGCTGTGGTCATGGTGTTTCTTCACAGCGATAGAAACCTTGACTAAGACACTAACCTTCTTTCTACCCTGCCTCTGCTTCCTGGTTACCTGTCGCAGTCCCTCTTCCTGTGTGCCCTGCCCTGTACTGCCTATGGAAAGCAGGCTGGCCTAAATCCTTGCCTGGGGCTGCTCAGCATTGTGGCCTTTGAGGGGGTGACATACTTTTTCTTGTTCCTTTCTGTCACCGAGATGAGGTTACAGGCCTCTGTCATCACACAGCTCCCAAAAGTTCCCATCCCTCCACATAAGCCACCCACCTAGGCTCTGGCCTCTGCCAGCTCTGCAAAGTCTCCGGGCAGATGTGAGCAAGGTGCTCTCTCTTATCATGGGATGTCCCTCAGCTTCACGACACACTGAAGCAGGGAGACAGGAGCATGCCCTAACCAGCTTATGGAGCCAGAGTCATCAGAACCATTGTGGAGTTCAGCCAGCTGGGATGTTATGCCCAGATCACAGGGGCCCTCAAAAGACCACCACGGAGATTGAATCCTGTATGTAAAAGCAGAGAGCCTTTATTTTCAAGCTCAGAGATTGGACTCTCTGTCCTACGCAGCAGTGAGAGCAGAGAGCCCAGGCAGGGTGGGGTTTTTATCATAGCAGAGGTTGGGGTGAGGGGATTTCCAGGGTTCAGGACCCTGATTGGCTGACATCTGTTTAGGGGTATAGGGAATGTTTGGAATGTCAGGTATTTCTCCTTAGATGCAGGCCCTCCCTAGGTAGGGTCAGCTTATGGCTTTTCCTGGGGCCAGGTGTTGCCTGCCAGAAGCCATGTCTGGGCCTCTAATCCTGTCATGGCAGCTGTGTGGTCAAGCTGTTTTGGGTCCCCCAACAGGAACATGGACATAGGACAGCCATATGGCTGCCCACTAGGGAGGGCTGCTTCTGGCTTGATTCTGGAATCTGAGAAACTGCGGTTAGCAGACCGAAGGTCTGGTGGTGGTGAGACAAACTACCATACTCAGGATCCACTTATTAATGATGCAGGCCAGGTGTAAATAGTGCCAAAGGTCGGGACTGCTAAGTCTGCTGGCTGTAGGACAACTGGCTCTTGATTCTGCTGGAAGAAAAGGAGAAGGGCAGACCCCAGTAGCTTTCCCCCTGGCAGAGTGTTGGAAGGCCCAAGGAACAGTAGAATCTCTTCCGTCACTGCCCCCTGTTACCTGCCCACTATGCTGAGGTAAACTGTGCAGATGTCTGTGGCCTGGCTTCCTGACGTCTGACCAGCTGCTGCTCCTGTCCTCATGCACACTGGGGATGGGAAGATGAGAGCCTCTGAGCTTTCCCTTCTTCCTTGGCTGTAGAGCTCTGAGTGGGCTACACATGACTTCTGTTTCTGAAGAGAGAGAAGATTTTTGTGCTGAAGAGAGGGTAATTACAGAGTCCACTTCCTCCAGTTGTAAACATCTGGACACATGTCTATGGAAGGTGTGCAGTAGACAGGACATGGCCTCAGCCTTAGCCATAACAAAATATGACTGGGAGACCTCTGCAGTGAGGACTCCTGCTTCTCACATCCAGAGAGACCATTGAGAATCCAGTGCATCTGGGAAGAGCAGGTTGTGGCCATAGGACACTCTACATACCGTGTTCAATAACTCAGCTGGGCCTAGAAGGGTTACTCAGGTGTCCATTTCAGGAGAGGCTAAGGGTCAGCAGAGGAGGGTCTGGGGACTAGGACCCCATCTGATAAGTAGCAACATGTCATCCATGTAGCTGATTTCCTGGAGGCAGTGGGACTAGTAATAGCTGGAGAGTGGTCTAAACTTTTTTATTGGGTGCTCTGCCTGTGATCCCTCCTCCTCTGGGAACCTGGGAATGTCCCTTGTCTCTCAGGAAGCATCATCCCCTAGTTCATTCCTCTGAGGTAGGACTGGTGTAGACACCCAGCCCAGACAGTTGGTTCCTCTGCCCAGGAATTAGCATTGGGATGTCGAGATGCTGACACTCAGCCAGGAGGACACCTGAGCTCAGGAATGTTGCCTGGTGCTGTGATCTTAGACACATGATGAGAATAGACTGCAGATGGCTGCCCCTGAGAAACCCAGAAAGAAACCCCCCAGGAAGGAGAGGGCAGTGGAACAGAGAAGGCTGCTCCTTGTTCCTTGAAGACTTTCCAGGCAGTTTCTAGTTCCTGCCCTCATGAGATACCTCGTGCTCTTATCTAAGCCACTTGTTAAATGAGCTGGACTCGGCCAGGTGTAAGAAGAGACCCAGCCTCATTTCCCTCAGTGTACCTTTCAGATGTCCTCTGCGAATACTGGATTTTGTTTTTGCCCACTCACCCTGTCCCTCACATGAAGCTGAGAACTCAGCAGGCCCTCAGTCCCTTCGAACAGTACCCTCATTCCAGATAGTTGTGTGTAGGGTCAGGTCTGGCCTCCTAAAGCCTGGCAGCTTTGCTGGCCTGGAGCCTGGCAAGATGTGAGGTGGGCTTCTTGGCTGGGTTTTGCCAGTCCCCCGCCTCTCTCCCCAGCCTACAGTGTCTCTGGCCCTTGGGATGGGGGTGGGGAGGTATCTTCCATGGTGGCCTGGTTTTCATCCAGAGCTTGGGCTAGGTTCGAAAACTCTGCTTGGTCGCCCCCTCGTTGTGGGTACCTCCAGCTCCCCCCTCTCCTTGAAGGTGGGACGCTGCTTCTCCACTATGACCTAGCTTTCTCCTGCCCCTGCCCACCAGGCTGCACTCGGCCCTGCCCTCCCAGTGGCCCCCTCCTCCCCGCTCTGGTGCCTGGGGCCTTAGGCTAGGGCTCTAGTCTTGGAGCAGTGCCCCTGTTGATCCTGATAGTGGCTGTTGTTTGGCTTGGGGTGAGGGCCCACCTCCCCTCCTCTGGGGTCTTTCCCCTTCACTGAACACACAGCCTAGGAGAGCATTGGCTGATGCCGACGCTGACGCAGCCGCAGCCGCAGAGGCGGTTTCCTCTTTGCAGAGCAGTCTCACACTTGCTCTGGAATGTGTGATTCCAGGGAGCTGCTAGTTCTTGAGCCTCTGGACTCTCAGGCAGAACTACTGCAGTCGGCACCCTTGTATACACGGAACAGTGCCCTGTGCCTCCTCTGTTTTCTCTGACTAGAGCAAGACTGGGGCAGTCAAGCATGGGAGCTCAGGGGTCAAACACCAAAGGGCCTGTGCACGCACACCACCAGGAGCCTGGGGGTGTTTTCAGTCTTGCTCAAAGCAGCAGCCCTGCGGGAGGGGCTTCCCAGTGCCACTTACACAAGTGGCACTGCTGTTCCAAGGACTGAAAGCAGAAGGGAGGTGGACTTTCTTGCCTTTTATCCATGTCTGCAGATAGGTGAGCCCACCAAGGAGAGAGAGCGGCACTGTTGGAAGTTGTGTGATTGTAGGTCTGCAAGTCCCCTCTGGTGAGGAAGTTCAGAGTGCTGCTCTCTAGCTGGTCAGAGCCCAGGATGCTGCCGGGCTGTGTGTGTGCCACGAGGTCAGGCCCCTGAGCACAGCCTCATCTCCTGGCTCCAAACTACTGCTATGGAGCTGACCTCCTCCTCCCCCCTTCCCCTTGGAGAACAGACTGTGCCTCTCTAACACCCCGTTCTTTGTCTTTCCGCATACCCAGCATGTGGTGTGAGTAAGATTTGGCTTGGGGACTAGGGAGATGGCTCAGTGAGTAAGAGCAGTTGTGAAAGCAAGAGGACCTGAGTTCAAGTCCCCAGTACCCACGTAAAAGCTAAGCACAGCTACATATGCCTATAACCCCAAGTTGGGGGTTGGAGACAGGCAGATCCCAAGAGTTTACTGGCCAGCTAATCCAACAAAACAGTGAGCTTCAGTTAGAGGAAGACAGCCTCCCCTGACCTCTTCATACATGACGTAGACATACCTACACCATACATCATGTGTGCATACATGTGCACACATACAGACTCAGACGTGAGGTTAGGGAGTAGCAGTTGGTGCCATGGATCCTAAATGCTGTAGGAAAAGTGTTGCTTCACACTTCAGCCTGGCTTTCCACACCAGAACTCTCTGGGGATTTGGCCCCAAAACCAGGGATCAGGGAGGAAGACCCTTGTTTTCCTCAGCCCTGTTCCCCCACCCCCACTCCAGATGTGTGGACAGTGTGGCTGGTGTCTGCACCAAGGTTGGGACACTTTCCTCACAGTGTCCAGCTTTCGCTCTCACCCCAGCAACTACAGGAGGTGGGAACAAGTTAAGAATTCATGTTCAGGGCCTGTCACTAGTCCCTTCTGGGCGACTTCGGTGGAGCCATTACTTGCTCTTCTGAAAAGTGGGCATGCTGACCCCCCCCTCTCTGCTGTCCCTAAGTCCACCGTAGCTTTCAAGAAACACCAGACTCCTCCCCCGGTTTCGCCTGTAGAGGTGTTCCCATGGTGCCTAAGGACTGCTGGGGCCAAGGGTGTAAGCCATTGTACTTGAAATCTTGAGTCAGTTCTTACTCCTGTTCATAGAGCAGACGCAGATACTCCTCCGTCTCTTATCAACATGTGTGTTTTTGGTTTTCATCCTTGCAAACCCAAGAGGCAGCATGTGCTGTCTTAACCTTCACTTAGGGTATCTCCCTTTTTCTTATTAGGGTGGCTTTTTAAAAATTTATTGTCCAGTTGTGATATCTAAATTGGTCCTAAACTTTATCATGTTTTCCGCCATAGTGTTTATACCTTTCTGAATCTGAGTTTGGGTATGGCATCAGTATTAATTCTGTATTTGCAGTTAGCATACATAGTAATATATAGCACAGAGGCTTCTCTTGTTTGATATCAGTCTTGGTCATTTTTGCCCTTGATTTCTTCCTTTATGGTTTTAGAGCTTCCCATCATGCTTAGAGTTGCCCTCCCTAGTCTGTTTTACAAGGAGACAGCTTTGGCAGTGTCATGGGAGCCTGTGGAGCAGTGTGGGGGGGATGTCACCTGCACTAGTCTTCGAGAAGGCTCGGCCTGGCAGGTAGGGCAGCTTTGGCCAGGGGAAGACTGGGAAAGGGAAAGCCTGAGCCACGGTTGAACACACAGGAACAGATCCCCAAAGCTCTGGTGTTAACTGCCTGGCCTGTGAGGAGCTTCGTGGGCACCTGAAACTTAGCTGGAAACACAAGCTTTGCGGTAGAGAGCCACACTGACCAGAGATTCCTTGACATGGGATTCCTGATGGGGCAGGTAGGAGGGCTGTGATCTTGATGACCTTGTGTGTGCTAGGTGCTATATCCCCTGCTTTTACTAACAGAAGCTCCAGGAAGGCCTTCTAGAACAGCAACACATAGTGTGGGTGCATCCACATAGCACTTATGGCTTTTATTGCAGATTTGTGTCATTACAAGGATAGTCTGGGAATACATTTAAAAAAAAAAACCCTCCCTTTTATAAACAGAACATGCTACATGGTACACTGGGAGAAATGCTGAGGTAATAGGCATGCACCCAGATGTGGACAGTACCAAAGGCCCACAGCTCACACACCTGGCACATGTACCCGCTGGGAGGGTCTCACCTTCTTGACTTATCTGTTGCTTCTGGCATGGCAGTCATGTGATACCTCTAAGCCTGCAGGACTCAGGAGGCCACCATGCTGCAGTGCACTAGCAGCCTCTGAGGGCATTGCAGCTCATGGAGAGTCGCTAGTTTTCCGTGTGTGGCCTCATCTTCTGGGGAGGTGTAGCTTGGGGACAGGGTGCAGATTGTTCCCCTGTGAGCACAGGACCTCAAATCTGCAGCTGTCTGGGAGTTCCAGCATGTTGGCAGTGACTTCTCTCCCCTGGAGTGTCTCTGGCAAGGCAGGGGACTGTTTGTGTGGAAGCTAAAGTGCTGTGGAGGTGACGGTAGGAGTGGACGGTGCAATACTGAAGACACGTCTCCGGCCTGCCACCGTGGCTCTGGGCTTGGCCTTCCCTTTGCCAGCAGGAACCTGAGCCCAGACTCTTTCCTCCCCAAAGGCCCATGAATTGTGCCAACAATAAAGGTCTGTGTGGCAGAAGAGAGGTCAGGGAGAAGGGAGAAGAGGTCCCTTGACCTCCAGTGAGCAGCCAGAGACTAAGGCACAGAAGGTGCAGGCCGAGGGGTAACTGGATGGAGGGATGCTGAGCCGTCCGAGAAGGAGAATACAGCAGTGGAAGGGGAGCGGTTGATCAGGTGTCCCAGAGGTTCCCAAACAAGAAGGCCAGGAACCCTACACGAGAGATGAGCTTGCAGACACTCCGGAAAAAATCCAGGCAATGCCAAGGCCTGTATTTTGAAATCAGGGCTACATGGCCTGTTCCGCCCTTAGACTCAAGTACAAGGCAATGAGGAAAAGCATCTCCTAAGGACAGAGCTGTATTGCTGGCATCAGCATCTGAGTGCTGAGTATGGAAAAGTTAAGTGAATGTGTCAAACCCACATGTGTATCTAGACATCCCACGTGTGATGTGTATCTAAGAGCACATACACATGGTGGCTCATGTGCATGTCTGTCATGTCTGAGGGTGTTGGCAGTTGTGTTTTTATTGGAGGGACTTAACTTTAGAAAGTCTGCAGTTCTATCCTGTCCTGGGAACATGCAGGTGCGATAGAAAGCGGGAGAGACAGAGACACTGTTCACTTCCATTATCTGATAGACTGACTTGGAAAGCAAGTCCTTCCAGCCTGAGAGGAGCTGGTGAGGAGCTGTGCCGAGGTCTGCATGGCTGGGACGGCTTCAGTGGCTTCTGGCAATGGCCATGGGTGGCCAGGAAGAGGGCAAGCTTAGTGGAAGGTGTTGGGGTTGGGCCGGATCATCATCACCACTTTCTTGAGCGAGTAAGATCCTCCTCGGAACTCAGCCCAGTAGACCCCGTCCTGGTATCGGCTCCGGTAATGGCCCCCACGGTACCAGACCCCATTGAGGTTGGAGTGAGCACAGGCATTATACCACCATCCTCCCTTCTGATAGTGGGCACAGTTTCCTGTAGGAGAGAAGGGAGTGAGGAGTGTTAAGGGGAGGTAGTTTTGCCCCTCCATGGTGTGCTCAGAGTCTTAGGAAGGACCCTGAGAGCCTTCAGAGTGAGAACGCTGGAGGAGAGAGCCCTGAGCAGGGGTCAGAGGCTGGCCTGCCTTTGCAGGGTAGCTTTATGACAGGCTAATGATAGGATTGCAGATAGGTGGCTTCACTTTTCCCAGCCACTATGTTCTCATCTGTAAAGGGACAAAAATAATGCCCACCACACAGGACTGCTGTAAGAGTAAATGAGAGCCATGTTTAGCCCTTGACCTGAGCTGCACACAGAGGTGGCCCTGGAGAAGGTGGAAGTGGCCTGCTGTGGGCTTGGGAGAGGGAGAACAGTTCTCTCTAGTGATTTTTAAGAGTCAAAAGAGCTGGATAAGAGGCGTTCAGAGCGACAAGGGAAGTGTTTAAGATAGAACGCCTCTCTTGTCCTCCCCAGCCTGAATTCTGTCCAAATCACTTTTGTGTTATTCTGTAAAAGAGGGATATTTCCATGAAACCCCTGGCTTTGTCACATTGCCTGCACTGTGCTACCAAGGACAAGCAGTTCAGTAGTAAGAGGCGTGGGCAAGGTATCAGCAGGCATGCAGGGACATGGTGCCCCACAGAGGGAAGACAAGAAGAGCCAGTCTCCTGGGCTAGCTGGGGCCTGGGACTAAGAGAGAACCCCTTCCACGGGAAAAGGCTGTCTCCAGCAGAGGCCATGGGAGGAGGAGTGAGGAGGTCGCAGGAGCTGGAGGCTGGAGCTGGGGGTCTCAGCCCCAGCCCCACCATATTTCCCAGAGTTTTTCTTGGGGCTTCTTCTGAGTCATGTCTTAACACCACCAGGACCGAGTGGCAGTGCTGCACTGGGCAAACAGGGAGAGCCTCAGCAGCCTCCCATACCCTGGCTAGCCTAGCCATGTATGCCCCAGGGCCCCATCTGACAGTCTCCTTACTCCCCGAGATAGCCCTCAAGAACATACTGCAGCTCCATGTCCCAGCATCAGACAGATGAAGGCCACCCTTCCACCTTTGCTGAAAGCTTTGGAAATTTTGGCTCAGAGCACCCACTACAGAGCAATGGCTGCTTCTTAGGGCCCTTCCAGAAGAGTTAGTTCAGTGCCAGAGCAGACAGCTGTATCTCTGTGGTTTGAGGACATTGTGAGAACTGTCCTGTAGAGTGTGGCTGCCTTTGGAACCTGGGATGAGTTTCCCTGACTTAGTTTGGAGGTATCAGGGATTGCTTGGAGTACAAGCTGTTTCTGAGATAGCCCTTAGAGCTTGCTCCTCAGAGACAAGGTCCACCTTCGGACCATAACTTAGGGGGAGGCTAGGCAGGATGGGCTAGGCCTGCCTGGGAAGCAGACAGGGACTCAGTCCAGAGGTGGTATCAGCCTCCAGAGCACTAGGCCTTGCTAAATGACCAACCTACAGGGCCCCTGGGCCCCGTGAGATGCTCGTAGGTGTTGGTTCAGAGCCATGAGCTAGAGTGTGGGACATGGTTGTAGATTGTTTACCCTTAGGGTCAAGCTGTACCTGTGCATCTTGGAATTTTCTGTATTCTCCTTTGTTTCTTGTTTACTCAAGACCTGGGTTTAAGGATGTAACCAGGGACAAATGACTTCTCTGCTGGCTGATTTCCTCTTAGTGCCTTTCTTACAGCACTGCATTTGCACTACAGGAAGCCAGCCAGAGTCCCTGGGCAGAGTCCTTACCGCGCAGTGCATCCTGCCCAGAGCACCCGAGGCAAATGCTCCTGGACCATCCCCTGACCTTTTAGGAGACACTGTCCTTACTTCCAGATCCAAGATGATACAGCATGCTGAGGATGCATGACTGAGGTGATGGGCCCAGCACTGGAGTGCAGAGTGTATGGCCCAGACTCTGTGGACTGTGAAATGTGTTCTCAGACAGAATTGAGAAGGGCATAGCCTGAAGCATGAGTGCCATGGCCCAGGGCAGCCCTCAACGGTGAGATCTGTGCACCTCTGCCCTCCCTTTTTATAAGTGCCACTTGTCTGAGGGCAGTGGATAGAAGGGGCCTTTGAGAAGCAGTGCCAGATAGCTTGGTACAGCTGTCTGTCACATGGCATCTTCTTGCTCCAGGCCCGGGAGTCAGGGGCTCTATGGTTGGTGGATCTCTCATCCCCATTCAGCACCTAAGTTGGGCTCTACTTTTCCTACCTGTGTAGACATCATGGTCCCTGTCCAGAGTGGTGAATTGTTTGCCGTTGTGCCAGGTAAAGGAGTCGCCTGCGTTGCCATGGTAGCGCCCCAGCCGCAGCTTATAGTACTCGCTCTCTGGTTCCAGGCGGAAGCTAGCATATTCTGCAAAGACCTTGCGGCCAGACCAGTCCTCCATGGTCACAAGCAGTTTGTAGTTGCCTTGGTTTGTCAGCCAATAGATGTTCTCCAGGCCCAGCCAGTATTCGCCATCGATGTTCCCAAACCCTTGCTGGGGAAGACCCAGGAGAGCATGAGTGAGGAGCCTGTGTCCCAGGAATAGTCAGAACATAGGCAGGCCTGGGTTCCAATCCCTGCTACCTGTGTATCAGGCTTTGTGACTGGGTGAGTCACTGAGCCTTTGTAACCATCAATCACGTACCATTCACACATCTGAAGAGCACACCTTTTCCCTTCCATCATGTGAGCCTGTTTCTTGTCCTTACCTGAGAATGCTATAACTTCTCAAAGGCAGGATGATGTGGTCATTTGAGAGCCTGGCACCCGGAAGGCATGCAGCTAGCATTGCTTAGACAAGAGCCCTCACCTCCCCCAAGCCTCAGTCGCCTTCTCTGGAGACGGACTGTGTGTGCAGGTTGTATGTAAGCCCCAACATAGACAGGTAAGAGCTGTGACAGGTATGTGACATCCACCTGGGTCCTTCTAGGTTTGAAACCCAGTAGTTTTGTTACTCATTTGATATGTGGTTTGGGGCGTCAGCTGGGCAGTAGCCCCCAAAGTCTTATAAGTGATGCTCAGAGCCAGGCACTATCATCAGCATCCCTATGATGGGTAAGCGCTTGCTGTGTTGTACCATCTTCATGAGAGAATGGAGGAGTACAGAGAGGACCTGAGGCTAGGCTTTGGAGAGGGAAGCAGGAGATAAACAGGCTGCCCAGGGCAAGCCAGGATGGAGGAGACTGGAGCCAGCAGGACTACATGCAGAGGCACTGGGGCTGATGGCAGTTACAGTTTTGGCCTTGGGGCCTCAGCTGCAGTTGCTGCTTTACCACACTGTGTCTGTAAGCCATGGCAGGGTGCTCTCCCTTCTCACCTGCAAGGTGACTTTGTAGCAATACTTTCCTTAAGGGCATACACAACAGACCGTTGTTACAGTACCTGGCACAGGACAGGCATTCATTGGCCTGAACTGTTCATGCCATCCTTAGTGTCCCCTCTTGGTTCAGAACAGGGTGAGAGGTGTGGCAGATTCCTTGCACTTGACTTACAAGGAGAAGCATTCGGTATCCCGGGAACTGGGAAACCCAGAGACTGAACCTTGCAGTTAGGCCAATTATTGTCACGTTTCCCTAAACACGCCTTTTAGGGGAGCTTCTCAGGACCTGGAGCTCTGGGACCTGCTCCTTCTGGCCCCTAAGAGCAGGTCACCTTGTGGAGGCCCTGGCTGGAAGTAAGATGCTGTCTCTACTCCATCTTCTCCTGAACAGTAGACAAGGAGGGGCCTGACCTTACCACTCTGATAGCTTTGCAGAAATGATCCTTCTTTGTCCTTCTGGACTGAGGGTGGACCAGTCACCTTGCAGGCAATGCATACAGGCCCGCTGGTCTCACCTTATAGGTCTCCCAGTTCCTGAAGAAGTTGACAGAGCCATCCAGGCGTCTCTGGATGACAGTCCAACCCCCAGGGTCATGTCTCTGGTCGCACCACACCTGCATGAGGCGGTTGGTGTTCTCGGGCTTCACCAGATAGATGGAGCTGGTGTCGTGGCCATCTTCCAGGGCCTGCAGGCAATCTCTCCATGGGCCTGTAGACACAAATATGTATATATTATATAACTGCCTGCCGCCAGACTACATCTTAGCTGTACTCCAAACAGACATAACCTCCAACAGAGAGCTAAGGAACACGGTTTAAAGGGGCAGATCTTGGTTTGTAAGTTTGAGAAGTCATGTGCTATGAAAGCAAGAGCCTGGGCCAAGAGTGCTAAGGCCTGGATCCAAGTCCCTTGTGCTCTCCTCACATGTGACCTGTAAGAAAGGGTCTTCACATCGCCCAGCCCTTGGTTTCCTTGTTTGTAGACGAGAGTCATATTTTTCTTACTCAGAGCTGTTAGGGTTACAGAGGTCATGTGGGGGGATATTCTTAGGGTGCTTTTTAAGAAGTCATTTCCAAGCCAGGCAGTGGTGGCGCACGCCTTTAATCCCAGCACTCGGAGGCAGAGGCAGGCAGATCTCTGTGAGTTCGAGGGGGCCAGCCTGGTCTACAGAGTGAGATAGGACAGGCACCAAAACTACATGGAGAAACCCTGTCTCGAAAAACAAAACAAAAAAAAAAAGAAGTCATTTCCATTGGTGCAGTGAGATGTGTGCCTACTGGGCATGGCCACAGTCATCAGTGCTGTGTGGGCTGGATGCTGTGCTTTGCTAGTCCAGCCCATGGCTCTCTTCAGCAGGCAACACCAAAAGGGTTCTAGGAGCCTGGATAGCTGCCGTGGGTCTGTCAGCCCCTCACCATGGCTCTTCCCCTCCTCCAATGATGTCCTGTGTTTCAACATTACTCGCACTACAAGAAGATACAGGCTTGAGTCATCAAGATCCAGGCAAGCTGGGGTCTTCCTCAGTGATAAAATTTCTGGAGATTTTCAAGCCCTACCCACTAGACCGCATAGTTGAAGATAATCATCACATTTTGTTGTGGCTAAGATGAAATGTGCCAGAATATGTCATTGGCATACTACTTTGTGTGTCCATTCCACAGCTGCTCAGTCACTGGCTGCAGTGGTACACACCTGTCACCTAGCACTTAGAAGGTGGTGGCAAGAGGATCAGAAGTTAAGATCAGCCTCTGCCACAAAGAGAGTCCTAGGTGGTCAGAGCCAGTCTCAGAAAACAAAAATAAAACTAACAATAAAAATAGCTGTGATATATCTGAGAACCCAGGGCAGGAGAGGCCTTCTCTGGTGGCCGGCCTCATCAGCACTCTTAGCTACAGTTCTGGAGATTCTGTCTTTCTCCCACTGTGAGTGGGGAGGGAGCTGGCACTGGGCTCAGCTAGCCCACTCTGATGACTCAGCTTGGATTTGGGTCCCTTCCTGGGCCTTACAGCAGTGTGGAGCACCCCACTGAGCACTTGATGGGAAACAGGAACCATCTGTTTGTCAGTCTCCTGTGCCACTGCAGCTTGGATGCTGAATCTATGGACTTCTTTCTCGATTCTCTAGGGGCTTCTTACACCTTTACCTTTTCCCTGTACACAAGACAGCAGGTCCCCAAGTACCCGGCCTGGGCAGAGTGTATGACACACAAGCAGCTCCTTTACTCCCTCCCTCCCTCCCTTCCTTCCTTCCTTCCTTCCTTCCTTCCTTCCTTCCTTCCTCCCTCCCTCCCTCCCTCCCTCCCTCCCTCCCTCCCTCCCTCCCTCCTTCCCTCCTTCTCTCCCTCTCTCCCTCTCTCCCTCCCTCCCCTCCTTTATTCCCTGATGCCACTTCCTGCTTTTGCTCGCCCCCAGCTTCTGTCTTGGGGAAGGGGAGGCCAGACCTTCAGGAAGAACATTCAGAGAGGAGAAAAAGGTTTTCGTTATGTTTGGCCCAAGCCCCAGGGACTGAGACAGAGAATGAGAGTCTGTCCCCGACAGCTGGAGCAAAGCGCCCGTGGCGTGGGAGGCCTCCTGGCTTCCACCAGGTCAGCAGGACGGGGGACACTTAATGAGAGTCCTGGGAGAGAAGACGGAAAGCACGGGCGACTGCAAAATAACGCCCACCAAAAGCCAGCAGCTGGGCCTCTTCCTGCATAGCCTCCCAGCTCCTGGGGATGGCCGGATACAGAGGCTGTCCTGGAAGGGGTACCATGTAGGTAGGCTTTGGAGGCCACTGGAAGGGTGACAGGTTAGCCTCATAGCTACCAATCTGTGCTGCCTTCTACGATTCCACTTTGTCTCTGGCACTTTTTAAGAATGGGCACTTTTGTTTTGGCAAGTATTTTAGAATGACTTGAGGTCTTTAGTAGTAAATCTCTTAAGTAGTGAGAGTGTTTAGAAAGGCCTAGGAGATGGCTCAGGAGGTAAAGAGCTTGTTGTACAGTGTGAGGACCTGAGTTCAGTCCCCAGAACCCGTGCAAAGCAGTGTCATCGTGTGTGTCTGTGATCTCAGTGCAGCAGAGACAGGAGAAGCCCCTCAAACTTTCGGGCCAGCTAGCCTGGCATACACAGTGATAGACCATAGAGACCCTGCCTCAGGCAGAGTGCTAGACAAGGCCCAGCACCCAAGGATGTCATCTGACCACCACATGCATGCCGTGGTACTGTCACACAGGCACATACATACATACAAACACAAATCAGTATCACACACACATGCATTCATACATGCATACAATAAATAATTTATTGAAAGAAAATGCAGGCTTGTACAACTTTTGAAAACATTTCAGAAGGTTAAGTGGACCCTTGAGGTCCAGGTAAGAACACCTCACTCTAAGAAAGGCCTGTCTGGGGCTGCAGTGGTAGCAGTTGGGCATTGGAGCCTGTGCATACCTTTTACTGTAGCCCCCGTCTGTTGCAGATCTTGCTTGGGTATTTCCACTGCTGATCCTTCCCATACCCCTGATAGGTGGTTGTAGTCTCCCCATTTTATAGGTGAGGAAACCAGAGCCTAGAGGCCTTGGGGGACACCCTAAGGCCATATGGCCCATGGGGTCAGTGTTGCCTGAGACCTCAGATGGTCTGGGTGGGAGAGTATACTTTCTGGTCCACCTTTTTTTTTCTCCCCAGCCAGCATGACCTTTAGAATGGAGACCTGGCTCTGGGCTTGGCATCCTGAAGACTGGATCTGTCAGGTTGTTAAACCTTTCCAGTTTTATCTTTTGATAATTTGGGTTTTGGTTTTCCCTACATTTGCTTACTATGTCCTTGCCCATTTTGCAACCATTTTGGTGTCTTATGATGTTGAAGTTTTCCTTTGTGTGTATGTGGCAAATCTGGTCATTGTACAAGGCCTTCTAGGAGTAGTTTGCAGTGGTGTAGAAGCACCTGTGTGTTCTGCCTTGCATGCACCCCTGCAGCCTTCACAGCATTCAGGCCACCAGCTTCGTTAAAGAACTAAGGCTCTCTCAGAAACCCTCCACCAGATCTCCCATACTCAACATATCCCCTTTTGTTAGTTAACATAAAAAGAGACAAAGCTGTCAGCATAAACAGCAAATGAAAATGGGTCCAAACTATAGATTACATTGAAAGCGTGGCACCAGAACCTTGCTGTGTTGAGAAGCCCTTATGTAACGGGGATGGTGAAGTGGCTATCTGTGCTGCATATAAATAATGCAATGAGAATTCAACACTGTAACATATAAATAACTTGGTGACAAATCTGTCATCATTATGTCTGGATAATGCCACAGAGGGCCAAGCAGAACATCCAAATTTGGGTAAAGAATCTGGGGCTGGGGAAGTGTGAGGTTGGGGAAAGACTATTGATGTGGTGTTGGGGCACTGGGGTCAAATCTTAGTGGCTTTTCTTACACTGTGACTTTAGGCAGGTTCCTCAGTGAGCCTCAGTTCTTACTGCTGTGACACAGAGGAAGAACACTAGTCATCCTGTGGATCTCAGTCCAGGGGCTAGGTGAAGTCTCTCTCCCCTTAGATACAAGCTTGATATGTTGGAAGTGGTCCAGCACCTTCCTTGAGACACACGTTTGCTCTTGAGTTTCCAAAACCAAGTATATTTTCACACACACACACACACACACACACACACACACACACACACACACATCCACACATCTATTAGTAGGTATTTTCAACCAGGCACATTTTAATTCAGAATTAGTGAGGGCCCCAAAGCTGTACTGCAGTAGAAAGTAAGAATCCTTTTTGTTGAGTGCAGCTGAATGCCAGAGTGCAGTGGGCGAAGCATCTTCTGGCACAGGCAAGTGCCTGGTGGTGTTTGCTTTGGCTCCCCTTCTGAGAGGCAGCTCTGTCCACAGCACCAGGCCAACACTAACTCGGCGGCACCTAGGCTCACCTCTATAAAGAACATATTTACACCACAGTCAAAATGTTCCACATGAAGAGCAGCGTGGCCGCCATGGCGCACAGATCTGTGTGGCTCCTCGCAGAGGGGCAGGGGTGAGGCCAAGGATGGGGGAGGAATGCTGGCACATGGGACCCAAGATGTACAAGTCTTAGGCCTTGGCACCCTGGGACCAGCCCTGGGAATTTTGAAATTATTTGGCCAGGAGTAGCTCAATTAATTTATGGTTGGCTCTGATTCCTGAGCAAATCACCCGGTGTTGGTTGGGGTGGTGGTCCAAGCCCTGCTCTCCTCTCAGGCATTCATGATGGAAACACCATAGGTACACGGCACACAGTCACCATGGAAAACAGGGAGTGCTCCATTGGTTGTCTTCCCGGTAAAGGCAAGTTGAGACTGGCCACCAGGCTAGACCCAAGGGTGCCATCATCTTTTTGTAACTTGAGAAAGACCGGCCTCAGCTGGATTTACTCAGGCCCTACAGCTGGAGCAGTGGTCCTGATCCAGGGCCTGTGCCAACACACCCGAAGGATGAGTTATGAAGCACAGCCTTCCAGAGCTGGCCAGCAGTTGGTAGGCTCTTCTTCCAAGCCCAGCCCCTGAGCCTCAGGACATGGTGGCCTTAGGCTGAGTAGATGACCTTGGAGTCTGTGGTAATATCCCCAGGAGTGTTCCTGAGAGTGCTTTGGTCCTGATGTCACCCTAGGATACTGCTAGGACACCTTCTTTGTGTGAGAACCCTACGTGGTTTTCAGTTCTTGATGGTCTAGCTCCATGGAGTCTCTTTGCCAACAGAAATGACTGGATATTAAAATTGGATCTGGAATATCCTACTCAGATTTACCCATTTAATGCCAAGGCCAGTGTACCACGTAGGTATGAGTCCCACCTGGCCAGTGGCAAGCCCCTGGGTGTCCTGAACAGGTCTGATGACAGACCCTGTAAAAGGCACAAGGAGCGACTTTGTCTGATGATGCCTAAGTCTCATTTTTCAAGAATTTTGGCAAAATCATTGTCTATGTCAATGGCTACCTTTCGGCGAAGCAGAGGACAAACAGTGGCCTCCAGACGGGAATAGTTTGTAAGTTGCCAAAGGTGTTGGCAGTGTGCATACCCTTTCTTCCTTACGGTGGGAAGTACAGATGAACTCACTCTGTCCTCAGCGTGGAGGTCTAGGACAGAGTGCTGTGAGGAGTTTATGAAAATGCTCGAAACCTAAAAAACTCTTATTGGCCCTCGGATGTGAAAAGAAAGGTACAAAATAAAAATGTATTAGCCTGTGATTAAATTTCTACAGAGTGTACCACCCATCTTGTCGAATTCATCGATAGTTAACTTCAGCCTCCATAAAAGATGTTATTACTTTGGGAAACAATTTGTAGGTTAGATTTTTCTCACTTTCCAAGAATTTCTGAGCATGCCTGATGTTTGCTGAGAAATCAGAGCCAACCATAAATTAATTGAGTTACTCATGGCCAAATAATTTCAAAAGCAGAATTATTCAAGCCCTTTCAAAATTGTTACAGTAAAAATTATATTGGATGTGTGAGGTGGGTGCACTCCAATGCATCTGATACAGCTCCAGGTCTCCCAAGAACCCTTAGGGCCATGAAGGGCTTCTAGGGGCTCCCACCCCTCCTGTTTGACCTCAGAATAAATACTGCTGCTCCACTGAAGTGTCCAGGGTTAGTTTCAGGCTGGGAAGGATGTGCCCACTCAGGTTTCCAGCAGGGTAGGAGAGATGGAAGTTTAAACAGCTTAGGAAAGAGGTGGGGCTCGGGGCGGAACTCAGTGCCTGAGCTCTTGCTTAGCATTCTTTGGACCCTGGGTTTCCACCAACACCATAGGGGGAGAGAGAGAGAGAGACAGAGACAGAGAGACAGACAGAGACAGAGACAGAAAGAAATGTGGTTAGGTTAGCAGGGTCCTGGAAGTCTCACTGTGCACAGTGCTCCAAAGGTCAGGGTAGAGCCTGCCTTCCCCAGTGCTGCTGCTGGTAGCCCCCCAGGCTGCCTGGGTGAGGTTCATTGTACATGAAGGGCTAACAGTTGAGTGCAGGCACATCATGGAAGAATTTATCAGACCCACGACTCTCAGTCCACAGATGCTGGACAAGTGGCCAGTGGTCCTGTGGTCAGCCAACCTATGGACCCTTTCCGAGGAAGGGGGCCACTTCATTGGCTCTTCTTAAGGAACCTGTGTTGGCTTTCCCTGGTCACCTTTTATCTCCCACATGCTCACAAAGCCCTCTTTATCCTCTGTTCTGCCATTTGACCCTGCGACTGGACCGCAGGCCACTTGGTATGTAATTTGTGGCACTTTGGCCTTCTTCTCTGTCTGAAACAGGACATTTGCCTAGCACTGAGCCCTGTCTTCATGGTTTCCTGACAGTTGCTGACTGTGGCTGAGAGCAGATCTGCAGGGCCTCAGCCCCTTGTCACCTGCTCTAGAAAGCCTTTCCTAGCCCCAGAAGAGCTCCTTCATCTTGCCTAGGCTCCCTAAATGCCTTTGTCGTTATCTCCTTTGGCATATAGTATGAGTGGTTACTACCACATCTCAGAAAACCTGTCACCAGCCAGCCAGCCATTTTATCCTTTCCTCAGAGGTCTGGGAGTGGTGCGCAGGTCTGTCTCTGGCACCAGGTTCCTTCTGTGGTGTGTGTTGCTGCCATGCAGTTAGGGTTGTTGGAGATCTGTTCCCGGCAGATGGTGGTGGGCTGCTATGGGGGCAGGTACCTTCTCAGGGTGGTGAGTCTGTGTGGAGCAGACAGATACAAGGTCCTCCACATTCTACCTGCCTTCACCTGTCCCATCTTCACAGGAATGTAAAGTACATTGCTTTGTCACCCTCAGCTTGAGAAACTTCTGGAAACAGACCTCCATGGCAGATGGTCATCTACATTTAGACCAGATCCTAAAAAGGAAATCATTTCTGCAGGGAAAGTCTGGAGCATCCCGTGTGCAGGGGAGGCCATGTGTCTGAGCTCTGCCTCATGCTGCCTTTCCTGGTCTTTTAGAAACTACCCTTAAGAAAATGACATGAGCCACTTAATTTCAACTTAAAGAAACAAATTTAATTACTGTCTTTGTCATTTAAACTAATATTTGGTGTTCTTACCACTTTTCTATGTATACAGTAATTTTAACCTAAAGTTATGTTTAAGGAGCGGGAACCACTTACCCTTTTTAAAGAGAGTAAGGATGACACACACATAAGTACTCGGGTCCAGCAGCTCCAGTTCCTGAGGTCCAGGTGAGAACGGCCTGGCTTATTGCCAAGGCACTCTTCATCCAGGTTCAGCCCAGGGAGGCTGAGGCAGCAGTGATGGGCAGTCCCATGAGCAGCCCTGTAGCTCTCCTTAACAGTGTTCATCACAACCTTGCCCATACACTTGACCGTCAGCCTCAGTAGACACCGTGGTTTAGACACACAGCAGTGCTCAATTCTGCTTGCTTTCTTTTTTCAAAGCTGAATTTGGTGGTCTGCATGAGTTACTGTGCAGTCACCAAGGAAGTTCGCCACAGTGATCCCTTCATGTAGCAAGCTGGCCACAGATGCCTGATCGCCAGGATTTTTCTCAATTACTTCTGGCTTGCCAAATGCCAAACTGTTGGGATTTTCAGGCCCTGAGATGCCAAATGCCCAGCTTCTAGTCACAAAGTTGATAGTTTATCTCATACAAATAGCCAGGGCCTTCGGCCCACTGTCATTCTTGGAAAATGGCCCAAGGGGTGATGGGATAGCTGTGGGTCACACTCAAAGAGCTCTTTGTAATCAGCTCCCTCAGACCCCTAAAGAGGGAGGGTGTGAGGAAGATGGCCCTGTAGCCTCTGGTGGCTTTTGTTTAGGCAGAAGCTGCAAAGAATGTTCTTGAAATGTCTCTGCAGTGAATTTTGGACATCTTAATTCATTGAAGAAAACATCTTAGGAAAAGGAGAATACAATACAGGGAAGCAACACACGTTCTAGAGGAGGCCAGGTGGCTTTCCCTTCAGTGTCCGCAGCCCCAAAGGCTAAGTCAAAACCAGGGCTAGCCAGCCACCCCTCACCTGCAACATCACACCCCACCCTGTGTGTACTGCAGACCTTTTCTCTGCTTGGTATACATGTAACCTGAAGAAAGGAGGAACGAGTCAGTTCTAAGACATGCTGTGGTGCTGGGGAGCTTGCTCTATGTGCTTCTTTCCTGTCTCAGAGAACGAGTGAGGTAGAACCAGGGGAGAAAATCTACCTAGGAAAGTGCTCTTGGTCAGCTTGTCCAAGCCCCAGCTCTAGAGGCCGAGGATGAGAAGGTGGTTTGCACATGCACAGTGTTGTCCATGAAGCAACGAGGTCCTGAGAAAGGGTCATAACATGGAGAGCTAGCATGCAAGGAAAACAAGAATTTAGCCCAGCTGTCCATGAAAGGCTGACATGTAACCCCAGGGGTGTGTCCAAGTCTGATGGGAGCTTCCCTAATATCCATCTCCTGGGCATCAAGTACACATCCTGGTTTCTGTGCATTGGCTCTGAGGACTGAGGTGGAATGGCTTGTTCTGCCTGGTACAGCTGCAGCTGCTGTGTCTGTGTGGCACTGTAAGGTCTCCCCAAGCCCCCACATACTTGGACATGAAACCATGACAGAAGGCAGGTATGTCGTGGCTGATGCTGAGTCACATAGTCCTAGAACAGTTTTCCCACACTGGTGTCCATGGTGCTCCCTGGACGAGCCTCCTGCTAGCTGTGTGACTGTGGCTAAGTAACGTTGAACCTCAGTATCCTGGAAACTACAAGTCCAGGGAGCCATCCTACTCTGCGCCAAGGCTGTGTGGCAGGGAGGCCATGCTAGGGACCAAGGTGCCTCAGCAGTTCTATTCCATTAGGGCTCCTCTTTCATCCTCAGAGAAACCTGCTAAGCAGGAGAGGAATAGCTAGAAGTACCCATGCCTGTTGGTTTTTAAAGACATCTTTCCAGCAAGGCCATGCTGTGCTACCCGTGGCTGGCAGTCCAGTGCTTCCTAGCCATCTCCACAGTGGACTTTGTGACCAGAGACTAGCATGTGGCAGCTGCCTGGGGTGAGCACAGAGCCCATCTGCCCTTCCTGTGCCTTTTAGGGAATTGACCTCTGAAGCCATTCTCTAACAGCAGCAGGACTAACAGGAAAGGCCATGGGTTGGCCGTTGGCCCAGGCCCCACTGTAAGCATCATCCAGACCACAATGTCCCTAGTCTGGCCAGCCCTGAGGGGGCAGGACAATGTCTAGGTGTGAAGTCAGGGAGGCTAGGCTTCAAACTATCCGGATCCCTCATCCTAGGTCTTAGCAGGTACCCCCCTGGCCTACGCCCAACCTGTCACCATCTGACTGTGGCTGCCTTGGCCTTCTGGGGAAGGGCATGCTGTTTCCCGAGCAGCCACAGCAATGGGACAAAAGAGCACTGGTTCTGAATTTGCTAGAGGGAAGCCACAGGCTATGACGGCCTGAGTTCAAAGGTGTTTATTATAAAGGTGTTTCTGGCTGAGTGACGGCAGCAAGTCAAGGCCCTATTGGGGAGAACACAGAGGAATTTGGTCTTTCAGGACCAGAACCTGCCTTGGCTAGAAGAGCTGGTAAGCACTCTCTACCCGTTGGTTGGGCCAAAGCTCAGTACTGGAGACCATCTGCTTTTTCCTTCCAATTCAGCCCAAGCCCAGGAAAGGTAGGGCCTTCTCACTGCCACCTTTCTACTGCTACCCTTCTCCCTGCTCTGTCTGCCTTTGTGTGGACACTCGGGGGTGAGGTGGACCAGAGAAAGAGAGAGACATTAGAGGTGAGCACAGAGCTGGTGCTCATACACAGGTCATCTCATGCCTTGTGCTTCCTTAGACAGGCCAGTGAATGCGCATGGCGGTGGGTTAGATACAGCAGACTACAGGTGCCACAGCCTGTGCTGAGCTGGGCATCAGGGCCATTTGAGGGGCTAGGATCAGGCTATGTCCTTGGGTCTTTTACAGACCCACTTCCATTAGGGACCGACTAGTAACATGGTATTCCAACTCCCAAGTCTACCTGGTAATCCTACGAAGCCTTCAGGATACAAGACAGACGTCTCATCTCTGAGCCATTCATGCCGTCCAGCAGGACTTGGTCATGCCACCTCAGTGACTCCATAGTCCCTCATCTGCCTCTCTTCAAGGCAGAGCACACTGGGTTATTCTGCAGAGAATCCAGACAATGCCCATTGTATTCCTGCTATTTTTTTATGCTGGCTTCATAAATTCCTACAGCATTCCAGAAATTTTGGCCCTTCCAGGGAAATCTTATCAGACCTGCTGTGTCGAATTTGAGGGACAGAAGTGACTGGGGGCAGTGCAGAACACTGCCATACACTTGCCACCTCCCCTCACTGAGTTCCTGGAGACCCAGGACTGTAGTTTTCACCGAGTCAAAGGAGGGCCAGGCAGTATTGGCAACCCCCTCATGACATCATAGCACATTGTATTTTCATGACATGTCCCTGAGAGGCTGTAGCTCTGTCCCCATCTCCTCATTGGAAGAAAGTTAAGGCTCAGAGGAGTTCAAAACAAAAACTTCTATTCATTGATTTTTGAACTCCATATACAGAGAAGTTCAAGGATGACTTTGAACTTCTGATCCTCCTACCTCCACCCGAGCGCTAGGATTACAGACACATGCCACCATACCTGGTTTGATGTGTCACAGGGATCGAACCCAGTGCTTCTTGTGTGCTAGGCAAACACTACCAACTGAGCTACATCTCCGGCCAATTAAATTGCTCTTTCATGAGCCAATGGGGGAAAGCAGTGAAGCCCATATGCAGATCCCGGTGTTTATCCCCACTTTGTTCTGGCTCAGGAATGTCCTGAGACAATGGCTGAGTTAGAAACCAGAGATTTCGAGTTGAAAGTCCATCTAGAGACTGTGACACCAGCCTGGCTGCAAGCGCATCTGAGCCTTCATGTGGTGCCCAAGGGCACGTTTCCCCTCTGGGTACTCTGTCAGAACACAGAACACACCCCATCCTCTCCTTGGCCTCTGATGTAAGCCAGGTGTGGCTGCAGATGGCACGGTCATCAGGCCTTAAACACCAGAGCTGAAGACAAACTACTTACTTCAGTCTCTGGGTTTTAAGATGCAAGGACCATGATCAAAGGGGGCTGTTTACCTCAGGCCCAGTGCCACACACACATTCTGCAGTATTTCATGTCTTAGAACTGTCAGCTGGGAACAGACTAAAATAAATCCTACCCGGAGCCTTAGATGAGGAGTACAGGGACAGGGGGACTTGCCTCCTGCCCAGAGCTCACCAAAAGAGGAAGCAGGATTTCAACCCAGGACAGTCCACTCCAGTGTACCTGCTCTCCACCCCACCCGCAGCCAGGTCCTTCTTTCAAGGTACTATGACAGGTGTTGTGCCATGAACCTAGATCCCCACTGCCACCACTGGCTTGTCCACCCTTGATCTGCCCACTGGCCACCCTCTTACTCACAGGTTCAGCTCAGTACTACTGTTTAGTTTAGTTTATTCTTTTTTTTTTTTTTTTTTTTTTTTTTTTGGTCTTTTTGAGACAGGGTTGTTTTGGTGCCTGTCCTGGATCTCACTCTGTAGACCAGGCTGGCCTTGAACTCACAGAGATCCGCCTGCCTCTTACTCCAGAGTGCTGGGATTAAAGGTGTACGCCACCACCGCCTGGCTACTGTTTACTTTTGAAAGTGTGAAATAGGTGCAAAACAGGATCTTTTCAGTAAAGATATCCCCCACCACCAACAAAGGAGTTGGTGCCCGTGCACAGTCTTTAGTTAACTTCTGCAGAGATGCCTTCCTTTAGCACATGTGGAAAATAACACTGCCTAGAGCAGGAGAAGCCAAGCTCCAGGGCCTGGCCCCCTGGAGGGGATCCTCTAGCCTACTCCCCTAAGCTGAGCATTGCTGAGTCAGAAGCAGAGGCCCAACTTGGACACAAAGTAAAGGTCTGACTTTCCAGGAAGCCTGAGCATGTTCAATGTGAGCAGGTTACTCAGCCTGTCCCTGAAGAGCTGCAAACTCAGTCGGGGACTCTTGTGAAAATTCCAGGGCGGTATTTTGGTTATGCTTACCAGGGTGTGCTCCGAGGACCCCATTCTTCCATGACAGTGTCCTGAGAATCCCAGTTTAGCATGACATGTATGCTGAGAGTGTATGGAAGCCTTGTTGAAAACTAGGCAGCAACTGACCAAAGGAAACTCAAAGTCTTTGGGAAGAGATCCTTCTGGTCCCGTACCTATGAGGCTTTAACTTTGAACTTAATAGCACCCTCCCACTGTCCTGCAGCTTGTCAGGTGACATTTACAAAAAGGTAGCTCTGGGCCCTGCACATGTATGTGAGCCCACAGGTGAGACACCCTAGCCTCTAAGACAGGGCAACTACAAAGCCTCAAAATATCCAAGTCTTGGCTCTTTCCTCTTTCCACAGAGCTGAACCACTTCCACAGCTGCTAGCTTCTAGGCTCTACCCTCTACCACCGTATTGGAGCAATGTGGTCTCTCACTCTTACCCATCCAACCCCAGTGGCTCCAGCAGCCACCTCAGGGGATCGATAGGGAATTAGGCAAGTCCTGAGCTGGCCTTAACTGGCCAAGGTTCTTCCCCCAGTGGAAACATGATGCCTGGCTCAGAGGCTCATGTGAGCTGGGCTCCCCAAAGGACTTACCTGATGGCTTATCAGTGGAAGATGGGAGGCTGGTGAGAGCAGGCATGGTGGGCAGAGGGGGTGGCAGCACCTTCAGGTTCTGGTCGCTCTGGATCTCATTGGTGGAGATCTGGTTGATGATACGGTTGTAGGTGGGTGGTTGGTAGACCCGAGGTGGGGTGGCCGGGGGTGGCTGGGGCACAGGCCTGACAGAAGGTACCCGCTGACAGTGTTCCTCAAGCTGTGCAATGACCTCCGATTGGTTGTGGGCCAGCATGGCCAGGTGCTGGAACTTGTGCTCCAGGTCCTTGTACTTGCTAGCCAGCTGCAGCATGTCGGCCGTCTGGTTCAGAATCCTGTTCTCCAGCTGGGAGAGCTCCAGCGCGTTGTCTCGCTTGCGAATGATCTCATGTAAGAGCTGCATGTACAGCTGCGTGACTCGAGAGTTCATGTTGCGGCTCTCCTTCCGCAGCAGCTTCACCTCGCTCACGATGCCGCCATCTACCTCCACCAGCTGCTGCAGCGTCTCGATCTGCCGCTTCTGCTTAAGCAGCTCGTTGTTGAGCAGCTCCAGCTCCTGCTTGTGCACACGGTTCTCCAGGTGCACCTCTGGCTCCTTGGAGTTGACACAGATGGCGCCTGTAACCCGCTGCTGGGGCACAATGAAAGTGTAGGTGCACTTGTCTGGAGACTCACCTGCCCGCTTGTACCTGTTGAGGTAAATGTACTCTCTCTGTGAGCCATCCTCTGTGCCCTCAACATCATCCTCTGGACCTGTAGCAGCTCCGACAGTGGCCAGCAGTCCAAGCCACCAGCAGGTCACACACAGTGACCTCATGGTCCTTGCAGTGTGGTGGTTGGTCTTTATGAATGAGGTCTCTGAAAGCCTGAGAGTGGAGAAATGGAGTCAGTGACAGTCCCATCCTTGCCATTGGCCTGTGCCAGGCAGGACAGTACCCAGTTACATTGTAGGGAGGCTACAGTCCACTCTCCTAGAGTCAGAGAGAGAACAGTTGTTGTGGAAACATCAGAAGATGGTGTTGCCCTGCCGAGGTAGAGAGGAAACGGGATCTGCCACTCCTAGAGCCCAAGAACTTGACACTGGGCGTGGGGGCTGGGGTAATGTCTAATCCTTTCCCCCTGCTCTGACCTTCACATTTCTGTGTTCTGTATTCTCATACCCCGGAGCTTTCCCCATGTTCTGCCTATCTCAGCTCTCTGATCTCAGCCCTGCTGAATTGACATTCTCTAAGGGCAGGTATAGGGTCTTTCTCAACCTCCTGCCCCTAAAATGTGGCATCAAGAAGGCTTTTCAGCAAGTGTCCACTAAATGAATGAGCTGCTAAACACAGAACGGAATGCACTCACTTAGTAGTGAGTGTCCGTAGAAGGATGCATCCATCACATGACATGGTTTTGGTCTGTGTGTTAGCCAAGCTACAGAGCCCCAAACAAGAACAGTCTGGCCTCCTCTACACCCAAATGCTTTAACAGCCAATGACTTCAGGGTCCCCATCATTGCAGTGAGATTAAATCAGGAAGGAACAGAAGTTAGGCATGTGTCTCTGGCTTGTTTCTTAGACAGTATATCCCTTCCCCATATGTTCATCACAATCACACGTTACAATGTGCCAGCAGTGTGCTGGATGCTGGGGATATGACTGCCCAGATCTCCCAAGAACTGTAAGGAGGAGCATCACGTGTTGTGAAAGGGTATGACAGGGCCCTGACCTACTAGAGGGGTCAGAAGCACTTCCCTGGGAAAGTGACCTTTACACTGACTCTTGAGGGATGAGTTAGATAGGCCAAGAGGGACATTAGGATGTGCCCGGGGCTACTTCCCTGTGTTCTTACAGTGTCCTTGATGGTAGCTTCTCTGCTTTTTAATTCTTACGACATATATTTGTGTGTATGTATGCAGTGGCACAAGTGCCGTAGCACACTTGTGGAGGTCAGAGGACAACTTGCAGCAGTC
The DNA here is from genome assembly GCF_949786415.1 of Peromyscus eremicus. Taxonomy (NCBI): domain Eukaryota; kingdom Metazoa; phylum Chordata; class Mammalia; order Rodentia; family Cricetidae; genus Peromyscus; species Peromyscus eremicus. The sequence goes on along the minus strand of NC_081419.1, from coordinate 7,225,001 downwards.
AGCTCTCTCCTTCTACCGTTTCTGTCCCAGGCATCAACCTCGGGTCATTGGGCTTGGTGGCAAGAGTTCTTACTCACTGGTCCATCTCACCAGCCCTAGATACTCTTAATTCCGTATCTCAAAGCGGGAAACTGAGATTAGGTCTTAAGATCACAAGGCTAGAAGGTGGCACAATGAGCGTTCAGCCCTGGGCTGACAGCTGTTAGCAGCTGGAAGCCACCAGCATCACCACTTCTGCACTTCACATTTACAGCTGCTGAACACCAGCTGTGGCACAGGATCCCATGGAAGCTTCTGCTGGGAGCCCCTGGCTGCAGGCTGCACCATGGACTAGCCAATGGGCAGCTGCAGATCAGACCCTGTTCTGCATGGGGCTGTGCTGTGCTGTTTCTACTGAAGTCCAGAGCCCATGCTTGGTTCCAACAGTCAGAAAGGGCCCATTGGACCAGCCAGAGAGAGTATTTAATGGAGTATTTATATAGCTGTTGTATAGAGAGGTGGGGCTTCAGTGGAAACAGGCCAGTTTGACAATGTTTGCTTGGTTTCCAAAGCTTTGGCTCTTGGGAGCTGGTGGCCACACCCCCTGCTGCAGAAGAATAGGGAGAAGCTGGGCTCCAGGCTAGGGTGGGCCCTCCTGCCTCACCTTCTGTGGGCAGCTCACCTGCCTATGTGGTGACAAATACCTCTGTGCTATGGCCAAGAAACTGCCAGAATGCCAGGGAGGTAACTTGGCACCAGAGAAAACACTTGATTTCTAAACATTCCTGGGTACCCAAACCCGGAGGCTGTGCCATGCCCGTCCCAAGTGTGGGTCCTCACTGCTCTTGCCTTCATACTTGAGATCCTGAAGACTGAGCGCCTCTTCTGTCTACCACGTTGCACATTGGATAAAGAAATGTGAGGGTAGAATGTTGTGGTGGCCACATGATGGCAAGAACAGCGAAACAGCACTAAGGAGCTCGGAGGCTGGCTGCACTGTGGTAGAGTGCATTGCCTATTGGAGGAGATGCCGTTAATGGCCCACTTCATAGAGGACCTAGGTCCAAGTCACAAAGCTGCTCAGACCACGTTCTGGCCCTAGGCACATGTTCTGATCACTCCAAAGCCTGGAGTCTGTTACTTGTGTTGTACCTGGCTTAAAGGTGAGGAGGTGAGGGCTCAAAAAGATGTGAAGTCACCGGCTAGTGGAGAACCAGTCGGTCCCCAAGTGTCCTGGTGGAGCCTGGGCTTACAGTTCCATCTCCAGGGGCCTGAGCTTGGTGGGCTGATTGAAGCCATACAGAAAGGAATGGAAGGAGCAGAGTCCCTTGCTGGGGGCCTGACGCCCACACTTTAGGTAAGTCAGCAGTGTCAGTGACCAGTGGAGGAGACACTTAACATCCAGTTAGGCAGGGCGTCCTGCCTAGGGACACGCAGCAGGTAAGAGCCCAAGTTGGACCACCAAGGGGCTTACTGCAGGGCCGTGCTCCCCATGTGGCCCTTGGCCTCCCTAGCAAGCATTTGTTTTCCCTAAGGATTCTAACCCATCTTCTGTTAGTTTGGCAGTCCTGAATGGGCAATAATGAGTCTGTTTACTTTTGCTTTCTTGATATTTATTCAGCTAATTGCATCCCAAGAGAAGTAAGCCCCCAGCATTCCAGCCGTCTTAGGCTGCGGACTAGCTCAACTCTAGTCAAAGCACCCCTCCTCGCTTTCTCCCATGACCAACAAAGAAAAGCAAACCCAACTGTTTTCCTTGGCTTGGAAATTAAAATAAAAACACCGATCCGAATTGCTTTTCCACATTGTGTGGTGAGGAGTTTCCATTGTGCTGGGCTTCCCTCTCCCCGCCACCAAGGCTGCAGTGACCACGTGGCAGGATGGCCTGGGCACATGGGGAGGTGGACTCCCTGAGCCAGGGTCTTACCCAGCCTCCAGTGGGCTGCATCTGAGTGTCCCCATTGGCCTGTGTGGTGGGGCCACACACTGCATGTCTGCATCCCTCTTGCCCTCACAGCACTGTACCCAGGTAGTGGCTGCTTTGTGAAGAAAGAAGCCTCATTTTGGTGATAGAGCTGTCCCCTGCTCTGTGGCAGAAGCTACTGGCTTGGGATACACTTCTGAGTTCTTCTCTGAAAGATTAGGAATGAGAAAAGTTCAGATAATAAAAATAACTCTAGCCAATTATTTCTGTGTCCCAAGCACTTTATCTACATCATGTCACTGATTTTTCCCAGCAGCCTTTTGGGAAGGGCCCATTGCTTCAGGGCAGCCATGTAGCTAGGTGCTGGAACCCACACCTGTGTGTTAGGTAAAACAGCAGGGCAATTCCCCCATTTGACTACTGAAGTGCTGAGGTGCTTTGCTGGTGAGCTCTGCCATTCTAGGGGGACACAGTCATGGTCTTTTTGGGTTTGTGTATTTCTAGTATTCTTTCCTTTTTCTTTAGATAGGGTCACATGGTTCTCAGGCTAGCTCTGAACTCCTTGTGAGGCTGAGGATCAAGCCTGCCTCTACCTCTCCAGTGCTGGGATTAGAGGCATGTGTTATTACACCCCATTTATGCGGTGCTGTGGATTCAACCCAGGGCTTCCATGAATACTAAGCAAGCACTCTGACTGCTGAGCTACATCCCTAGTCCTAGTGCAGCCAGGGCTAATAGCAGGACAGGCGAGGAGACAGCTGAGACCTGAAGACTGTGAGCCGTTTGCCTAAGTCACCGCACTACTAAATAACAGAGCCAGGTAGCAGGCACACCACATACACCATGCCTGCTATGGAAATGACAGTGTGCCAGGGAACCCCAAGGAAAGCATTCTGATCCTCTAGGCAGGAGGAGGCCAGGAGTGCTCCAGGGTCTGCAGGACTGGCTCGTGGGGGTGCTTTCCTGGTCAGTCCAGGCTGCAGTCTTCTGGAAGAGCCGAGCTAACACTGCACTGCCAGTTGTGAGCACAGACCTGAGGAGGCATCCCAGATATACTGGAGACCTGAGAAGTGACCTCTGCCAAGGCCACGAGACCCACATGTGCCTAGCTGGCCCTGCCCTCCAGCTTCTGGGAATCTAGAGACTTCACCAGAGCATGAATGGAAATGGCAAGTCCAAGATCAGGACATCAGAGAACCCAGCAAAAACATAAACACCAGCAAATGGTCATTCTTACAAAAGCTGCAGAAAGACCAGGCATGCCAGCTGCTGACCCAGGACAAGGAGGGAACCAGCTGCAGAGAAAGTCTCAAAACAAGCCATCAGGTCGAGCATGTGGCCAATAGTATTGAGAATAATGGCTGTCCTTTGTTGTAGATGTGTGTACCCCCACACACTGTCTTGTTGGTTCTCACAGCTCTATACATGGACAGCTCCAGGTACTGGTTGGCTTGCCTGAAGCTGGTTGTCGTCTGGGAGTACTGTTAATAGCACCCAGGCAGTGTGTTATATGACTCCTGACCTAGGAGACAGATCATACCTGTATTGGGCAATGAGGAAAGCCCAGGCCCCAAGGTGTTGGGTCACCTGGAGTAAACATCAGGACCAGATCTGATGGACACTGCAGCCCCATGCCCTCACTTCAAGGTCACCTCTCCAACCAGTAGGAATAAAAGACACCTGTTTGTTTGATTGCCTAATGGCCAGGATGCAGTTGCTTCTTACTGTTGACCAGATGAGCAGACATGGCTTTCAAGTCAGTACAGGGGTGAGTCTCGTTGGATGTTAGAAAGAGCTTCTGGATCCTGTGAGTGGTGAGACCCCAGAATGGGCATCTCAGAGAACAGTGGTAGACTCACCTTGGACAATCTGGAGAAGGAACTGTGCATAATTTCTCCTCCATGGAATCACTCCCAGCCTGGAGGCCAGGGAGGGAATAACCAGTCTCCAAATGCCACCCTTCCCAACCCAGGATCCTGTGAATCATCCCTCACTAGGAGGCCGTGAGGGCCCCCTGGGAGGCTGCAGCCCATTCCCTGCTTCCTCAGGTTAGCAGTCATCAGACCTTTATAAAGTCCCCCTCCACTCAGCCTTCTACCACCCACTGGTTTAGCCTTCCCATCTACCAGTCATTGCGTCTGGCTCCACCCTGGGGTCAACCCTGTTGTGGGAGACTTGGGCAGAGGCATGAACTAGAGAAGCAGAGAAACTAGGGTCACATCCTCCAGCTATGCCTGGAGAAGTGATAGGATGGGGGTGGGGCCTGCCTGATGTCCCAGGCTCTCATGAGCATGCGAGTGAGCTGCTGGCTTCCAGGGAAGGCTGAATGTGCAGAGGCGGGCTGTGGTCACACTGTGAGATCACAGGGCAGAGAGGATGTGGTTAGGCCTGGGAGCTGGGTGCCTATGCCAGGGGGATGAGGATACTGCTGTTTCTTTCCTTGCTGCATTATTTGGGAACCATTTTGAGATTCCCCCAAAATCCACACACTGAACCAACCCTCTGTGCCAGGAGTCATGGCCAGCAGAGCAGAGGCAGGGAGTGTCTGCAGAAGCCATTTGAGAGTCCAGCTTCTGAGCTGGCTGCTGCACTTCCTGAGTGCCTAGTGTGCTCTGGAGCCCTGGGGGAGGGGGGTCAGGTCTGAGGCCGGCTGCACAGCACTGCCCCAGGTGACTTCCTGGAAAACCTGGGCATTGCCTGGAGCTTCTCTTCCGAGCCCAGCGGAGTAGCTGACACCAAGGTTACTTCAGCCAACAGGGATAGGCTCATCCATCGAGCGTCAGGACAAGTGTTTTCCATGCCTTCCTCACAAATCATAGGCGCTCTGTAAAAGGGACTGCCATTATCCCCATTTCAAAGATGAACACACGGAGCTAAGGGAGAGGACAAGGACCAGGACCAGAGCTGCCAGATGGCTCCGAGCCAGCTTTCTTACCCACATGCTCAAAAGTGGACTTAAGACAGAGTCGTCCAAGTGGGCCAGGAGCTGGCTGAGGCTGGCATGACCATGAGACTCCTGCTGCTCCTGCTGCAGGGTCAGGTCCTGGGTGCCAGCACCCCAGTTTAGGAGGTGTTTGGGGAATTAAACTTAAGTCATTTGGTGTGCTAGGCCAACACACTACCCCATAATTCACTCCATACACGCTTCCAGGTCTGAATAAAACTCACATGGCATCAAGTCAGTGTCCTTACGTACACCTTGCCTTCACATGCTTTCTGCCTGGAGAACCTTCTCCTACAATTCTACCTGGTATGTATCTGTCTTTCTTCCTAAGGTGACCTCTTAAGGCCACCTCTCTGTTATGAACAGTTATGACCTTCTTCACCCAGCACCCAGACCTCAGACTGCCCTGGCTGGCTGCCCCAAAGTGTAGGCTTCTTAGAATACCCAGCTCCTAGTGTAGCAGCTGGGCACTTAGACGCCAGGGACTACATTCATTCCATGTATTTTCCTGGCCAGTCGTGAGACGTAGAGCAGGATAAAAGGAGATACGACCCCTGTGCTCAGGGGTCCACAGTAGCAAGCATTCCTAATGCAGGTGGTAACACTTGGGGGGAGCTAAAGGGCCCCATGATCCAGCCAGGATGGGGACTAGAAGAGGTAGATTTAGGGAGAGGGGAAGTGCTCCAGGTGAGACTTTGGCTGAAGAGCATAGGCAAGAACAGTGTATCCCTCAGGGTCCATGGCCTGTGTGATTGAGAGCTAAGCCTGAGGCTTGCCTCGGGGCTCATGGTCTCATCCATCCTGCAGATCTCTGCTGTCTGGGGTGGGTTCTAGAGGTTCATCTAGCAGAACAAAGAAGTACAGCCTTCCATGGCAGAGGTTGGAGGAGACGCTACCCCTGGCAGGACTTTGGCATTCTGGAAAGCAGGAGTCTCTGGCGGGTGAGGGTAAGAGTGCCTTCTGGGCTTTTCGGTGGTGGTCTCAGCTGTCTGTGTGAGGACTGGGTAACAGAGGCCAAGCCTCTGGGGCTGCTGGCCCCAGGACAGGCTGGTTTTACCAGGGAATGGGACCTGCACAATGGCTTGATTGTCAGAGGCCTGGCTCTCCAGCCAGCATCTTAGCATTCCTGTGATCAGAGTGTGTCTCACAGTGATGTGGACATGGAACAGGATGCTATAAACCCCTCCCTCAAGCACTCATTGAACCAGTCAGTCAGGAGCAGTGTACAGCTTTGTCACAGAAACTCCCCCAAATAAGGTTTCTGATGTGTCCTGTCTATCACCACAAACTCCAAGCAGCCTGTGGCTAAGAACCTCTTTGGTGTTTCATATAAATTTACAGAAAAGATCCACTTCTCCATACATCAGTTTTTTTCTGGAGATTTCTACTACATGGTTGTGCCAGATGACTGTGGGCTGGTCTAGTGACCAGGTCAGAGCTAAAATGCTTACCTTTTGGTCACTGACAGGGAGACTGTGGAACAGGCACTGTTCCTGTGCCTCCGTTTTCACTTCTGTACCCTTGGGACAGTCCTGTTCATCTTGGGGACCCTCTCAGCTGCCAGAACCTCCTCTTATGACTCGTACCATTTGTTGGGTGTTGATGGTGTCTGCCTGCCTCATCTTGGTGGGCTTAGGTTCTACTCTGCAGTTCCACTGTATGCACTCTTAAGTTGAGAACATTCCAGATGAAGTAGGCATGATTCAGTGAGAGGCCAGAGGCTGACTTTGCCTGCCTTGGGAGGACCTTCTATCTGTTTTGTTGGTTTCCAGGTGCCCGATGCTGCCTCAGGAACTGTTAGGTGTGGCATAGGGTAGATGGTGAGTTCCCACATAGCAGCCCTGAAGGGTTTCCCCAAATAGTGATAAGAGAATGCCTTGATCCATCTGGTCACATGGATGAATATTTACCCAAGGCACCGGCCCCCACATGCAGAGGGTAGGGGACAGTGTCAGGTTGTGGGGACAGTGTTGAATATGCAGCCATGTTTCCTATGTTGCAGATGTGGTCTCCACAGAGAAGGCAGCATGGAAACCAGAGAAGCACCCTGTTCTCAGAAGGATTAGGGCAGCAACAGCAGACTTGACTGCCAGCAACACAGGGTGGCATCAGGATAGGAGACGTTAGGATACTCTGTGGAGTAGTGGAATAGGATGGAAGAAGGCATGGGCTTTGGAACTATAGTCCTAGGTTCAGTCTCATGGATCACATAGCTGTCACCTTAGCAAGTTAGCCTTCCTTCCTGAGCTAACTTTTTCCTTCTGAAAACGGGATGCTAAAATCAGAACCCATTTCCTAGAGTAGGGACAGAATGAGATAAAGTGCCTGCTCACTAAGCCCAGTGGGCAACTTTGTAACCCTTTGTGGGGTCCTTGCCTGTGAACCCATAGCCCTGCTGGGTAATGTGCCAGGATCAGACATGTTGCCCATCTATCTCTACGCTGTGTTTGTCCTTGCCCGTGATAATCTATCTGGGTTAGCCAGGTTCACAGTCAGAACTTTTGTTCAGCCAGAGATGGCTACCAAGTCCAGACTGCAGCAGGAAGCCTTCTTCAGTGGTACCCCCTCCAGAAGCCTGGCCTGGAAAGCATGCACTTCACGGTCACTCTCCAAATGCCTTCAAGAACTCAAGAGCCCATTTTGGCCTTCTGGGGTCGTGGGAGAAAAGCTGCTGCCCCTGGTCTCAGATACACTGGTATTGTGTGGCACTAGTCCACCATGGCCAGGCTTGCTGGAGGCTGTTCTCTGCCCGTCCCTATGTAAGACAGATGTGGCTAGCGATCCTCTTGTGGAACTATGGAAGCCCCTTGTTCCTATCCCTGCGGTTCTGACGGGGATGCCAGTAGTGCAGGGTGTCATTTGGCCTGTGAGGTTTGGTCTGTGAGGTTAGCACTGGAGGTTTGGTCTGTTGTATACTTCTAGGATGCAGAAATGCTGCGGGTGCCTCAAACCTCAGTCCTAGATACAAAGCCCTCACCCTTTAATACAGTTCCTCATGTTGTGGTGACCCCAACCATAAAATTATTGCTTCTTCATAACTGTAATTGTGCTACTGTTATGAATTATAATGTGAATATCTGATATTCAGGATATTTGATGTGTGACCCCCTGTGGGGGTCATGACCCACAGGTTGAGAACTGCTATCTTAGCAGACCACATCCAGAACAAGGAAAGAATTGGGACTTGTTCTCCCCTCTGGGCAGTTCTGATGGTTGGGCTCTCAATAACTGGTGTTCAGAGTTTTCAGAGGCTTTGTACACAGGCACTGGACTGAGGACTGAGGTCTCATGTGCTGCCCCTAGTGAACAGTGATGTATGACTCAGAGTGGCCCTGCAGTCACTGTGAGGTGGAGATGGTTAGGTGTGTGCTGTGGGGTAGCTGCAGGTGTCTGCTCGTCTACTGCTGAGCTGGGTGCTCTTATCACTCCATTTCACAGATCAGGAAACTGAGGCTTAGGAATTCTGTGATCTTCCAGAGCCACTGAGCTACTACTCAGAGGAGCTCAGACTCGGAGCCATACCCTGCCTGTACTCGGAAGAACCCACGTGGAGAGCATTGAGCTAGCGTCAAAACTGGTGTTCTCAGTCTTCCTCCCAGCCCCTGTGGAAAAGGATCTTTTTCTGAGTAACCACACTGGCCTCTGGAAACTCTCCTAATCCCAAAGCAAAGGCAATAGCTGACCCATGACACAGATGTCACAGGGAGAGGGAAGGGATCAGCAGAAAATTTCTGTTTGGAAATTGTTATCTCATGCCGAGGGCTTTCAAGGGACTCTGTATGTGGTGCCTGTAGTGTCCCCTCATGAGGCTGCCAAGAAAGCACGTTCTCCAGTTTCTCAGCGTATCCTGTTAGTTGGAGACCTGGGGACCATCTGCTGTGTCCTTGGGCACAGAGGGAAAGTCAGGACAGCACTTTACCACTGACAGAAACTGGCGGGTGACATGTTCTGTCCTGCACAGGACGCCTCTGCTCCTGGCCCGCTGGAAGCCAGTGAGCAGGAGCTGCCCGGCCCGGGGCACTTTCTGAAAGAGGGCTCCCACTGCCTCAGGTCTGCATTCACATCTGCTTCTGCCTTAGCATAGTCTCTAGCAGGATCCCAGAGCTTAAATGTAACTTGCCAAGTCCTCCGCTACCTTGCAGCTCTCAGCCCGCTGCTCTCTCAAGTACACACCTACACACATGCACGTACCCTGGCTACCACCTGGTGTCCAGCAGCCACTCCGGTTCACCCCATAGGCTCTTTGTCTGAAAGAGGTGAGTAGGGTCCACCAATGAAGTCCTCAACATCCCCAGCCCCATGCTCCATGTCTCAGCACCACCCTGCCTAAGTATCCACAGTCCTCTGCCTAGTCAGACGCTTGGCTTGGCTCCAAGTAAAAGTAAGGTATGACCCCGTGCGGGGTCCAGCTGCCCACCCCCAGACAGAGGGAGGAGTCAGGGTTGCTTACCCCGGCCCATCTCAAGCCCCTTCCCCTGGCTGCTGCAGTTGAGAGCTAGCCCCTTACCTCTTCAGTCCTGTTGACTCTGGAGCAGCAAGCGCCTCACATGCTTCACGGTGCCATCAGCGGGGCAGCCCGGCCATGGCCTCCAGGAGGGGTCCCTAGTCTCTGGCTGGTCTGGCAGCCCTGCCTTACTGGCCTCTGCTGGCAACGGCCTGAGCTCTCAGAGGCGCTTAGGGATAGGTCTGGGTAGGATGTCGCTGGGGCTGCTGCTCCAGCTCTTCCTCACAGTGAGACCCGCAACCGCCTCAGTGCATGCTCCCTGCAGGTCCTGGGTCCGGCACCCCACTCAGGGCTCCGGTCGGTCCCCAGGCCGACTCAGCAGCCTCAGTTGAACTCCCAGGTTCTTTGTGGAGCCTTTACATGCCGCCAGAGGAAACTGTGAGCACAGCCTGACCCTGGTTGGCTGCAGGCACTTCTCTCCGCCCACTGGTGCAAGAGGATCCCCCAGGCCCCAGAAAGGCTCCGGGCCTCCCCTCAGCTCCAGACAGGGGCGGGCCGCCCGGTGATGTCACACTAGCTCCAGCCCCAGCTGGCCCAGCCCCTCCTGCCGGGTTTGGCGGCCTGGGCGGCGGCCCCCTCCTTCTTTGGCACAAGCAGCCTGGCCAGCTCTGCTCCTGGCTCGCCCGCCCGCTCCACTCCCTTGAAGGCGCTGTTCCTGGGGTGCCCTGTGCAGGCAGAGCGCTTCCCCTGGACTCAGGTAATGGGTTTTGATCAGCTGCAGCTGTGCAAGCCCCTGCTCGGGAATCCCGCAGCTCACTCTTCTCCTGGGGGTTGCCCCACTAAGCTCCTCAGTGCCCTTCTCCAGAGGCCACATTCCTCTTCCCAAACTACTTCATTCCTGCAGAAGGCTAGCCTGAGGCAGTGGGTTAGGACAGTGGACGTACCATGGCTGGGTTGGGGACCACACTGTCACCTACCACCTGAGTCACCTACCTTGGGCTTCCTTCCCCAGGGCATAATGAGCCACAAGTCAACAAGACTGCAGTGAGTGTTCCCCACTGGGTCACCTGGGAAATGCCTGTTGCAGGGCCAAGGATGATGCGGGCTGGGTGGGCAGGTGGGCTGCGCACACATTCCAAGCCCCTGCTGGGAGACTCTGCCAGCCTCAGTTTTCTCAGCTGGGACTTGAGGGGCTGTTCAGTGAGCAAATGATGGGCTCCCTGGGAGCCATGATGGTGGAGCTCTAAGACTATTCGGGGGTTCCGAGTAGGAAAGGGAAAGGTGACACTGATGTCCCCAAGCTAGCGTCCTCTAGATGTGTCAGACCTGTTGGGCTGGTTGATGGAAGGCCAGGCAGGCTACTGGGCATCCTGCAGAGGTGTGGGGAGGGGAATCCTCAAGCCCCACCAGCAGACTCCCCCACTGCTTGCTATTAGCAGTGACTCTTGTTTGTAAAGCTTTAGTGGTGGGGGTGGCAGTGACGTGCAGGTATAAGCTAGGAGGGAAACTTCAGTGGACCTCTCTTACATTCCTGGTCCCTAAAAGACAGACCCGCTGTGGTTCCCCTCCCAGGACTGCTGCCCTTCTGTTGAGGAAACACATTTTTTCCTGCCTTAGCTTCTCAGCCTACCTGGCTCCTCCCTTTTTCTGACAATCCCTTCCTTTCTTAGAAGAGACTATGGACCTTACAGGACACCACTAGCCAGAGAGCTGGACTGGACAGGAAGGCTTCTTCTACCAGCAGATGCAGGTGCCACACACTCTGCGTCCTGTCTAGGACCTGGACGGGGTCCTCTGGGTGAGCACCTCTCCTGAGGCACCTTCGGCAGGAGGAGGTCACACAACACACTGAGGGTCTGCCCTGTCTTTTCCCTTCCCCCCCCCCTCACATCTCTCCTTCTCACTTCCAGAGTGTGTTTGTGAAGATGCTGCTGTTAGCCATAGGCCCCATCCTCTGACAGCTGACACCCCAAGCTGGAGAGAGACCACAGGGTCTGAAAAGTGCCGGGTGCTGAGGGTGCATCTCTCTCGAGATGTAGCAGCCAGGGCTAGCTGCCTGATGAAGTATCTAAGCCCAGAGCCACAGGGTAGCTCAGACCCAGTGGAACTCAGGTGCAGAGGGATAGTCAGACTGGAAAGAGTGGGTGAAGATGTCGTGGTAGGTTGCTTCCTCAAAGATGGCCCAACAGCCCCCAGGTTACCGGGTGATCCCAACACTCCTCCGTCACAAGTCTGTGAGGGTGCTGATTTGTACTGGTAATCCCAGTATCGTGAAATGAAGGGACCAGATAACAGGCAGTTAGTTACAGGCAGGGTGACATCTCTTGTGTTCATAGAGCCTTCAGCAAGTCAGACCCTGAGAAGTTCAGGGTCACAGCACATGACAGATAGTACTGCCCCTCTAGCATGTGTAGAAAGCTGTCCCGAGATGGTTCTAGCCCCTGACTACCAGGTTACCCCACCTGTATTACTCTCAGCCATGGTCTTCCTGCTGGGGTCCTGGGTGTGAAGGAGAGGAAGAAACCATCCACATCTGAATTCCTGGCACACAGATTAATGGAATAGTTGTTGCAGGCTACTGAGTTTTGATGTCATTTGTTAGACCACAGTAGTAACTGAAGAAGACACTGAGGCAAGAATAGTTAATGTGGCTCTCTTGTGTTTTGTTTTGTTTGAGTCAGGATCCTACTACAGAGCCAAGGCTAGTCTCAAACTCAGAATCCTCCTACCTCAGCCTCCTCAATGCTGGGATTACAGGCACACACCACCATGCCCAAGCACAAGGCATTCTTTAAGTGCAGCTGAGAGGAGAGCATTTTGGTCGAGGAAAGATGAGCCCTGTTAGAGGGATGGGGATAAATCCCAAGGAGCCAGTAACAGGCTTTAAGCAACACATGGCTGGGATTGTCTTTGTAAAAGGCCCCCGTTGAGGGGCCTGCTGCTGGGAGCCACAGTCTGGCCATCTGAAGCTGGCAGCTGTGGTCGTAGCCACATGGCAAGAGAGACAGTTGGAGGCCACAGGACGTACTTGATGGCAGAAGGAGTCTCCAGGACCACCATGAATGTGGGTTACCGTAGTATTTCTGTTTGCATAATTCAAAGCTTCAACAATGTCAGCAGGTTGGGGAAGAGCACCAGAGTAGCCTTGTCCACCCACCTTTGCACAAGCCTTGCCCTTTGGTGGCCGGAGGCAGTCGGGTGCCCGCTGGAGAGCTCAAACCTCAGAGTCCATTTCTACTTCTGCCTCTCAGGACCTCTGAACCCTCCTTCCTTTCCCTCATCTGTAAAGTGTGGGTGATATAAGGATCTACCTCAGAGAGCTATTATACAAGTTAAATGAGGGCCTGAGGGGATGGCTCAGCTGTAAGAGCAATAACTACTTTCTAGAGGATCTGAGTTTGATTCCCAGCACCCACATAATGGTTCACAACCATCTGTAACTCCAGTTCCAGAGGCTCCAGCATCTTCTTCTGGTCTCTCTAGGTACCAGGCACACAGTGGCACACAGACAAACACAGAGGCAAACACCTATATATATATATATATATATATATATATATATATATATATATATATATATATATAAACATTTTTACAGTATTAAATAAAATTTGATACCTTAGTTTAACATACTCTGGCTGTCTTCAACCCAATGAATGCTGGCTGTAGTAATCACTGTTACCTCCTTCGCTGGGCTTTCAGCATCCGTGTGGACATATGTTTCCTCATCTGCTTTTGGTTTTGAGACAGGGTCTCATGCATATATTCTAATGCAGCCAAGGATGACCTTGAACTTCTGATCTTCCTGTCTCCACCTCATGGTTGCTGGTACAGGCGTGCTGTGCATCACTAGACCTGGTTTATGTGGTGCTAGGGGTCAAACCCAGGGCTGCTTGCACGCTAAGCAAGCACTCTACCGAGTGCCCCTCCAGCCTTATTTCCGTTGTTTGAGACAGGCTCTGCCTGTGTAGCCCAGGCTGGCCTTGGACACAGGATCCCTTTGCCACGGCCTGAGTGCTATGGTTGAAGGCAGGCACCATCACGTTTGGTTGTAACTGGTCTTCTTTTTTTTTCTCTCCTGTCTTCTCTCTGGCTTCCCACAGTTGGCCTCTGGTGTGATTAAGAGTGACGCTTTGGCGTGTATTCCGGGTGGTGGTCCCTGAGTCTCTTGTTCTGGTGGCTGCTTTTCTCTTTCTCTACATTCGGGACAGGGCTTCGTTTCTTAATGTTTCGTGCAGCGTTTTCTCTCCCTCTTCCAACTCCACTTTCACACTGTTGTCACTGAAAGTCTGTCTGTCTGTCTAGTTCCTCCCACTGCTTCGGTTCAGATCTGTTCTCTTGTTCCTGTTTTGCTGACCCTTTCTTTCTTCTATGTATCAATCTGTTCATTTCAACAGAAACGTTTTATTAGGTACTGTACTTTTCATTTTATAATTCCCACGTGAACATTTTTAAAAGATAGACTCTCGATAGGTAGCCCAGGCTGATTGGAAACTCTGTGTAGCCCAGGCTGGCCTCGAACTCATAGAGATCCTCCTGCCTCTGCTTCTCCAGTACTGGTATTAAAGATGTGCACCACCGTGACCAGCTAGATTTAAAACAAACAAACAAAAATCCCAAAAAAACCTAGAGGGTAATTTTACTGGAACTTGAGAGAAAACAAAAAAACAGGACAGGAAAGCTGGAGATCACAGCAGCTGCCGGGAGGAGATGAAAGAGTTAAAAATGAGAGAAAGTTGTGCTCTTTGAATTAGAGGTCAAGAAATCAGAAGTCAGGGAGCAGCTGGGGGGCAGGAGGTGGGCACACCCTGAGGGTCAAGACCAGAGGAGTTTTGTTGGTCTCCAGAAAAGGGGGGTCACATTTGCTGAATTAGAACCCAGATAGCCTCAGCACTGCAGGTCTGTCAGTGGTGGCCTGGAGGGAGTGACAGTGACTGCCCTGTGGGAGGGTCTGTCACACTGCTTTTCATCTTCTGGTTTCGGGGCATCCTCCTGAGGGCATGAAACTGCATTTTCTCTTTATCACAAGAGATCTCTGGCTTTGCTTCTACTGTTGACATCAAAAGGTATCATCAGCCGTTGCCCAGGCCATGTGTAAGGGGCTTTCTGACCACCAACCATGGTATGTGTCACGTCTGTATTCATATGTCTCCAGAATCGGGGAGTACCTGGTTTTGACCTTCATTTCCTGAGACTCTTATGTGTGTTTGTAATAGCCATTTTCTTTTTAAAAAAGGATTTCTTTTATGTGCATTGGTGTTTTGCCTGCATGTATGTCAGTGTGAGGGTACCAGATCCCATGGGACAGGAGTTACAGGTAGCTGTGAGCTGCCATGTGGGTGCTGGGAATTGAGCCCAGGTCCTCTGGAAGAGCAGCCACTGCTCTTAACCACTGAGCCCTCTCTCCAGCCTGTAATAGCCATTTTCAAATCCTCATCTACCAAATCCAGATCTGAGTTTATTGACTTGGGGCAGGGGTCTTTTTTTTTTTTTTCCTTAATCATGTATCACATTGTCCTGCTCCTTAGTGTCTCTGTGACTGTTCACTGTGAAGATGGCACACTGAAGAGACCTTTCCTGTCAGAGTGTGTGCTTTGTCCTAGCCGGTAGTTTAGTCACCTGGCTGGTGTTTAGGGTTGATTTTGGTTTTGTGCCTATCTCTATCTTGTGGACTTCATGTAGGCTGTAGCCTTTGGGGGTTTCAAAAAGTCTGTTTACAAAGCTGCTCTAGCTTGGTAGGTCTTGAACTCCAAACTCCACCTGCCAACAAATGACTGGACTCTCTTCTTCCAGCTACTGCATTAACTTGTGGTTCCTGGAGTCTCCCCACAGGGGACATGTGTGTTTAGGGTGAGCTAAGAATTGGACGGGAATTTCAACAGCAATTTTGGGCCTTCCTCTTCTGTAACTCTCTCCTCCCTTGTGTTTTTCCCTCAGTTTCCTCTTCTGTAACTCTCTCCTTCCTCTGTTTCTCCCTCAATCTCCAGCCTCAGGGTCCAGCCTCTTCCATGTCTTCTTCAGAAGACCGTCACTCTGTGTCATGTCTGCCTGTCACTGCCACACCCCGGGAAGTGTTCTAGTGTGCCTCCCTCCTTCCAGAGCCAGCTGACCCAGGCCCCCTCCCCACCCCCCCCCCGCTTCTGTTGTTCAGGGCCTTCTGACAGGTGTTCCACATGTGCTCTCCAGAGGCTCCAGCTGTCCCCCTGCCCCTGTTGGCGCAGTCACCTGGTGCGTCTCAGTCAGGGCCTGCCCTCTTCACTCTTGGTCAGACTAATCTGTTGGGGAGTGTCCGTCTCACAGTACCACCTGAGCACTAAGAAATGGGCGATGCAGTCTTCTCATGCCTCTTTAGAGCATCAAGCTGTGTGTTCCAGAGACGGTTGTTCCCTTTCTCGTTTTGTTCTAGTCTAGACCTTGACTGGTCTCCAGCTTGTGGTACTGTTGGAACTTGTAGGTGGTCCAACCTAATGGGAGGAAGTTCGGTCATTTTTGGTAAAGCGGTGAAGTAAGTACTGCCCCTCTTCTCCCTCTCTGTTTACAACCACCATAATGTAACCAGGGCTCGTCTACTCCCCCACCATCCCGTGCAGCCTTGGCACTGTTCTAACGCACCAATGACAGGCCATGGGATGGATCTGTAAGCCCCCTAAAGCCTTCGCTTCTGATAACGGATTATCTCAGCTGCCATGTCACAGTAGCAGTAATGTCTGGCCCCGTATGAGAGAAAAGTTTTAGGTCTGTATTCTAATCCATAGCCGGGGACTTGGCTCAGTGAGCTCCTGGACACTGAAGCAGAGGGGCCGGGGTTAAGCCTGCATAATGCCAGGAGGAGCACATTGTCCTGAAGATACAATTGCATTTCTTCAACTCCAGGGCACTGTTTCTTCTTTCTGATCTTTGAAATCAGGATGTGTCTCCTTGCTGAAGAAAGGCCACAGTCCTGTTAGCACTATTTTGTAGGTTTTGTTTGTTTTCTTGTTGTTTTTGTTTTTGAAACAGGTTTCTCTGTGTAGTCCTGGCTGTCCTGGCACTCACTCTGTAGACCAGGCTGGCCTCTGCCTCCCGAGTGCTGGGACTGAAGGCGTGTGCAACCACCTGGCTTTTACCTGTCTTTGACAGATGGAAGAAAGTGTGACAGTTTTAGGCACTGAGGCTTCAGTGAGATTGTAGATGAAGGCAAAGCCCCACCCCCCTCCTGGTCAGCTGGTCTTAGAAGGACCCAGGGGAGTGTCCAAGCTTCAGGAAGCTGGTGGAATGCTGCAGCCTCTGTCCATCCACCCAGATGTAATAAAACAGCTGACACAAGCCAGCTGCTCCCTCCCCTCCTGGAGGCCTGTGTCAGTCCTGTGACCTGCTGCTCTGCGTCCAGCAGGGAGCCGAATGTTCGCTGGCTCCAGTAAACACAGTCTGAAGACTTGGTGTGCAGGGAGCCATGACAGAGCACTGTCCAGTGTCACCAAGGGTATCCAGGCACCACAGAGAACCCTGGAGGATTCAGTGTCTTTTAAACACTGATCAGATACACGTACCCAGCCGTCAGAATGGGCTGCACGCTTGGTGTGAAGTAGCTCCATGAGACCCAGTTCATTCCTGACTTCCCCATCAACTTGTCAGAGTCAGAGCAGCAAGTTTCCTCAAGGTGACGTCACCCAGAGATCAAGCATGTTTGTTATTTAATCAGCAAACGCTGATTAAGCCTCATCTGGGCAGTTGGCTGGAGCCAGCTTGCTGAGACTGTCCATTGATTGGTTCTCGTTTTACCTCCAAACAATAATTTTCAGGAATACTTACTTAGCTTCATTCAACTCCTTTCCTTCTGTATGGGCTGGGGCCCATCCCCAAAGGGGAAACTGAGGTCCAGTGGAAGGAGAGGCTCTCTTGCAGTTTGCTGATTTTATTTCCTCACAACCAAAACTTCATGGACTTTTTCCATCTCTGATTAAAATCATTCTCATTCAGTGTAAACTTGAAAAAGATACAGTCATTTCTGAAGCCTAGTCTGGGACAGACAGGCCCTCCAGGGGACATACCAGCTAAAAGCCTTGTAGAGAATAGGCAGGCTCGAGCTAACTTTGCTTACCTTCCTGGGACCCCCAGAGACAGCTGGGCAGGCAAATAAGGGTTTCTGGCAAAAGCTTGATAATATAGGCTTCCCAGAAGTGAGAGCGGTCACACAGAGGCCAGTGGTCACACAGCGGCCAGTGGTCACAGCGGCCAGTGCTGACCTTGGGTGATTGTCCCTCCAGAGCCTGTACCTCAGCTTCTGGATTATCTGCTTCTGCCAGAGAAGCCTTGGCTCCTGAGCCCCAGTGAGCTAGTTGTTGTGGATAATTAACCAATTGGATGGAAAATGACAAGGCTGTCTCTTTAAACATCCAGTGTTTTACAGTTTTCATCCCTTCTTGTTAGGCCTTCTGCACAGAGCCACAAGGTACACAGATGCACGCGCTCGCTGGCCTCTGTCAACCCTGCTGATCACACTGGGTGACTCAGTCATGTTCAGCAGACTGGCTTTAGTGCAGCTCTTGGGCGGGGGGGGGGGGGGGGGGGGGGCGCTGCTTCCAGGAGACCCATAAACCGAGGCAGCTGTGTTTGTTGTTGCTAGGCTTACTCTCCTTAGCTAACAAGGATTTTTCTTCCCAGCCCCCTGCCTGCTTCTCATTCACTGCTTCTTACCAGCTGAGGTAGCAGCC
This sequence comes from Peromyscus eremicus, assembly GCF_949786415.1. NCBI lineage: Eukaryota > Metazoa > Chordata > Mammalia > Rodentia > Cricetidae > Peromyscus > Peromyscus eremicus. The sequence goes on along the minus strand of NC_081419.1, from coordinate 7,207,017 downwards.
ACCTGGTACTGCTTTTCTAAGTGGCACTAGCTTAGTCTGAAGGGCTGTCCTGTGGGGAGGTCCCTGAGATGCAGTTCTGGGAGCTCCAGGATATGGTGCCTTGGGGATCTCTGCTCTTACATAACAGATGCAGTCAGTCTGCTTCACGCTCATGCTCACATGGGCCTGGCCTGGTGGGAGGCCTTCCACGTGGATGAGCTCATTGCATCCTCAGAACAGGCCCTTTCAGGAAAGGGTCTCCCCATGGTCTCCCATTGTACCTGAGGAGGTGGCTTAGCTCACTTGAGGTTTGGGAAGTGAAATCCATACAGCCAGTAGTGGCCAAGCCAGAGTTTGGGTCTGGGCCCCTGGTGACCCCAAGTTCACACTCTTGACAGACTTTCCATCACGGTAATGTGGGGCACCTTAAGGATGCTTCCAACTCCCTTATCTGTTTTTCTGTAGGATAGCTGTTTGTTTTTATTGTTTTTGTTGTTTGAGACTGGGTCCCTATGTAGCTCAGGTAAGTCTGGAACTTGCTATTCTAACCCAGGTTTGTCTAGAATTTATAATCTTTCTGCTTCAGCCTTCTGAGTGCTGGGGTTGTAGGAGTGTGCCACTGCATCCAAGTGGAACAATACTTTTAACGCCCAGAGTTAGTGCCATGGTTGAAATGTGTGGCTGACACACACAGTGCCTCAGCTGATGGTAGATCCTTCATGCTTATGATTTTGATGAGTTCAACATTCGTGTTTCTCAAATGGTTCAGAATTAACTGAGGACTACGAAAACACAGTTTGATGAGCCCTACCCCAGACCCTCTTACTCAGTAGATCTGAGATGTGGCCCAAATTTCACACTCAGTTCCAACTAGTTCACAGGAGCACCCGTGAGTTATGGCTGGCCAGGGATGACCTTGCCTTTCTGCTGAAGGTTGTTTCCTGTGCACAGAGGCTGGTCCAGCACCAAACAGGAAGGGTGCAACTTGCCTTCTCCCAGGCGGTTTTCCCTCTTCTGATGTCATGGACTCCAACACATGGAAACCCAGCAGGTCAGAACCGTGGTGATACCTGGCCTAGGAATCAAGAGTCATGTGACTGATCTTGTCAGTCTGTCTCTGATGTCCAGTGATGTTCCTGGTACTGACTAGGAAAGAAAGAGACAGAAAAATGACTGTCACGGAAACTGCTTCTGCAAATTAACCAGAAAAACACCTTCTGCAGCACTGCTCAGCTAGCTGTGTGTCAGTTTCATGGGTGGAACTTTAGGCCGTGCGGGCAGGCTTGGTGTACTTCCCTTCCCAGCAGGCTGCATGGTCAGAAGGGCTACCTAGTTACCCAGAGCAGAACATATGCTGATAGGCAAGTAAACGAAGGGCTTGGCAGCACAGTGGTGGGTGCTAGAGGCGTAGGGACCCAGGTTTGCACACTGGGCCTCTCTTGCCAGCTGAATGGCACAGGTGTCTCCATGTCCCTCTTCCTGAGTTGGGGCTGGAAATGAGAGTGGCATGACAGAGGTGGGCACCACAGTGCCTGTGCTGAAGGCTTGCCCTCCTCCTCGTGGCTGGTATTATCCAGCCAGGCAGCCTGGTACACTGTATGGAGTGTAATCTCTTGAACCCAGGGCTGAGGTTCAAATCCCAGCTCCACCATTTGCAAGATGTATTCCCTTCTTTCTGTCACCTCTTCATATTTCCATGTCCTCTGTAAAGCAGGCCTTAAAAAGCACCAGCTTACAAAAATGCTTTGGTCATTGAGGACATGTGCATGTCAGATGTTCCACTGTGGCTGGGCTTCAGTGACATTGACTCTGTCCCCCTCCATAGATCTGCAGAGAAGGCAGGAAGGAGCCCATGGGGAGACAGCAGCAGGGCCCGAGGAAGAGGACAGGAGAGACCCAGTATACCCCGTGAACCCCTCCCTTCCCCTTGCCTCACCCTCAGCCCCATCCCTGGAGAGAGAAGAGCAGCTTAGCTGGGTGTGGCCCTGGGGGCACATGATCTCCAGGCTTTGCTGGTTCTTCCACACAGCCCTTTCAAGAGCAGGGCGTCCACACTCTCCCAGGAACTCAGATGTCTGCCCAGGTGGCGTTCCTGCAGATGTCACCCCCTTTTTTGCTACCTGCCAGGCTGGACGTATGCCCAACGTGATGGACCTTTTAGGGACAGACTTCACAGTGGCCTCTCCTTTCTGCCAGGTTTGCACTGAGCTGCCTGCTCTGGCACAGGGTTTCAAAGAAGATTCCAACACCTCGAAATCCGCCCTTTGAGACCCTCCCCACCCCCTTCGCACGGAGCCCAGACTGCCCTCGTTTCTGTGTGTGCAGAAGCACTTGGTAAACAGAATGCTTGAGCTGTGACTCGCTGGAAGGGGCAAATCCCAGCTGACGCCCCGAGGCTGAGCCTATTTTGGGCCTGGTTTCTCTCCGGCTGAGGTCTGTGGTCAGAGTGTTCATCAGCTGTGATCCCCCTACACTCTCCCCCACCCCCACCCCCAGCACCCAATACAGGCTCCGAGGAACCACAAAGCTGGTTTCAGGTTCCTTTCCTGCCTGAGTGCTGGCAAGCCAGGCGTCTTGCCTCCACCCCTGCCCCACCCATGGCTTAGGCCTAGGATCCACTTAGTGCTCTTGTCCTGTGCCCCCTGTGAATATGTGAATACTGTATTCAGCACTACACAGAGAGGAGCTTCACTCAAGAAAGAAAGCATTCACACTGCCATGCAGCTTATTCAGCTCTGCCAGGCGTGAGGAACAGCAGTTTCCTACCCGTCAGCCGCCTGCGGGGATGTACCCCTCCCTCCCTTACACGGGGGTCTCTCCTCTTTTTTTTAAAGGCCCATGGTCTCTTTTGGTTGCTAGACTAAAGTTACTTTTAAATCTGTCTTCAGAACACCTTATTAATAATAATAAATATCAGCTAAATATAACCTGGAATTAAGAGATTGTCTGTTCAGCAAATGTGTGTTGGTGTGCTGGACCTGTCATGCGTGCAGCACCGTGAAGACTGCTTGGCAGAGCTGAGAGCAGCTGGAGGACACCTACCCAAATGCTGTTCTTTCTTCATGGTTCTAATAAAACACCTGGCCAAAGCAGACGGAGGAAGGGGGGTCTGTTTGGCTCACAGTTTGAGAGGGTATAGTCTTGGATGGCCGTTCTTGGTTGTCAACTTGACTAGACCTGGAATTAACTAAAATCCAAAGATGGAAGGTGTACCTGTGAGGGATTTTTGCCTCTTCTATTCGGATCTTGGAGATAGGAAGACATACCTTTAATCCAGGTCTTTGGAGCTGGGAAAAGACATGCTTGAATCTTGAGGCAGGAGGATGTAGCTTTAATCTGGGCCACACCTTCTGCTGGAAGCCTATATATAAGGACGTGGAAGAAGGAAGCCTTTGCTCTTTGCCTGCTTGCCCTCGCCTTGCTAGTAAGTCCATTAGAGCCTACTTATTTGGGATTCCAGCACATACTGAAGGCTACCTGAGACATCCAGCCTTGTGGACTGATCAAGCCAGTTAGCAGCACTCCTCCATGGCCTCCGCATCAGCTCCTGCCTCCAGGAGTTCCTGCCCTGCTTGAGTTCCTGTCCTGATTTATTTGATGATGAATAGTGATGTGGAGGTGTGAGCCGCATCAACCCTTTCCTCCCTCAGTTGCTTCGGCCCTGGTGTTTCACAATAGAAACCCTGACTGAGACACAGACCCTGGGGTCAGGAAGGCATGTGGTGGTGGGAATAGAAGGCGGCTGGTTACATTGTGGCCCCAGTCAGGAAGCAGAGAGAGGTGGATTCATGTGCTCAACTCGTCCTCCTCTTCACCTTTCTACTGAGACCAGGACACCAGCCAGTGCAACGACGCTCTCGGCGTTCATGGTTCGTCTTACCTCTCAGTTGCACCTCTCCGGAAATGCCCTCGCAGATTGCCCAGAGGTGTGGCTCCTAGGCAGTTCCCAGTCCAGTCCAGTTGGCAATGAAGGCAAACCAGCACAGTTACCTTCCCTTAGCTCTGGGACTTGGGATTGCCTGTGAATTGTGACAGCACCCATGCCCACCATGAAGTTGATGGTCAGCCTGCACCAGGTGGAAGGGAGGCTCTGTCCTCTCCTGGTGTGAGTGTGCCGATTCTAATCTCCACCATGTGGAGAATGAGCCTAGGAACATCCAAAATTGCGTCCTGGTCATGGTCATGGCATTATCTGGCTTCCAGAACTGACCCACATCCTCAAGTCTTTATCATTATACGTCACTCTCCCTCTGCAAACCTGTGCTGCTTGAATTAAATTTAAAAAAAAAAAAAAAGTCTTCGTTGTGGACAAAGAAGCTAACTAGAGCTTCTGAACAACTGAGACTATACCATGTTTGTCACACAAAGCCAGAGTATTGTGTCCTGCACGGACCTCAGCTGACAGGGAGAGCTACTCCGGCTAGGTTCGAGGACATCCTCCATCAAGAGCTTGAAGCATCTGGTCACGTGGCATCCATACTCATGAAGCAGAGAACTATGTATGCATGCTCAACTCACTTTCTCCCTTTATACACTCCAGGATCCCAGCCAAGGAATTGTGTCACCCACAATGGGTGAGTCTTCCCACCTCATCTAATGTAACCCAGGTGCTCCCTGCATGCATGCCCTGAGGCCTGTCTCCCAGCTGATCTAGATTCTGTCAAGTTGACTGTTAGCATTGACCATCACAGATAGCTTCCAGGAAGCTGAGAGTGGTGTGACCATGGCCTTCTGGTCCCTTCCACATGTGGGAAGGAAGAAGAGGAAGGCAGCCGGCACTTGGGTCCTACTGAACACAGAAACTGGTGCCTGTTTCTGGTGTAGATATTGGAAGCTTGCAGGCAAGTGGACTGGAAAGGACTTGGGCAGCTGGGAAGAGGTGGGCTCCATACTCACTACCTAATTCCCTGTGGTCTTTCTAGGAGACCAAGATTCACCCTAGAAATTACTGTAGCTCTGCATGAAGGAGCACAGAGACTAGCAGAGAGGTGGGATCTGTGGGAGTCCACCCCAGTCCAGAGAAGGAATTGGAACCTGCACCCACCAGGAAAGGAAACCTGGCTGCCCTTTGGTGATGGAGGAGCCAGGACAAACGCTAATGCAGCCTTAGGAGACCTGTTTTTCCTACCACCTGTACAGTGCCCTGACCGGGAAGGGGGCGGGCACCTGCAGCAAGGGATTATGGGTCTGAAGGGATTTGGAAGGTCCAAATAACCGGGGCAGGAGACTTGGTGAAGGGCAGAACCTTTCTTCTCACCTCCTTACCCTGCCCCTGGTTCCTGGGGCTACAAACAGATGGCAGGTGGGGAGGGGCAGAAGGAGAAGGGCGATGGACTTTGGGTTGATTCTGGGTCAAGTTTTCAGATAAACAGAAGCAAACCTTACATTCTGACATTTTGAAATGAGACTCTTGATATTATGCAAAGTTAGAGAAATTTTGCTGCCCAAAATTGGAAAGGGGGGACTACACAACACAGATGGGAATATGATGGGAAGAACAAGTTACTTTGTGTCTGTACCCCCACTGAATCCAGACTTTGTGTCTGTACCCCCACTGGATCCAGACTTTGTGTCTGTACCCCCACTGGGTCCAGACTTTGTGTCTGTACCCCCACTGAATCCAGACTTTGTGTCTGTACCCCCACTGGATCCAGACTTTGTGTCTGTACCCCCACTGGGTCCAGACTTTGTGTCTGTACCCCCACTGGATACAGACTTTGTGTCTGTACCCCCACTGGATACAGACTTTGTGTCTGTACCCCCACTGGACACAGACTTTGTGTCTGTACCCCCACTGGATACAGACTTGGAACTGGCCATAGCCTAGATTCTCTGTGACCCCCAGGTTGGCAACACCTGGTCTGGCCACCTGAACATTTCACAGCTGTCTAGAGGCCTGGGGTTGTCCAAGGAGCCTCTACCAGCTGGTTGCCAAAAAGAACCACTGCCCAACAGCAACATCCAAATGAGTTAGAGCCCCTAGCCTGGCCAGCTGGGAGGGCCTGAGCAGTGAAGGAGACTTGATGCAGGGAGAATGGCAGAACAGAAACCCCTGGCTGGGAGCCTAGTGGGCATTTCTGAGCCCACCTTCTTCCTGGCCACCTGCTGGGGGCCGCCTCAGCCCTTCTCCTTCACTCACTTCTGGCTCACTGCAAGTATTGTGGTCCTGAATGCTCTAGCCCACCCAGTCTCACTGCCTGCTTGTGGAGTAGTGATCGGAACAGTCCCTGGGAGACAGCAAGATTATCATCAGATGAGCAACAGAGAGTGAGGAGTGCTGAGCTTGCCTGATCCCCAAAAGATCCATATCTGTGAGCCCTCCCCTTCATCCTCTCCTGGTTTGGAGTCACTGTGCCTAGAAAAGGCCTGTTTTTCCAGATGAAGCCCCTTTATCGTAGTCACTATGGCTAGGATATGGTGTTGGACTCAATCTGCATGCTCTTCCATGCCCCCGGCAGACAAGGTGCATCATGGACTGTTGATGCCACACCTGCATTCTCACACCACACTCCATCCTCCACAGAGAGAAGAAGTAGAAACCAGAAGACTCCAGAGTTGAGGTCAACCTCAGCGCTTGGCTGTGGGAACAGATGGCCACATGATAACATATAGACAGGGCCGCAGTATGTTACCCAGGCTGGTCTTTAATTCCTGGATTCCAGTGCCTTAGCTTCCTGTATACTGGGATATAGGTACAAGCTACCATGCCTGGTGGTTAGGACGTTTTTACTTCAGTCTCAGGATGTGTATGAATTTTTGACTACCCTATAATTAACAATAGTTGATTTAAACAGAAAGCTTAAACCTGTGTAGCTGAGCTCATGGCTTGCTTAGGTTACCTGGGAGATGAATGCTGTCTTATCCACCACTGACCATAGAAGGGCATCTGACCCATCTGGTGGGTCAGACTGTGGCCCACCAGAGCCAAGCACACCCCTCGCCTCTAGGATCAGTCATGAGCACTCCATCCCCAGCATACTCAGGTGACTCCACCCAGGCCAATGGAATCTTGCTTCCTGAGGCCAGGGGAGAGAGACTGCCTGTCCTTCATTATAGAGCTGTGAAGACATGCCATTACAGATGCCACTTGGCCGACCTCGGCCACACAGACTGTGTGAATGGAGAGGAAGCCGCTCCTGGGAGGGTAGCAGTGTGGAGCACACAGCCAGCCACCAGTTCCCAGCTTGCTCACCGCCAGGGCTGTCAGGCTCCTGGGTTTTGTGGCGCTGTCTCTGGTCTTGTGGGCAACCCAGGGTTTAGACAGGTCCTTTCTCCCTTGTTGGCGGCTTCCAGATGGCGTCCATCACTTGCAACCAAAAGGATTCTGGCCTGTGCGTCTTTCCTCTGCATTGAAGAAACATTTCTGGGCTGGGTGCTGAGGAGGTCAGGGCAGGGCTGGACTCAGCTGGGCTTGATGCCCGGTCAGGGGAGGTATTGAATAAGCAGCAGCAGAGAGGTAAAGGACTGGGCAGACGTGGCCCTGAATCCCCTCTGCCACTCTCAGGTCTTTCCACGAACAGGGGCCTGCCTCCTAAAGGAATCATGAGACAATGGTTTGAACTTGCACATGGTCCCCAAAGGATAATAGCCACTAGTGCATTAAAAACAGATGCCTTAATCATACATGGTCGAGCATCACAAAGGGGAGGGGAGGTGCCGGGAGCCTCCGGTGGTGGCTTACCTAGTGTCAGCACAGGAGGGTTCTGCAGGGCTCTAGGGGCCTGGCCTGGCCAGGGAGACCGCTGAGACAGTGAGTATGCTTCTCTCATGAATGTAGACTTTGTGGGATAGCATACTAGTCTCCAGAGCCAGAATATTCTTGAATGTTAGGCCAAGCGGAAGGAGCCCTTTCCTGACAAGCCCAGCCAGGAAGCAGAGGAGGAAAGTGTCCCTGGTTGTATTGCAGTACAAGCAGAGTTGAGACAAGAAGCCAGAACCAGACTCCACACAGCTCAGTCCATCATTATGAATGCCATCAGCCATCAAGACACCACAAGAATGAGGAGAATACCCTTGGGGCCTAGAAGAGCAGAGCCAATAACTACAGCTGTTTGCAAAAGACAGACACCTGAGTCTTCCCAGACACACATCACCCAGGGAGTGGGCTACTGTGAGCCCACAAAGTACTCAGACTCTAATGTTAGCTACACCTGCAAAGAAAGAGCCCTTGGTACCAACTGTCAGCTCTATGATGTCCCATAGCAGCAGCCATCAAAGGACAGAGAGTATTGGTCTATTACACCCCCTACGGCCCCACACTCACTGTGTGACCTGGAGCACACCAGCAGGCCAGAGTTCGTGTGTGTGACTTGTTTTCCTCAAAGGGCCACATAAAGAGGACTAGTGGCACTCATGGATGCAGGATGAGCCCAGTGTGGTGCCCACCGGGAGCTCAGCCACCATAGCTCCCTTCAAGAGCCGATTGCCAATATTCTCGGTGCCAATATTCTGGGGAGCCTTTGCAGTGACTGCAAGTTATAACTCAAAGCGAATCTCAGTTGAATCTTTTTCGTCCTTAACTTGGTCCTGGCAGACGTGAGATCCTCAGTTGGGGATTCCTAGGCCCCCTAGGTCCCTCTGTCCCTCTGTCACGTCCTACTAGAGCATTGCCCTGCATCTTAGCACCATGTCCCCAGAAGGGTGGAAGAAGATCCCTCCCTGAGAGCCAAGGCCAGAGCATGGGGCCAGCAGTGTAGTGTCTGGGCTTGCCCTGCCTCACAGGGAAGTTTGGCCAGGAGGTGGGTCACACTGTACTCTGGTGACATGAGGCAGGCGAGAGTCAACAGGCCACTCCGTGCTCCTGTCCTCAGGCAGCTGCTGACACAGCCTGTGGCCACAAGAAATGACCAAACTGCCGTTCCTAGGCTGTTTTCATTGCCAAGGTAGCGAAGACTGTTGGGGTCCAGCCCCTAAAACGTCTTTCCCCAGGGTTCCAGAAGAGACGCTACCAGCAGCGAAAAAATTAATCTGAGGGATACTTGAATGGATCTATGTATCCTGAGCTCTTTAGTCCACTCTTTGTTCTTCTAAGTCAAAATCTCTCTACAGAGCTTCAATTCTGTTCTCATACTTAGCTCCTCCCTGTCCCTTCCTCTCCTGTCCTCTCACTGTTCTAAGTTCCTTCCATCTTTGTTCGTTCCCTTCCTCTCTCTCTTGTCCAGTTTAAATACACATACAATCCGCAATTCTCTGGCTCTGCCACTTTCAGGTCAGGGTGGGGCAAAACTGCTCGGTAGCTGGGAAGCCTGCGTCATAGCTGGATGCACCTGGTATGTGGAAGCCCTTTTGTTCTGAGTTAATTGTTAAAGGGGAAGTCTAGAGATACCACTTGGGCTATGGAAGAAAGGCTTAAGCCTAATTTGTACAGGAAGCTAAGGTTTGTACCTAACATCCGCCTAGCCTTGGCTGTTGTCTCTGTATGGATATTTACCTTAATTTGGGAGACTAGCAGGTTGTCTGGAATGCTTGTCTATCTGCATTTTGTCCTTGGATGCTGAAAGGTATCCCAGATACAGTGCTTTTGTCTGGAGAAGGCCCTGGCCCTGAATACTTGCTAACGGAGATAATTACATCTGAGTCTAATGCTAACAACAGGAAACAAAAGCCTGGAAAAAGGAAGTCTTGCCTGTGTCACAGGCAAGGTATCCAAATACCTCAAATGTATAGGGAAATAGAGCCCATGAATGATCAAACACACTGGTCTAGGAATGGAAAAGCTACAATAGCACATGAGAAATTCATAGCAGGAAACAGCTAATATTCAAAAGCCAGTATCACCAAGACTCCTTAAGTCTTGGCTTTTTCCTCTGGGAAGGCCCTTGGCTTCTTCTAAGTATTAGCTTTTGCCATAGTTAGCTGAATTCCTACTTTATATTTCTACGGCCCGCAACACCAGGGCAAAGGCCTACTCCCCTGGTGCCGTGTTACCCAGGCCCCTTCTCAGGCAGGAACCTTACCCAACAATTGCACAAACACTCCTGAGCCCAACCTGCTACACAAGCAGCAGCTGCTGCAGATGCTGAGAGCAGCAGGACCAGCAAGCAAGCCAGACTTGCAAGGGGGAGGCAGCTAGGGCTAGTGGCCTGGCCCAGTGTTAGGGGGTCTTCCCTGAGCCACTTCTGACTGGTAGAGAGGCTAAGATGGGTGTCTCAGCAGAACAAAGACAAAGAGTAAGAAAAGAAGACCCTGCCTATACAGAGACCTGGGCAGTGGGGACCCAAGCTCTGGCACCATGCCGACCCTGCTCACCACTTCCAGGTGTGATGCCAGGCTTCCCACCCTGTGCCGCGACCTCTGGCCTCCTCATAAGCAGAGCAGCTTCTGAATGGAGTCAGTAAAGAACAGAGTGACTCCAAGACTGCGGTGTCCATGGTCACCTTGTGATTTCTAGTAACTTTTTCCTTGAGTCTATTTTATTCATTTCTGTTCAAGGAATCAGAACTATTGGGATTTTAATGCATGTTAAAATAGACATGAGCTCACATTTCTCTTCCACCTGCCATTGAGTGGAATGCACTTACACGTTGAAGGCCTGTCCCCCTGGCATAGTGACTCCACACTCTGGTCACCTCAGTATATTATTACTGTCATCATGGCACTGGGTTCACAGGAAGAGAGGAAGGCTTATTTTTTTTTTTTTTAACCAGCTTGTCCTTTCTTCTTAAGGGGGCATCCCTGATCTTTCTCTTTTCCCCCTGCATAGAGTTAACATCTGGAAGGCAGGGAGGTAGTCCAGTCCCTGACTGGCGAGGTCAGGTGCTCAGACTCTGGATCCAGTGACACATTTGTGTAAAGTGACGGTGCTGGCCCTATCTGGACCCCACAGTCCATGACCACAGCCTTGCCTGTGCTGCATGCGGTGCTTACCCAGGCTGGCAAGGGCGAGCATCCTGGAGCCTTCCACAGACCTTCCACAGGGACCACAAAGAGCATTGTGTGGCCACGTGTGCTTCCATGAAGGACTGCCTAATCCCGAGACCAAGCAGTCTGCAGTGGCAGAACAATGGGCAGCCTCGCTGTACTGTGTTTTCTGGAATGATCATAATCTCTCCATTTCATCCAAAAATGCTCTTTTAAAAAATCTTTAGATGGGTAAGAGTTGGCACACACCTTTAATCCCAGCAGGCAGAAACAGAGGCAGAGGCAGGAGAATCTCTGTGAGTTAGAGGCCAGCTTGGTCGAGTTCCAGGACAACCAGAGCTGTTATACAGAGAAAACCCTGTCTCAAAAAACCAAAAGAATCTTCGACAGTCTGTGACAGAAACATTGAGATGGATAGCAGAGGGCAGCTGAGGAGGCCCCGGAGTGGTGTGGTGGGAGGGGCCAGGGCAGGCAGTGCAGTGGGGAGGGAAAACTGGTGCAGTCAGATGGGGCGGCACCTGAGACAGTGCATTAGGAAGGCGGGTGCCTATGGAGACAACAGCTGGGTGGTGGGTGGACACAGATACACGGCAAACCAACCCCCACAAAAGGAGTGAGGGCGCAGAAGGGGACAGCCTGTGCTGTGGGCTACGGCCCACTGAGGGGAACCGGGTTCTGCACTGGCTGCGGGGGTTTCTTCCTGCCACCTTTTGGCATTCTGTGTAGTGGCTGGGCTATGCCCCCTGTCACAGACACACGGTGGGGCTTTGCTGGCTGGCACCATCTCAGGAGAAGTGTCCAGACTTAACGGTGACAGTTGAATTGGGATTCAGGTGATGAACCTGCCATAATTCCTAAGTCCACTGGGAAAAATGAGGACGAGACATCAAGCCTGAGACCTCCGTCCGGACTGAAATGACTAACTTTGAAACGTTTCCCAATGTTCAAGATCAGCCAGCTAGTAGCCACACAGAGCTGCCTCCTTGCTCAGCGACCCCTTAGGGCTTTCCAGCTCTAACTTGCCTGTACCATCCAGCACCCTGCCAGCTGCCAGAGAGCCCTTTGTGATCTCAGGCCAGAGTCCAGACGTGGAGTTTCATGGGCCAGTGAGACTTCAAAAAGAAACTTTGAGGCTCTCAAGAGGCTGCCAGCTTTTGATTTTGTTAAAGAACGAGAACACCAACTCTCAACTAGCATCATTTCCTGGAGGAAGGAATATTTTGACACCAGAATGTAAACAGGGCATAATCTGAAAAGTACAGTTGGCCTTTTCCCCCTGAGGATAACTGGCAGTCATTTGCTACCACATTTTAAAGATTTTTTCTTAATGTACCTAAAAAATATATTTGTTTTCATTTCTTTTCATTGTGGGAGGACACAAGTACCAACAGAAAGCACCCGATGTCAGAGGACAACTTTGTGGTATAAGGTCTGTCCTTCCAAACCTCCATGGGCTCTGGGGATCGAACTTAGGTAGTTAGGCTCATGCGTCAAGCTCTTTACCCTCTGAGCCATCTTGACAGCCCTAAAAATATTTTAAATATAGAAAATCCAGCCCTGTTTACCTGACCCGTAAGGTAAAGAGAAGCTGCCCCTTCAAATTGGTCATTTGGTGCACATCACAGCCCACTCCAGAGCCTGGTGTTTGTCAAGTTGCTTGTGAAGTCCAGCGTGCAGCAGCTCTCTCAGGTCAGCAGTTTGCCTGGGACAGCCTGGTGCACACAGGCTATAGGCCTTCCCTCTGTGTCTCCTAGTGCTTGCTGTCAGCCTAGGGAGAGTTGGGGGTCAGGCTGACAGGGGCTGGGGTGTTCCTGGCTGAGAGCATAAGATCAGAACCCCCATTACATGGAACGGGGTGTCTCCAAGAGGGAGTAGATAGACTATCAGCTGCCCTGACTGACCTGGATACATGGATCCCAAGCTCTGAGTGTAAGGTCAGTGTCTACAAGAGCTGGTGATCATCTCTTGTACAGTGCATTCATCACTGAGGACCCACATACCACAAGGATCCAGCCTGGGGGTGGGGGGAGTGGGAGACTCAGAGCCAGGCTCAGTGGAAGCACATGGGAGGGAGCACATCTGGAAAGGGAGCACATCTGGAAAGAGGCGGGAAGGCCCGCAGAAGGGAACTGCCCAGTGTTCTGGGGAGCCAGCTGGGGTCCATCTACACACCTAGGCGTTACTGTGGGCCACAAGTGGTTCAGGAATGTGACGGTCAGCCAGTGCACTAACAGATCAGAGGGTGTGGCAGGCCCTGGTATTCAGGGAGGAAACCACTGTTCTTTAGAGCTTTTAGGCTCTTTGTTAGCATGGTGCGTGTGAATGTGAGTGCATGCCAGTGTGTGTATGTGTAAGCATGTATGAACGTGTGTGAACATACATATGTGTGCATGTATGAATGTGAACGTGCATGTGTGTGCATGTATGAATGTGTGTGAATGGACACGAGTGTGCACATATTTGTATGTTGTCACCCTGTTGAGAATTAGGCTTATGTCTGGGCAGGAAATATCAACGACTACAAACAAATTCACCTTAAAGATGAGCACAGTTTACAGATGCACAAACAGCTGTACACCAGTGCTGTAAACATTTGTAAAGCACTTAAAGTCCCACCACCCTAGAACCTGGTGTTCCTGCCTTCTGTCATGTGCTTTAATTGTCTTAGCTTTTGACATCAGAACATGTCAAAGATGTTTTCTTCCCCCCTCTCTACCCCCACCTCTCTTTTTAGAATTATTTACTCAGAACAAGTTCCAAGGAGTGGGATTACTTAGTCAAAAGACACTGGTGTTTTCTGTCTTTGGAGTCCCTAGAACTTTCCCCAAAGGTTTCACCCACGCACACTGCTGTCAGCTCTATTTGGGTTTCCCGTTTCACCGCAGCTGCCCCAGCTCTCTGCATTGGGCTGGTTTTCAATTCATGATGTAATGGCTTTTACATGGCGGGTTATATTTTTCCATTTTCATCTCTCTGTCCCTTTCTCTGCTCAGAGTCGCTGCGCTGTTCCTCCCTGGCCACGTACCGTGATGTCATTGACACACTCAGACACGGAGCCCTAAGGAATGACAGACATTCTTCCTTGTTTGGCATTTTAAGAGAGAGACAACTGAAATACGTTTAAACTATGAATAGACTTGGCGACATCTCTTATTTGGTCAAGGTGCTCCCAGCAATGAATGCCGACTTTGACTCTGGAAGAGTGTTATGTCTCAGTTGATTTCTAGTAGACATCAGAGTTAACACATGATGTATGATTTAAGGCAGAGATGGAAGAGTCCCCACTAAAAACAACTTGCTTCTTTTTAGGCATTCCCTAATTATCAAGACAGAGGTCTTGAAGCAGGAGGTGAGATTCCTGATGGAGAAAGTCTCCACCTTGTCAGTCCTCCCAGGGAGCTGGCTCTTTAACAGCAAGATGGACTGGACTCGGGAAGGTCTAGCCTGAGACTAGCCCCAGGTGCCTCCAGGACTCTCTATTCCCAAGCTATGGATACTCGGACAGACTTCACTCCTTCCATGCCACCTCTGTGCCATGTCACATTCTTGTTCCTGGAAGTTGGTCCCTCCCCATCAAAAGGGAGCCCACATGAATGGGCCGTGACTCTTGTCCTGGTGATTTTAGGTGACATTACAAGCTCTCTTACTTTGATAACTGTTTCTCTTAATGTGACTATCATGGCAAATCCACAATTTCACAAAGAAAAACTAAGACAGTAGTAGCTGAGCCAACCCTTCAGCTCTGGGTGTGTACCCCAAAGAATAAAAACTCAATGTTTGAACAAAAACACAAACAGTTCACTCATGGCAGCATCGTTCATGGTGTGGGAAGCATGAAATGCCCAGCACTTAGGATGTGCTAAATGCCGCTAGTGGTGAATTTTGTGGCATATATGTTTTGCCTCCATTAAGAATACAGTCATGAAGCCTGGAGAGATAGCATGTTTGTTGTTGTTGTTGTTGTTGTTGTTGTTGTTGTTTGGGGTTGTTTGTTTTTTGTTGTTGTTGTTTTGAGACAGGGTTTCTCTGTGTAGTTTTGGTGCCTGTCCTGGATTTTGCTTTGTAGACCAGGCTGGCCTCGAACTCACAGAGATCCACCTGTCTCTGCCTCCCAAGTGCTGGGATTAAAAGCGTGCGCCACCACTGCCCCACATGAACACTTCTTGCTTTTGCAGAGGACCAGGGTTTGGTTCTCAGCACTCACATGGTGGCTTACAACCATCTGTAACTCCAGTTTCAGGGAATCCACCCTCCTCTTCTGACCTCCATGAACACCATCCACATAAAGTGAAATAAAAAAATGTTTTTAAAGAATATAATAACGCAGAGTGGCATGAAGGGAAGCGGAAACAATGATGCAGAAAGAACACAAGCTAAATCTTATACCCTGGATGGGTTCTGTTTCTGCCCATAAATCTGCTTTGCTGAGGAAGAGCACATTGACGTTCCAAGTCTGCAGCAGGACATCTGCTCACGCCCAACACTAATAAAGTGCTCTGTCTGTGTGGTCTCCTGGCAGCCTCCCAACAGCCTTTGCTCTCCCTACTTCATAGGCCACAGATCTGACCTGAGAGCCAGGAGGCACACTCACCCACCAGGCTCTGTGCTACCCCACATCTGGCACCCAGTCTTCCTCCAAGGCATCTCCCACAAATGGGCAGTAACTTTCCTAAACCCATTTGCGTGTTCTTGAAGGCTTCAGAGCCCCCCTCTGGATTCCTGCTTCCAGGGTGAGGTGGCCATAAGTGGGCAAACAAGGCTCCTGCTCCATGGCAGTCTCCTTTATTCTGAGGTGGGGTCTGATGTGCGCCAGGCTGGGCTCATACTCACTCTGTAACCAAGGATGACTTGAACTTCTGATCTACCTCCTAGAATTCTAGGGTTACAGGCATGCACCACGGTGCCTGTTTCTGGGATGCTGGGGATTGAATCCGGGGTCTCTTGCATGCTAGCAATCACTCTACCAGCTGAGCTACACCCCCAGCCCAGCGCAGGCATCCTCTTTCTAATCCCACCTTTGCTTGTTCAGTGACTCTCAGACTAGAGGGGAATCCTGGGAGATGTAGGCTCTCTGTAGATGCTGTTGAACTCTGATGCCATCATAGGTCTACTGACTCCTCCTAGATGGGATCTGGGGCCTGGCTCTGCCCCTTGGCAGGTTTGTGGTTTCAGACATGCTATATAACCTCCCAACTCTTGTTTCCTAATCTGGAAAATGTATGTAATGACAGTGACTAGGCAAGGCCTGGCTTCCTCTTGTTACCATCGCAGTGTAGTTAAATACCGATCCCTGCCATTCCATATTTACTAACTGACACTTCTGCAGGCCCTACAGAAGCAGGGCCTGTGATGGCCTGGAGAACACAGTGGGCTCCTCCTTACCACTGCTTGTTCACTGAAGAAGGGAGAGGCTCTTAGCTAACTCACGCTCCTCGCTGCTGCTGCTGCTGCTGCTGCTGCTGCTGCTGCTGCTGTAGTTCTCATTATTATTGACTCGATGACAACTTTCATAAAGTAGCCCTGACTCTCAAAATAGCCTTGCAAGGTTGAGATGCTCATCCTGCAAGCAGTGAGCACAGAGACCCTGGTTTGCTATGGTGCATTTAAACACTGATTACCAGCCTGTTACTGCCCAAGCCACCTCATAGAAACAACACCCAGGAACCAACACTGGTGATATGATACTTTCTGAGAGCCTGTATCTTAAGAATAAGCACGCTTTGTGGGAGGCTAAACAGTTCTCACCCATGTTTGGTGCCTGCAGAATTTCTCTTGTGCAAGAGACTAGAATTTTCAGTTCTTATGCAGCAGGACTCCCCAGCTGTGATCTACCATGGGGCCAACTCCCTGCTGGCTGTGGAACTCCCATGGAAGGGAGGAAGAATTGTAAGACGAATTGCTAAATGGTCTTATTAATAAAACACATGGAGCCAGATATTAGGGTAAATCTGAGAGATCAGAAAAGCAGAAAGAAGCTAGCCACGTTCTTACCACATGGAAATCCTCAGCCAAAGAGTCCTACTTCCTGTATACCCACATCTATATTCCTTTCTGTTCTGCATCTCACTTCCTCTCTCTGCCCAGCTACATCCTTCCTGTCTGTCTGTACAGACCTCCAAACCTGTATAGTGCTGGGATTAAAGGTGTGTGTCACCATGCCTGGCTCTGTTCCCCAGTGTGGCCTTGAACTCACAGAGATCCGGATGGATCTCTGCCTCCTGAATGCTAGGATTAAAGGCGTGTGCTACCATTGCCTGACTTCTATGTTTAACATAGTGGCTGGCTTTTTCCTCTGATCCTCAGATAAGCTTTATTAGGGTGCACAATATTTTGGGGGACACAATATATCACCACAAAGAATATACATGGCATGCCATGAGTGCTCAGCCAGTGACAGACCAGATGACAGACCAATGGCAATGTCTGGTGGTCCTCACTGTTGTGTCTGAGCAGGTACAGAACTTGTCAGAGACTTGGTGATTGAAGTCCAATTGGTTCAACCAACTGCTTGGTGAATGAAAAAACTAATACATTAATGAATGAAGTGCTGTATGCCAGATACCCTCTCAGTTTACTGGGATTATTTTATTTCATGCTTAGAATGTACTGTTTGGGGGTGGGGCACACAGATGACTTGATACCCAGAGGAGTGAAGTTATCTCTGGTCATTCTGGTCAATCTCAGGTCTCCCTGCTCCTTATGCTGCCCTGAAGAATAGAGAACTCCTAGCCACAGGGACCTCCCCTTCCTGGGACTATGCGGCTTGCCCCAGTTCTAACTTTGTGGCATCTCAAGGGGGCAGGGCAGGGAGGAGCAAGCTGCTGTCCAGGAGATATGGTTCAGTTGGTCTTCCCTATGGGCACAACAAGACCTGGGGCCAGAGAAGGGAGGGCATGGTGTGGGGAGCAGAAGCTAAGGAATGCTTCCACTCTCTGCAGCCTAGAACTGCCGTTACTGATGTCGGCAGCATCACTCTGGCGTTACTGAGCTGTGCAGTGTCGGGGAAGTCCACACCATGCTTCGTTCCATCCTTGCCTTGTAGGAGAGAAGGCCTTACCTCTGTCCCTCTCCCTGAGGCCCAAGCATGGTCAGAGGCCAGTGAGGTGTTCTAAGGCCACTGGGAACAAGCCAGCGGGAGCTGGCCCTCCCCCCGTAGACCTCTTGGCTCCAGAGCCTCACCCTTCCCAGGTTGGCTTCCCAAGGGCCACTTGATCATGGAGCAGCTGTTGTCCTTTATGAGCCTGGCTGGTCTCCCACTTCCAAGCCTGGCCTGTTCACTGGTCCCCACTGGTGTCTTACTGTCTACTTCCAGTGCCTGAGATGAGAGATCTCCCAGGGCTATGCTGTGAGATACATGCAAGGCAGTGCTGATCCCTTCGTGGAGGCTCTTCCTGAAGAAAGCCTTTGGTTCTGAATACCTGTGCCCAGGATCCTGGGGGAGCCAGGCTCCAGAAGCCAGCAGCCGCTATAATTCAGCCCTGTTTTTCTGAGCTCTTGATTACATACACACTTGGAACTGAGTCCTAGTTCCTATACTGGCTAGAGACATTTCTAGTCTGCAAAAAGATATCGGTCTTCCGTGGCTCCACCCTCTAGAATTAGACTAAGGGTCACACAGGTTGGAGAACACAGGGCCCAGTTACCTGGCATGGATGTAAAGCTGAAAGTTCATGACTGAAAAGCAGGACCCCTGGAGCCAGTAGCCATGCTGGCAGGCCGAAAGCAGGGTTGCAGCCAGCCTGGGCCCAAGCGTGGCTCCTCTGACTACTAGCTGGGAGACTTTGGAAAGCTCTCCTGCCTTTCTGAGTCTCTTCTCCACGGGTCAGCATGGGTAATGATGCTTCCCTTGGGGGATGTAGGCAGATCAGCTGGAGAGACGATTCTCTGAGGCCCGGGACTTGGTGCAGGATCAGTCTACTGATGGCTCAGGGCTACCCTGTCACACAGGGCCAGAGCAAAGCAGAGTAAAACAGGGCTACCTGTAGGGCAGTGCTTATATTCCAGTATCAGACCTAGGGTACAGTCTTAGCTCTGCCACACGCTCACTGTGTGACCTTAAGACAAGCAGCTTAGACCCTCTGAGACTCATTTTCCTCTTCTGTAAGAACCAAGACTCCATGAGATAATGCAGGCACCGGTCTCAGCTCAAAGCTCAGTGGCCACTGTCACCGGGTCACCAGCCCTAACATCCGCTAGTCTTCAGCACGCTTCCTCCTGTGCTCTTGATGTAGGAACCTCCTTTGAGCCATCCCTCCCCTGGGGCTGCTGTGTGTGGACTGTGGTCTTTCCAGCTCAGTGCCCCCTGCAGCCAATTACTCCTCCCTCACCATGGCCCTAGAGTGGGCTCCACAGCCTCCTGGAGAGTCTCCTCACTGGTGGCCCCAGGACACGCACTGGACATTCCCTTGTCAGCCTCAGTAGATGCTGCCTGTAGGGAGTGGGCAGCAGTAGGGACAGGTCTTGCTTCCATGCTTGCTGTATGTGTATGAAGTAGGCACAAAGCACTGTTGCCCCACCTTCACAGAATTGGCCTACCTTGTTGTATGACAGCTATATTTATCCTCAGAACCGACTCCTAGCACCCAGATCAAGTGGAACCCTCAAAGCTCCCCAGTGCTTATTTTATGACCCAGGAGTGTGGGCAGCCTTCCAGCCTTCACAGACCTCTGACAAGGCAGCGGACCTCAGATGTGACCCACTAATGGGGAATTCAGAAGCTGACGTCAGCTGCCTTGGTCTGCAGGACAACCCACTTCCATGAATTTATACGGAAAAAATGAGCATTGACCACATTTTATGCTGTCGGAAATCACTCAGCACTTCTTTGGGTCTTTATACCTAAGCACCACAATTAGTAAGGAAAAATATTTTTCTTCTTTAAAAAAAATCAATCTGGGTATGGTAGCACAGGGATGTAACCCCAGGACTTGGTAACATGGAGGCAGGAGTATTAGCAGTCCAGGGTCACTATCTGTGACACAGCCTGGGCTATGAGACCCTGTCTCAGAACAAAAACAAAACAACAAAAAAAAAAAACCAAACATATAAATAAAGCAAAGAATTAAAGCAACTGGCGCATCACCCGACAAGTGCTAACATTTTGTAAATAAACTGTCCTTCCTGCTTTCTCCTCACACAGGAAGCAGCTGGAAGGACCAGTACGGACTATTTCATATCCCAGCCAATCTGGTAGAATACGAGGTTCAGTTGGAGCAGATCAAAGAGAGCCCCCAAACTTGCTTGGAGGGCCAGGGGTCACCTTTGTGGGTTTGGGTTTTCCCTTTTCTCTGGACTTGTTTATTCGCACTGGATTTTATTTTCATTTAGATACTTAACCAGGATGTGTCTAGGGACGGGGTTCCTGAGTTCTTCTGGGGCACAGGCTGTGCCCTGGTCAGCTGTCTGTTGACTGGCCCCCGTTTCCTCAGACAAGTTTCTTCTCTCACCCTTTTCCTTGGCACTGGAGTGACTTGCCAAGTTGGCCTTCCACACTCAGTGTACAAGTTCCCACGGTACCCACTTGGCTCCTGTTGCTTCTGATGTTGTTTCAATTCATAGGTTTTTGTTTTGTTTTGTTTTTTAGGGTTTTTTTTGTTTGTTTGTTTTTACAACTCTAGGGATCTAACCCCAAGCTTCATGCACATTAGGCAAGCACTGTGCCACTGAGCTATCCCCTTGCCTT
Source organism: Peromyscus eremicus (assembly GCF_949786415.1). NCBI lineage: Eukaryota > Metazoa > Chordata > Mammalia > Rodentia > Cricetidae > Peromyscus > Peromyscus eremicus. The sequence goes on along the minus strand of NC_081419.1, from coordinate 7,186,496 downwards.
AATTCTGGTGTGGTTTAACTTTTCTTTAGTTCTTTTACCATTTTACAGCCTTTGTTTCATCTCTGCGGGTTGCCTGTTGAATACCAGGAGCCCTGTCTTCCTGTGCCATGTTTCTAACGCTCTGTCCCAGACCTCGGCCCACACTGTCCAGAGGAGGGATGCACTGCTCCTCCAGCTGTGTGCTGCTGCAGCCCGTGACTTACTGGGGTTTTCCACGTGCGCCTCGTTGGGTTTTCTTTCCATGGACTGTATCCTTGGATGGGGTGAAATCTACTGGGCTTTGAGGTTTATCAGCAGATGGGCATTTGGGTTTCCCTTGGGCACACTCCCATCCTCTCCTGCCAAGAGCAGCCACAAATGCATGTGAGGAGAGGGAGCACAAAGCGTTCTAGAAATCCAAGTCAGCTTCTGCTGGGCAGCCTACTGTCACTGAATCCCTGCGAATTGGGACAAGCCCAGATGATCCCCCTTTAAAGAGACAAGGCCCCGAGTTGCTCAGTGTCTGTTCTGTATGTCTGCCCTAAAGTGTGTTGGGCTTACTCGTAGATTCTAGCAAGAGCCCCTCCTCTGCTCCTGTCTCCATGAAGGAGAGACCTTCCATCTCTTCTCTGCAGGAACTCCAGTGACAGCCCAGGGGAAGCCCTGCGAGCTGTTAGGTACACGGCTCCACTCCTCCTGAAGTGTTGTTGTTTCTTTGCTGAGTGTCCACTCTGTCCAGACACTCTGGCAGTCCCTTCCTGTGTGTCATCTTCCTGAGTCTCCGGGGAGGCCTGGGAGAGCTATGGGCATCAGCTGCCCCAATCGTAAGTTAATGATGCTGAAGCTTGACCACAGATGCCTTGTGCTCCCACACCTTCCCTCCAGTGTATGTGTGGAACTCAGCATCAGACCTAACTGCAGCCACCAGGTTCCTGCCTAGAATCCGCTGATGTGGCCAGTGCCCCGAAGCAGGCCACCTAACATCTCTGGAGTTAAGGAGACACAGAGTCAGGGAAGGGCGCCTTAACAAATGCTGCGATGTCAGGGACACAACTAACTCATTTTCTGTCTCCTCTAAGGATATTAGAGTATTAATTGTTTATGTTTTGTGTTTCAAATGCTTCTTCTCATCAGGCTGTTGGGGTCAGGAGCCATGCCTTGTCTGGTGCTCTGCACTGTGTCTAGGATATGGGATGCGCTTTGTGAATATCTATAACACCAACACCTTTGCCTGGCACAGTGGACATTACTACATGAGCCGTGTCCTTGCGGTTGGCCCTCTCCACAGTGATCTGTCACTTACCTTTTCCGGTTTGCTGGCAGCCATGCTTCCCTACCACTGAGGCCACTGTCCCCACCACCAAACACCATCTGATGGTGTAGCAAGGGGCACCCTAATGATGGCAGTGTTGACTCTAAATCCTACTGGGACAGCAGTTGTGCTGCGAGGAGGAGGAGGAGGAGGAGGAGGAGGAGGAGGAGGAGGAGGAGGAGGAGGTAGAATGGGGTGAAATTGGTACTGGACAGGTAGGCAAAGAAATAGGTCAGGTTTTAAGGAGATGACCAGGAGTTCAGGGCCCAGGGGTTCAAGTGTCTTGGGCCCACTGTACAAGGAGTTAAGTTCTGATACACGAGGAGGACAGATGTGGTTGGGCCTGACCTAGCAGTGGTGGCCCAGGCGCAGACTAGCCAGAACACTAGTTTCCCCAGGTGCCCCCTGCTGGTTGGGTTGCAGACATAGGCGTGGGCTGGGAAGCAAGACCAGGCCTGAGCCGTAGATCTGGTTGAATAGCACCTTCTAGTCCACACTGCCCTGGAGAAGGGTGGAGCTCACAGAGATGGCCCTGCTGAACTGCATCTCCAACCACTAAAAGTGGCTTTCCTAGAACTTCCTGGTGGGGACTTGCAGGTATCCTTTCACCGTGAAGAAAAATGGGAGACTCAAAACCCCTAAGCCTGACAACTCCAAAGAACTCAGTCGTGGGCAGAGGGCCTAAGGAGGCCTTGGGACTTTCCTGCTTCGAGAACAGAAGAGAATTCGCTCTAAGAACGTAGGAATCAGTTTGGATCTAGCTAGTCCTCCAAAAGTCTGCCGCTCATTTCCCAGAGAATGCGGGGAAATTGATGACGGAGGCCCAGTGTCGGTTACAGCCTCCATTGAGTCACGAATAAAGCTGTCAGCTTTGTTATTTTTGGTGTACTTAAAGACTAGGCACTGAGTGGCCACAGATCTGTGAGTGTATTAGGGGAAATGGAAAATACTTTGGCGACTTAAACAGAGTCTGTGAGCTCACTCTCTGGCTGGGATCCTGGTGGCCTGGGACGTTTGGGGAGCCTTTCTGTGCACAGTAGCAGATCTTGGAGCCAGCACTGGAAAGACAAGCTTGGGAGTGTTTTCCTTGGCACGTGGCAGCCTCCGTTCTACCCAGTGTAGACGCAGGTTCCCGAAGCTCTCACTTTGGGATTCATCTCCCGTTTCCTTTTGATGACGTTCGCACCTCTGGATGCTCTTTATAGCACTCAGAGAAATGAGGGGAGTTGGGCTGGAGATGACAGGGCCAACGCTGCCCCCCAAAGGGTGACTGGAGTAGGGTGCTTGACGGTGGTAGCTGTTCTGTTTTCTTCCACCAAGCAGGAGAAGTTAAGGGTCAGATTGAAGAGTTGTCTGTGTGCAAATAAAACCTCAGCTTTGGCTCCAGTTGGACCCTTTTCTCGGAGCCCTACTCTGCACCTTGATGGTAGACCTGAAGAATGGAGAACCAAGTAGCACACAGCCTTGACCTGTGCGCATGGCGTCCATGCTGTGACAAAAGAAGGGGCAGGAGAGCCCAAGAGCATCGGGACAGACAGGAGGGAGGGGACTCTAAGCATCAGTGGTCCCTCAGGGTAGAGAGACTGGAGAGGCATCCCAGGGGCAACAAAACCTGTCTCTGTTGAGGATGGAAAGTCATCAGGTGAGTGAGAAAGATCACAGAGTGCAGACTGGGTTGATCTTGGATAGCCCAGATGCAGGTGGTGGGGCAGGAGATGAAGAGGTACCTCTCAGCAAATGGCTGTGGTCCTCCCCATCCTAACCCTGATGACCAAGTCTTTAACCAAGAGCTGAGGATTGCTGTGGGATGGTCTGTATGTCAAGTGTGTTGCTGATTGGTCAGTAAATAAATCACTGATTGGCCATTGGCTAGGCAGGAAGTATAGGCGGGACAAGGAAAAGAATTCTGGGAAGTGGAAGGCTGGGAGAGAGACACTGCCAGCCGCCATCAGGACAAGGAAGATGTAAGGTACCAGTAAGCCATGAGCCATGTGGCAAAGTAAAGATTAATAGAAATGGGCTAAATATAAGAGTAAGAGCTAGACAATAACAGGCCTGAGCTAATGGCCAAGCAGTTTAAATAATGTAAGAGTCTGTGTGTTTATTTTATAAGTGGGCTCTGAGACTGGCGGGACTTGGTGGTGGGAGCTGGAGAGAAATTCTCCAGCTACAAATGGCGCCCAACCACTTGCCAAAATATGCTTATTCCTTTATTGATAGGAAGGAGGGAGGGAGGGAGGGAGGGAGGGAGGAAGTGTTTGCTCCTCCAGGTGAACTTTAGGATGCATTTCAGATTTTGTCAAGTGTAAGCGTTAATGAGGACATATTCCTCATTCCTCTTTCAAACTGCTCTGTTCTATCCGAGAGAGGAACTTAAGAATCATGACAGCTGAACATTAACAGGGCAGTCATTGACCTGATGAAACTGAGCCTTCTCATCTAAGCAATATTAATTATTTCATCATTTATTTACATCTGATTTTATGTCCTTGAGAGTCTTTATAAAATACTTCCATTGTTTGAGAATTTCCTACAATGCATTTCCATCACATTTACCACCCCCCTTGTCCAGCTACTCCCATATCCCCCCCATACCTGCCTGCCCACCCACCAAGTCTAGTTTGTACTGCCTAAACACTCTTGCATAAGGAGCCATCCAATCATCCAGTGTGGCTGACCTGCCTGGGGCCACAGCACCATAAAAACACCTGACTCCCCCACCCTCAGCAGCCATCAGTTGCCGATAGCTCTTCAGCTAGGGTGGGACTGTGTCCACCTCCCTCCCCCATGCCGGGATTCCGTCTGCTTGAGCTTGCTGGGATTCTGTGCATGCTGTTAGAACCTTTGTGACTTCATGTGTGTGACTGCTCTGTTGAGTCCAGAAACCCCTGTTCCACTGGAGTTCTTGACCAGCCGTGGCTTATGCAGTCTTTCTGCCCTCTCTTCAGAGATGGTCCCTGAGCTGGAAGGAGTGGTGATTACATAGGGATGCCGTTTAGGGCTGAGCGCTCCATGGTGTCGCAGTCTTTTCGCGTTGAGCAGTCTTAAGAGGGCTTTGCTCTGTTCGTTTTGATTTGATCATGATAGTTTTGTGTTCTCACCTGAGAAGTTAAACACAGGGGGACAGAGACGACACAGAGAAAACTGCACATTTACCTAGTGTGTGTGTGTGTGTGTGTGTGTGTGTGTGTGTGTGTGTGTGTGTGTGTAGACCCACGGGAAGGTCAAGGATGGCTGTCCATAGTTGTTTTTCCTCTTCTAACGTGGGGTCTAGTGCTGGCACTCAGGTACTCAGGCTTGGCAGTGAGCGTCTGACCACTGAGCCATCTCGACAGCCCCACCTTCATTTCAATAAAATGGATTATTCAAAGAGAGAGTAAATAAGTCTGGAAATTTTCACATGTAATTTTCATAGTGTGGTATAACTTCTCTATCTAGTGTTCACGTGTATGGACGCACTCACTTCTTTCTGAGTTTACTTCCGGGTGTTCGATATTTTTTGCTATTCCGTTTTTCCGTTACATTTTCCACACGGTGACTATTGGCATGTAAGAATGGTACTGGTGTTTCAGTTTGAAGTTGACTCTGCTAGGGCTGATGGTGCTGCGGCTGATTGTCCTAAGTTGTCTCGTTATGTAACTGTTATGATAGCTGATCACATCACGTGCCAACAACGGCAGTGCCTTTCATATTTCACATGTGTTGGTTTTGTCTGTCCCATTGACTTGTGCATTGATGTGTGGCAGACAGGCTGCATTTATCCCAACTTACTCAGACTTCAATATAACAATACTGTTTAGTTTTCTAATACTCACCTCTCATCAAATTCAAGAAGTCTGCTTTACAGTGCATCATTAGGAATAGATAGTAAAGGTGTCAGTATCATTCACCATCTCTCCAGATCACATGGTGCAATAAGATTGTCTGGCTTATTGGTATTTTTATATTTTGATTGTTTTATTAACTTACTTGGAAATATTTTAATTGTTTTGTGTGCATGTTGATACAATTCATGTTGGTGTGTGTACATGTGTGTGTGGGCATGCATGGTAGCCAGAGGGTCATTATCAGGTGTCTTCCTCTCTGAATGTGGAGAAACCATTTCAATTCAGCTAGGCTGGCTGGCCAGTGAGCTGCAAGGATACACCTGTCTCTGCCTCCCCAGTGCTGGAATTATAGATGTGCATTGCCACACCCAGTTTTTGTCTGGTTCTTTTGCCTTCACGGCAAACATTTTATGGATTGAACTATATCCCAGCCCTGCGTTTCATTCTTTTTTTTTAAAAAAAAAATTATTTTATTTTATTTTTTATCTTTTGGGTTTTTTTTGAGATAGGGTTTCTCTGTGTAGTTTTGGTGCCTGTCCTGGATCTCACTCTGTAGACCAGGCTGGACTCGAACTCATAGAGATTCACCTGGCTCTGCCTCCTGAGTGCTGGGATTAAAGGTGTGCGCCACCGCCGCCCAGCTTATTTTTATTTTTTTAAAAAGATTTATTTATTATGTATACAGTGTTCTGTCTGCACGTATCCCTACAGGCCAGAAAAGGGCACCAGATCTCATTACAGATGGTTGTGAGCCACCATGTGGGTGCAGGGAATTGAACTCAGGTTCTCTGGAAGAGCAGTCAGTGCTCTTAACCTCTGAGCCATCTCTCCAGCCCTCATTCTTTTTTCCTTTTTAAATAATTTTTTGTTTTGTGATATAATATCATTTCCCCCTTCCCTTTCCTCCTTCCCTCCCTCCAGTCACTATCATGTACCTGCCTTTTCTCTCTCAATTTCATGGCCTCTTTTCCCTTAATTATTGTTACATACACACATATGTATACATACAAATATATTTTGTGTAGTTAGGTATGTAAATACATCAGTACAACCCCTGCTCAGTTCATATAATGTTTCTTGTATGTGTGTGTTTGGGGGGCTGACCATTGGGTATTGGATAACAGTGGTGTGCTCTTCCCTTTGGAAGACTGTTTACCCCACTCTCAGCATGCCTTATTTGCCTGTAGTTCTTTATTGAGGTTTGAGGCTTCATGGACTTTCCCTGTTCTGTGTTGCCATGTTTATTGGTGCTGTCCTTGCTCAGACAGCCATGTTGATAAGACTTCATGGATACACAGTCGCACAGCAACTCCCTGATCCTCTGGCTCTTACAGTCTTTCTGCCTCCTCTTCTGCAGTGTTCCCTGAGCCTTGGGTGTAGGAGGAGTATCTATTGAGACTATACTCTACAACTCTGTGTTTGATTGGTTGTGGCTTTCTATAATGATCTCCATCTGTTGCAAAGAGAAGTTTTCTTGATGAAGGGTGAGAACTGCACTTATCTGTGGTATAAGGACAAATATTTAGAGTGTGGTTAGAAGTTAGGCTGGTTTAGTAAAGTGGTGATTGTAGATTCTCCTCTAAGATCCATGACCTCACTAGCCCTAGGGTAGTTGGCTAGGTTTCCAGTCCCAGGCATGATTTCCCTCTGGTTGAGCTGGTCTTAAGTCCCACTAGAGAGCTGTTGGTTACCCCCAGGATATGCGTTCACCATTGCACCCTTAGGGCTATCATACCTGGCTGGTCATTGTTGTGGTTCTTAAGTGTCATAGCTGGGTAGGACTGTTGGTGGCTTTCCTGCTTGAGAAGCTTACATGGCACCTTCTGCTACCAGGACAGCTAGTCCTCAGGGAGGAGGCTTCAAAGACAGACCCAGCACAGGGGCTTTGGGCCCTGTGTCCAAAGCGTGTGGCCTTTTCAGCAATAGGGACTTCCCTCCCACCTCTGAGGGAATATACCAAGGGCGGCAGCAGCCTGTGATGTTCAGGAGTCTCTTGGACAGCCCTGACCAACAACTCAGAAGCGGTCTTCCCATGCCTGCTGCTGTTAGATGGTCTGTGGCTCTGTGGGGAACATTGTCATCCCACCTCTTCTCATTCTTCGGGTGACCCCTGTGGCTCCTTTTCATGCCACCTCTGCCCGGTTTTACTACAACAGGTAAACTAGTCCTGAAAAGGAACTGCAGGTAGTTCTGGCTTTCTCTGTGTTCTGAAACTGTCCAGTGTCCAGTTTCCTCTTGAGGTTTTATGGATGAGTTTCTTGAAACATGTTGATACCATACTTCAGGATTATAGCAACTTTCTCAATGTTAATATTTTTCTCTTTTGTGGGTATTGAATTGTTTTTGGTTATTGAAAAGTTTATTGTCTCTTCTTGACACAATTTTGAAAAGACAGCTTTTTTTATTAAGCATTCATTTCATCTACCTTTTAAAATTTTTCCTTGTTTTTGATTGTTTCATACATATATACAATGAAATATGATCTCCTCTACCCCATTTCCTGCCATCAGCTCCTCTCCTTAGTCCCTCGACACACACCCTTCCAGTTTCACGCCATTTTTTTATAACCACTGAGTCCATGTCGTGCTGCCCATATGTATGTGGGGTGGCCCTTTCACTGGAGCGTGGGAAACCTACCAGTGACCACACCCTCAGTAAAGAATGATTCTCCCTCCCAGCACCTGCCACTGCTCCTCAGTGTGGTGTGGAGCTTGGAGGGATCCATCCTGTCTGTGTGGCTTGATCTTGTGAAGGCAGCTTCAGCGGCTGCTGTCCAGAAGACAGCATGTCACAGCACTGCTTGCTCTCTGTCCACCTCCTCTTCTATGATGTGCCCTGAGCCTTGATGATGCTGCAGGGTGGAGCTGGGGCAGGGGATTGATCTAGAGGTCTTGCCTAGGACTGAGCGTTCAGTCTCTTGGTTTCCATTCTTTGATGTTCTACATCTCTCCCGTGATGCCTACCCACTGCAAAAAGAAGCTTCTCTGACCATGATTGAAAGTAGCCCAGGTCTATGGATAGAAACATGGATATTTAGAAAACATTTTTAAAAAAAGAATTGCAACTATTTTAACTTCTCTACCACACTTGGAATCATATCCCCTTCTCATCCCTAATTATATATCAGTCTTTTACATCTTATTTCTCCCTTTAATCATACATATTAAAGAGTTGACTGCCTTTTTTTTTTTTTTTTTTCTGAGGCAGGGTTTTTCTGTGTAGCCCTGGCTATCCTGGAACTCACTCTGTAGACCAGACTGGCCTTGAACTCACAGAAATCCACCTGCCTCTGCCTCTGCCTCCCGAGTGCTGGGATTAAAGGTGTGCGCTATCACCGCCAAACTTTTGTTTTATTTTCAAAATTAAACTTCACCTTCATTTATCACTTCTGATTTTAAAAATTCGCGGGCCCACGAGACAGCTCAGTGAGGAAAGGCACCAGCCATCATGCTGACCACCTGAGTTCCATGCCAGGCCCACATGGTGGAGGTGGGCGCCTGCTTTTGCAAGCTGTCTTCTGACTTCCACATGTGCGTCAGAGTGTGCAGATGCACGCGCACACACACACAGAAATAAATGAATGTCATTGAAACATTCACAGCCGTTATTTCTGCTTTGTGTTTGGTCTGTGTTTCTCTGTTTGGTTTTTCTCTTGTTCCCCTTTATCTAAAGTGTTAGTGGAAGTGTTTGCTGCTAATTTCCTTTCCCTCAGTTCCGTGACTTCGCGTCACGTGGACAGTTTGTGACTTCTTTCTTCTTCGAGCAGTTTGGTGAGTTGTTTTTCCCCTCTCTCCAGTATAGTATTTTATAAAGTTTGTTTTCACCCCAGGGCAGAGGAGGGAATGGAATTGTTCCAGGCCCACTGACCACATGGGTTCTGAGTGTGGGAGGTATGGTTTCTCCCAGAGGAAAGAGTGGGGAGCAGGGTGTCGGGGAGACCAGCATGTCAGCTTCTTTTCTTCTGCCAGTGAAGTTACTGAAGGACCCAGTGAGACCGTCTACACAGCCCAAAACAAGCCCACTAACAGTAAACAGATGCACACCCTCCCTCTTCTGACTGCCCGTCTGAGCCCCGCACACAGCCTCCTGGGCCTCGGGGGACTCCTGGCTGACGGCTTCTGCCTCCTCACACCGTGGATCTGCAGATCTTACTCAGGTGGTGAGGAGCCTGAGACTGTGTCCTCCGCTCTCCTGGGGGAGTCTGGAGGGGTTGAATCTCCTGGACATCAGGGTTCTGTCCAGGCTACAGGACTGTGCCCACGTGCCTTTGGAATCATGAGTCACAAAACAGAAAGACACTAATGAGGCCATGTGCTCGACCGGAAACCATGGCTTCTCCCCACCTGACACGTGACTGGCAGTCCAGGCCCCTTGCTGAAGGCCTGGGAAACATTTATCTCCCTGGCAGTCAGAGGCCACCAACTTCCCATAAGACTTACTCTTTAAACGAGAATTCATTCTGAAGTTACCACTCTACGTGATGGATGTTAATTGGCAGGCATTAATTAATACAATCATATCCATCTTCTCAGGGAGCCAGGGCTGCCCGCAGACAGTGGGTCTGCTTGGTGATGTCTGAACACACCAAACCAAATCACGCAAAGTCTAATGAGCAGGACGCTGTTATTTCGTTTGGAACTTACCAGGATGGTTTATGGGGTGGAACCACACAAGTGTCGCTCCAGTGCCAGCTCCTCATTTCTGAATTCTGAAAGTCATCTTTTCAGGCAGAGCAAAGACCGTGGAAAAAAGTCTTTCATCTCAGATTTTGAAAAAGAGAAAATAGAAAGTGGTAAAGTGGAAAGTGGCGCGTTCTCCTGCCGGGCAGGTTTCTTTTCCCTTCGACACAGCAGAATTTTCCATATTGAAAAGATAGCCATGTGAGAAAAACCAAAACCAGACTCGGGCTGGAAGTGAGACAAGGCTGGGATGAGAGAACAAGGGTGCAGTGAGTCTTCCCTGGGCTGTGGGGAGCCAGGCCAGCCATGGGCCTTGGCTCGGCGGGGCTGCCAGCCCCAGCTTGCAGACGATTCTGGACACCACCAAGCTGGGGTCCTCTTGAAAGCATCTCCTCTGTCAAGGGGTACTCAGCTGGCCTGGTACAAAGGTGGCACAGGCTAGAAGCAAGGTCTGGGGAACCGTTTGCCTCAGGAGGGCTGGTCTGGAGTGGGCATGGTCGTGGGATAGTGCTGGCTGGCCGCAGTGCCCTCAGGTGACAGGCCACACCCGCATTCCTTAGACCCCCAGCTCAAGCTGGGGCCCTCTTCCTTTTACCAGCCATGCCTCCCAGTCCCTGCCCCTAGCGCTGCTGTCGAGATAGGCCTGAATCCCACCCTGCTCTCCTCTCAAGCCTCAGTTTCCTCACTGGCACAGTGTGGGCAACGAGAGCCCCTGCCCTAAGGTGTTGTGAGGGGTCCCAAGACCAGCAGCACCCCCTCCCTGCACGGTAGACAGTGGCCATTCCTGTCGCTCCAGCTCCCCTTGGTGTCAGTGCCTCACCCTCTAGCCCAGTCCCTTGGCACCACTCAACCTCACTGCGGCCAAAGCCGGTGGCTGGGCCAGCAGCACAGTGTCATCGCCGCAGTCGCTGTCTCAGAGGAACAGGAGCTGTACTATCCCAGTCCAGATGGGCTCCCTGCACTGGGCCAGCTGCAGGGTGGTCCCACCATCGTTGGTTATGGCAGTGGTAGCCAGACCATCCTTCCCGTGGACATCCCGCTGCTACTTCTAGTGGGGCTGTGTGGTGGAGTTGGCAGGGCCCCCAAGTCTGGGTGGGCCGCTGATGTGCAGACCTGAGACAGATGTGCCCAGGCAAGCCTGATACGGATAACAGGAGGGAGCAGCCAGAGTCTGGAGAACGTTAATCCCAAAGTAGAAATAAGGAGAAGAGAGCCGTAGCCTGGGCACCCACCCCTCCCCAGGTTCAGCTGTTCTGTGTCCCCATCCTGCCTCATTGACTTCCAGGCACTCCGGGCTGCTGGCTGCAGCGACATAAAGACTAACATGGCAGTTACGTGAATAACTCCTGTATGTGAATCCTGCCTTGGCCACTTTCCCACTGTGTGGCCTCAGGAGAGCAATGTGCTCTCTTCTGGCTTCTGTTCCTTTGTCTATAGAAGAGGGCCAGTGGTTTGCTGGTGGAAGCATTGTCCTTACACAGCCACAACCTGGCCACACCTCTCCGTTTAGGATGTAGGAAGTCCTTAGTAAACCTGAGTCGTTGTCTTCTTTTTTTTTTTTTCCTTTTTGACAGGGTCTCATGAAACTCAGGCTGGTCCTATCTTACACTCACTAAGTAGCTAAGGATGACTATGAGCTCCTGATCCTTATGCCTCTACCGTCAGAGTGATGGGATTGTAGATGTGTGCCATCATGTCCACTTCACGTGGTATTGGGGGTCACACCCAGAGCTTCATGCATTCTAGGCAAGCACTCTACCCCCTGACCTGCAGCCCCAGCCCCATGGTGATCGTCTCTCGAGTTGGCATCTTTCCTCAGCTACAAAACGAGGCTGATGAGAAGCATCTCCCAAGGCTGTGGGCCGGGTTACACAACTACCCTTCATTCTCACAGTCACCAAGCAGCTGTGTGTGTTCTGTTCTGGGGACCCACTCCAGGAGCAGGAGCCCTGCTCCCAGGCCTTGAGGTCTGATGGAGTCAAGGGACGCGAACAAGCATCTGGGTTATGTTTTAAGTTAGAAATATCTCCTGTGATCGGCTAATACAACACAGAAAGGGCTTCCCTGGACTCATGCACACTCCTGCAGCTGTGGTTGAGGGGGCATAGGGTTGTCGACGTATCACTACACAGGTTCTGTCTTGGCTTCATAAGACTCGGGTCTTCCCAGTCATTCATCCTGTCCTCACCACCATGACCTTAGTCTAACACTCAGGGTCTGAGGTGCAGGCAGGTGCTAGAGTCTGGGTGTTTACAGAGGGGAATCAGGGACTGACTGTCTGATACCTAATGAGCTCCCACCCCTCCCCAGGATCTGCTGAACTCCTCTGGCCTTGGTTTGCGGAGCACCACTCAGGAATGAGGCTCAGGGCCACACTGTCCTTTTGGTGCAATACCAAGGGAGTCTCCAAGTAGAGCTGTGTCTGAGCAGGGGCCGCTGTGCTTTGGAGGCCAATAGAATGATTATGGGAGCTGCAGCCAGGCAGAGCTGGTGTAGGTCCTAGTACACAGCAGTGAGACTGTGTGCAGCCTTTATCTCTTCAGTTTCCTTATCCCAGAGGGGATAGTCAGGAAGGGACAGTGTGTCACAGTAGACCCTAGGGAAACTCGCTGTCCCATGTGTGCGCCCCCACCCCACCCCCCACCCCCCGCCGGTAGTTTCTCTGCTCCTGGGCTGAGCTACTGCCCAGCCTCTGAGTCAGCCAAGCTGGAGTCTGCACACTGCATTTGGAACCACCCCACCCCATGGCCCACATCCCTCCACCCCCACACAGCACTGGGGGATGCTTTTTGTTGTGGTTGCAGCCATAATGGGATTTTCAGGATTGCCATTACGGAATCCTCAGGGAGGTAACTAAGTTACATTTTTTGAAAAAGAGGAAGAAAAACAAAGTTCAAGAGAAAGAATAAATCTGTGAATTCAAACCCACCACACTTAGAATGTCTATTCAAGGAAAATGATTACTAATTATTAAAATTTGGAGAGCAGTACCATCAGGAGGAGAGGAAACGGACATGGCCCCTGCAAGAAGTGCCAGCAGATGCTTCTGTGATTTAATGGTTTCCCGGAACAATGTGAAGCTATTTTAAAAGCAGACAAATGACTCATGGTACCCAGCACCCGAGGTCTGTGGTAGCAGGAAGCGTGAGTTGGAGGAGGGAGCCTAGGCTCCACTTCCCTCTCCATCCATTACCAGCTGTGTGACCTTAAGCCAATTTCACATCCTCTCTGAGCTTCCTTTTCCTCCCTTATACAGTGGGAGTTTGGAAGGATAAGTCAGACAATGAGCATGTGCCTGTCGTGGTGGTGCACACCTTTAATCCCAGCACTCGGGCGGGAGGCTGAGGCAGGCCGATCCCGAGTTCAAGGCCAGCCTGGTCTACAGAGTGAGTTCCAGGACAGCCAGGGCTACACAGAGAAACCCTGGCTCTAAAAACCAAACAAAAGAAAAAAGAAGAAGAAAAGGAAATGAACTTGTGACGCTTAGCGGGTGCTGATCCATCCGCACAAACTCAGATGGGAAGCGTCTGTGTGTAACCACACTTAGTTTATTAACATACACTCCTAAGGCTAGAAGTGTTCCTCTGATGGACACATTGGCCAGAACCATACTTCTGAAATACGTGTTCTCGTTGTTTCTTCCAATAGATTATTTTACAGCACAATTACATAACGTGGAAATATGTACAGTGCATGTAAAATATGACTATGCAGTATTCTGTTTGTCATTAGTAATATTTGACATTGGTCAGGATTTTAGTGCACAAACATTTTGGTAACAGTTACCTTGAATATTATAAAGTTAACATCTTTTTCTGGTTATGAAGGTCCCTCTAGGCTTTACTACATTTAAAGTCATTAAATGTAGAAATCTTTCATTTTTTCAAATATTTATTTTTGTTATTTTAAATTAGATGTATGATGTGTGTGTACATGTTGAGGCATGTGCATGTGTGTGCAGGCGTCCACAGAAACCGATGCCCCTGGAGCTGGAGTTAGAGGCGGCTGTGACCTGCCTGCCATAGGTGCTGGGAACCAAACTTGGGTCCTCTGCAAGAGAGGTGCACACTCTTAGCTGTCGCTCTAGATCTAGAAATCCTGAAAGCAAGGGGAGAACCTTGAAATCCTGGACTAGGGACATGGAGGACGTCAGATATTGTCTGAAGGCTACTGATTCAAGTCAAAGTATATCAACGTATATCAAGTCAAGTCGGGTATCAAAGTATACAAGTACTGTTTTTGTTAAAGCTATGCAGACAGATTTTTTTAACTTTAGATCTGTTTTTAACCTAGAAGTTTCTTATGTGTGTGTACTTCCAGAGGCTGGAATTTTTTTCTGTACTTCACTCCTAGATGGAGCACAGTAAAGTCAAAGAATGTGGGTAGCATGGTGTTGAGTTTTTGGAACTCACTGGCCTCTCCTTATAGCCGTGTAAATCAATGTTTGTGTTCTGTGAGTATCTAAGAAGAACTGTAGTTTTAGTTATAGAAACACAAGCTTACAGAGACTATGGGGATGTCTCAGTGAGTGAAGTGCTTGAGTAAAACCCTGAGCACCTGTGTGGACACCACCACCACCCAAACCAAACCTGGTGTGGCAGCATGCTGTTTGTATAACTCCACCTGGAGTCTAGCCAAAATGGCAAGCTCCACATTCAGTCAAGACCCATCTCAAATCATAAGGTGTAGAGTAATAGAGAAGGACACCGTGAGATCCCGCTGTGGCCTCCACATGCACCCGTGTGGGAAAACACACCCACGTATGCATATACACAAGTAAGCCTAAGCTCACTGGTTTTGTTACAGCGTCATCTGTGCATGCCTGCTATATGTGTGTGTGTGTGTGTGTGTGTGTACGCACATGCTCATTCATAAACTGCAGAAGAGGCAAGCCAAGGCTTCCTAGTTACGGTTGTAGCACACCCAGCTGATTGTAGCTGCTTTTTGAGACAGGGTTTCTCAGTGTTAGCATTTTTTAAGTTCACTTTTTTCCCTGGTGGTTTCTTGCTTTATATGTTTAAATGTGGTTTTGTTTTGTGCGTGGGAATTCGGAGCCTCTGACTCCTCTCCATCGAGTCTGTTTTCACCCACAGCAGTAGTTGCTCTTTGCCTGGATCGGTGTTTTCGGTCTCCAGTTCTGCTTTGCGTTGCTTCTCCTGCCCAGTCCCTCGTGTATGGCGGGGAGAATATTGGCGTTGCTCCTGGAAGGGCACACCATCCACTTTTCCTTCATGTCTCCAGATAGTCAGCTGACAACTGTGGAGAGGCTCAGCCCACAGAGCAGCCCCCTGCTTTTCTTCCTTCTCGCCCAGGTGGATTGATTGTCTTGGAACCCACCCCCCAGCTCATCACTGGCCTTCTGGAGTCCTGTTCTTGCACCACATCTTATTTCTTGTTAAGCATCTCAGAAGGCATCTCTGTCTACCATTGGTTTTTGTGTTTTGTTTTTTTGTACAGGGAAATATCTCATTCTTAACTCCTGTTCCTCCATTAATTTGTAATTGTATGTATGTGTGCACATGTATGGGAGCAGATAGACAAATAGCTAAACAAATAAGTAAAAACCACAAAATCTGTCCTCCTGGGCATGTCGGCTTAGACTTAGTTATTAAACTTCACCAGTCATTGAGGAGCAGGGCATAACCACCTGTTACTTTCCACGTGGATTGTAGGTACAAAACCTCGCTGTTGACAGCTGTGCAGATTAGACATACTAGAATCCGCCAGCATCCATTTTGGTTGTTGCTCAAATATTTGACATATAGTTGAGCATGAAAAATGAGTTAGTCAGAATTAGAATTCAAGTCTAAGTAGTATGTTCAGTTCCACAAGCTGCTCTGTATAACTTCTTGAAGAGGGGACAATTTAACTCTAGAGTTCATGATGCACCCTACCATAACTCAGTGTCTTCTTTAATCCTAGGAATCTACCTTCTGGATTTGATCTACATTGATTCTGCATACCCTGCCTCTGGCAGCATCATGGAAAATGAACAAAGATCCAACCAGATGAACAACATCCTCCGGATCATTGCTGACTTGCAAGTTTCCTGCAGCTATGGTTAGTGTCTTACCCCTAGAACTGTGAAAGCTTGCATTGTTGCAATCTGGATCCAGTGCTTTGGCCACAAGAAAGCTCCAGGAGTCAGATTAGCCCCACAAAGCTCCCCACGGTACTGTCCTGAGCTTTAGACTTGGGCTAGGCCTTTTACACATCTCCAAAGAGTCTGCAAACTAGATATCACTGTCACTTCATTACACTCGAGGAGCACACAGTTTGGCCACTAAGATGACACATTCAGGGAGAGGCATGTCCCAGGTCAGGCTGGCTCTGGGCCATTTATCCACGAAAAGCCTCACGGGAAGCTCCCAGATAACTCCAGGTGGATTTGGGTCCATATTCCCTCCACCTGTGGCTCTCCTGTTTGAGGCCCCCATTGGCCCTGCACTAGGGCATCAGAGGCAAGAAGGAAGAAACCGACAAGGGTAGTCTGTTGGCCAGACTTGCCGAGTGACTTGGTAAGCCACTGGCCAGGCTCTGCTGCACATGGCCGAATACAAAGGTGACTGGAATACACAGGGCTTACTGGAGACTCCTGTACCTGAGATGTTAGAGTGCTGAACAGGCCATCCACCCGGACACGGATTTCCTACAAGTCTGTAAACTTGGTGTGGAGCCTAAATGTGAGTCAGGTGCCCCGGTCCCTTGTGAGAAAGAACAACAATCCAGGCAGGGAGTCAGCCGCAGTAGGAGAATGGAGAACAGAGCTGTAAACTGGCCTCTCTGCCACTGGGTCTCACAACAGAATAAAAGCCTGGGTGCACCAGAGGGGTGTGAGAAAAGAAGGCCAGCCCTACCTGTCACACACAGGTGTGAGACAGCTGGCCGCCTCTGCTTAGGAGCACCACAGGGAAGCCCCAGGTCACAGCATCTTGGGGCAAGATAGGGTCTGCATCGGAGGGAGGCCAGCTCTCCTCTGAGGCCTGCATATTCTAGAGCCTTCAAACACCCACATCATTGTCTGCTGACCAGCAGAGCAGCTGCAGACTCAGGCTTCCAGTACACACCAGGGAGCAAGTCTCGGGCTGCATCTTGGAAAGTCACTTCCTCCTCTCCATGGTTTATTCATGTGTAAAATAGGGCCACACACGGTTCCTGGCCCTCAGCATGTGCCAGAATTTTCCAGGACCCAGAGAAGATGCGTTCTTGTCACTGTGCTCTAGACTTGTGCCTGCTGCCATCAGCTTGGAGAACAGGTGTCATCATCCTCATTTCAAAGATGATGATGCCACTGAGGAGTTAGGGAAAGAGAAATGCCCTCAGAGCCTCAGAGTCCAGAGCCTGAAGACCACAGGTCCCTGCTACTCTCCTCAGCCTGTCTGCCCCCCTCTCAGGAGGAGTGCGGTGACAGTGAAGGTCTGAGGAGAGCGACAGAGGTGACACAGCGTGGCACAGGACTCACAGGCTGAGGTAGACCTGGCCTTGCCGCCTCTCAGTGATAGGACCTTTGTGTATTGCTGTTCTCTCCTTCATATGACGGGGACAGCCTTTCTCCTGCACAAGTCACAGTGAAGGCTAGAACAGACGTCTGCTGTCTGGGTTGGACTTCTGCACTGCCTGGGATGGTCTGGCATTCATGGCACACAGAAGGAGACTCTCCCCCACCATCACAGGAAATGTGCTGGGGGCATAGACACGTGACCTGGTCTGTTCTTGAGGCCAGGGCTGCAGCTTGCCCCAGCCTTAGCCTCTCTCCTGCCGCCGAATGCTTGAGGTCACTTTCCAAAGGGCAGAATCCAAACCTGACCACCCCTCCAGGGCCTGGCCCCAAGGACAGTGAACCAGCCTCAAGATGCTACATGTGTCTGTGTGAGCATTCCCTGGGCTGGGGAGTCAAGCCACTGAGCCTTGTCCCCCCTTCCGCAGATCACCTCACTACCCTGCCACACGTGCAGAAGTACCTGAAGTCTGTGCGTTACATTGAGGAGCTCCAGAAGTTTGTGGAAGATGATAACTACAAGTAAGTCACTGTTCCCCCTAGCCAGACCTACCTGCCACTGCTGTCCTTAGCACATGGTGACCTGATCCTTCCTGGGACTGGTAAGGAGTGACCTGCAGGGCTTCCATGCCCCGCCAGAACAGTGTTGTCTGTACAGCCCTCAATACCTGCCTTTGCTCTAGCCCCTCAGGCCCCATAACTGAGAGAGATGGTATGTGGCCTGGAAAACACATGTGGACTCCACAGCCATGCATGGGACACGATTGGCACTTTGGCTCTCACAGGGACCCTTGGCACTGGGTAGAAGATCAGCTGGCCGTATTCTCAGGCCAGTATTCTCCAAGGTCCTGTTTCACAGATGGATGAAACAGTCAGTCTCTGGGTCTCAGCTCTGCAGGACTCTCCATCTGGCTCCAGCCAAGGGCCCCAGGCACAGTCTCTATGCCTGTGTGAACAGGTGTATTTCTCAGAGAGGCCCCGAAGGCCGTTCAACTCATCTTCTATTTGCCCTGCTCTGATTTCCAGTTCTCTCTTCATTGGTGGCACCTGGGTGTGCATGCCTTGTTCACTATCTGGAGGGAGAAGAAGGGGTTATTTTGAAGTCAACTCTGGCTGCCCATCTTGGCTGGACATCCTCTTGGCTCAGTGCTCTCTCATATAACCTGGCATCAAGGCCAGTCTCAGCCATCTTGTGACTGATCGTTCACCACCCGAGTGCCACCCTCACAGAATCTCTTGGACATCCCATCTCACTGGCTGCTTCTGTACACTGTTTCCCTGACCCCTGTTATCTAGTACCGTTTAGTCCCTTCAGCTTTGTGTCTGAAGGCTTGATCTTGCATCATCTAGGTCTATGAAAACGATCCAGAGCCACCAGTCACTCCACAGACCTTTGGGACAGTGTCCAGGCATCCCTTCCTGGCAGCACAGCAGCAGTGGTTCAAAGCTTGGGTGTGAGTCCAGGTCACCAGGGTGGGGCCTGCAGAGTGGCCTTCTCTCAGCACTCCACTTGAGGCCCTAGTCATCTTTGGGAACATAGACATTCTGTCCTTGCTGTTGCTACACCATCATTCATCGAAAAGAGGAACGGGCAAAGATGTGATGTAGCGCGCAGTAATGGGAGGCACAGAAGAGGGCCAGAGGTCACCACTAAAATGGCATCTATCACAAACGGAGTTCATTTTATTTACAAAGCATTTGCTGTTCCTGAAGAGTGGCCTGGAGTGCAAAATTATTCCCACTTAAGTTCTAGTATAATGTTTTCCATTCATGTACCAGTCTTGCCATTAAAGAGACAGTAGTTTTTCATTAACACTAATACGCTTTAAGGAGGAAAATGGCCTATAAATACTTGTGAACATGAGACAATCCTTGGACAAGCTGCAGATTGTGAGTAATTACTCCTTCCATTCTGAAGAAGTGGAGTACTGTCCCCCCCACCCCCCAGCCCTCTGTGCTAAACAACAGTCAGCCTGGGGCTCATAAAGGCTCTTTGTTGGGCTAAACTGGGCAAGCCCAGGGGGAGGGCTGCCTTCCTGCCCAGGCCCCCAACCACGGAGAGCCCTCTTTCTAAGGAGGTCCTGTTTCTGAACAGCAGGAGGCGGGCAGGGCCTGGGATTCTGCTGGAGTGCTGAGTGCTGTGGCCAGCTCACACCTAGAGGTGGCTCCTTGCTGCCAAGGATGCAAGAATTGAGGACACTGATGACCTCGCACTTCTGATACCCTGTTGTCATCTGCCTTGAGATGGAGACTCTACCAGTGTTTCCTCTTTCTGGGCTGTTATCAGTTCTCACCACTTAGAAAGCATGGCCACTAGCATGGAGTAAGCAGATGGGTAGATGGATGGATGCAAGGGCAGAATTTACTCAGATTTACTACAAGAAATATTATTTCCTGGGTCTTCGAGATGGCTCAGTGGTTAAGGGTCTTGCTTACTCCTCCAGCAGGGCACCTGAGTTCAGTTCCCAGCACCCACATCAGGCCCCTCACAACTGCCTCTAACTGCAGCTCCAGAGGATCCCTCTCCTGGCCTCCACGGACACCTGCACGCACATGCACATTACCACATAGAGACTCACACATACACATGACTAAAAGTTAGAATAAAAATGCATTTCTTAAACATCTTTTATAAGACTCGGAAAATGAGCCAGGAAAAGCATGCAGATGCCCGAGTCTGGGTGTTTCCTGTGAGCAGGCTGTTGCCACAACTGTTAGCTGCCTCGAGTGGTAAAGAGGCTTCACTGTCCTGCAGGGTTCTGTTTGCTGTGTTATTCTTGGACCCTTCACTCCAAGTGCATACCATGAAAACCACGCTCAGGAATCATAATTCCTACTGTTCTGAGTTTTTACTGGAATTCGGTTCTTACCACCTGTTGCTCCTCGTCCCTTGAGCCTTTATTTTAAATCAGTCCCTTACTTAGTAAGGTTCATCAGGAGCCATGGTCTCTCTTCCCTTGGAGGACTGGTTATTCAGAGCTTGGCCTCCTGGGTGCCCCCTCCGCTTTCCCCTAGGTCTGTAGACCAGACATTGTGGCCTCCTGACATTGGGTGCTGCTGCTGCTGACAGTCTCGAACCTTCCTGGGTGCCCCTGCCTCCCGGCTTTGCCCAGTGGATAAAGAAGTTCAGCAAGAGGGATCCTCAGAGAGGAGGACTCCCCCCGACCTCCAGATACCTCAGCATGCCTTCCTGGCTGCAGGCCAGCCCCTGCTGGTTATGCCTTCAACTGTTCTTGGCTTCCACCTGCCAGGGCTCCGGTGTTGGGTGCTCTCTGCCCTCCTCCTCCTCCTTGATGCTCCCCAGCAGCTGTGATGGGCTCCTCAGCCCCCGGCAGTCCCCAGCACCCACATGAGCAATCTGTTTGCAGTGAGGTGTGCGGCCAGCCCTGTCTGGCTTCCATCTTTGACTTGCTCCCCTGTCCTGAGTCTCCCATCTCATCTACTTCCTCTGTCTCATCACCTTGATGTTCAGGTTTTGTTGAAGTCAGCTCCTGTTCTTACAAGTGGCTCCTCTGCTCAGGGGCTACCTCCTGGGTTGACCTTGGGGTCTCTCTCTCCTTTTCTCTTCTTCCTTCTGTGAGGCAAGGTCTGTGGTGTTGCTGGACCACTGCCTTGCTACCTTGGAGAGACTCTTGCCTGGATGCTCCTCAGAAAGACATCTGGCTCTCCTTCCACATATGCAGAGGGCCTGGTTCCTCTCGGACTGCCTGGGAGGTCCGGGTTCACCTAATTTCTCCCTTTTTCCCAAGAAGACAAGAGGGTCCCTTCATCTCCCAGGGCTATCCATGCCACAAAGGGATGCCCTCAGGTTGCCAGTCTCGTCCTATGGAACCTGCATTCCATCGTAGTATCCCTGCCTGCCACTCACTAGTGTCATGAATTTGAGCTGCACAGCCTCTTCCTCCTCACTTTTCCAGGCTCTAAAATGTGCTCCATCACAGAGTTGTGGGTAAACAAGCAGGGCCAGTTGTTCATTTCACCCTGTCCTCCTTAACCATCACTTACTGGACCCAGAAACACTGGGGAGGCGTTGGAGGAAGAGCTGTGACCCGAAGCAGACCTCACAGTATTCCCGTATTCTCTTTAACAAAGCCTTCATTCCCTCCCCCGTCCCATGATAGACCCAGGCCCCACTGACCTTGTGAAAATCTTTGGTTTCAGGCTGTCACTCAGAATCGAACCAGGAAGCAGCTCTCCAAGACTAGTCTCTTCCAAGGAAGATCTTGCAGGTATTGTAGCTACCTGGAATGGTACAAAACCACATACAGCCCAGATCTGGTTGCCAAAACAGGCCCTATCTGGAGCTTAAAACCAGAGTTGAGTTCATTGCCTGGCAGGCTCAACTGTCCTTGCTTGCAGCCCCTCCACCAACCCGCCAGAATCCTGATGATGTGGGACCCCAGCAGATCAGATCCTCAACTTAGAAGCACGCACAAAGTACAGAAAACTCTGTGGTCTCCCCTGGACCACCCAGACCCTTGTCCTCCTGCCTTCCCCCCCCCCCCCGACTTGGGATTATGTGCCCGAAAGGGGTACCCAAGATGCACCAGACATAGTAGATTTATCACCTCTGAGGGAAACACACTGTGTCACCAGTAGTGGGATCCTCGGATCTGCTGTCAGAGCTAGGCTCTAGCCTTGTCTCTATCTTTCTCCTCCATAGCCTTATCTACAGGATGGAGTAGAGAGTCGTATTGCCCTTGTAGGACTGTCGTGATGCCCGGGGAGCACAGATCTGTCTCATGCTCTGCCCACACCTGTCCCCTGCCAGAGTGTGCTTGGTGTTGGCAGCTTTGTTGTTACTGCCATAACAGTGGCCCTTCAGTTACTGTCCAGCCGGCTCTTAGAGATGGGGACTCCAGCAGCACGTCATCCTGGTTGCAGCTCTCCATCACTCCCCCTCTGCCTCCCCAACAGCTTTCCCCCTCTGGGCCGTGTTTTCCCTGTATCTCCATACTCCCAGCAGGGATGTGTATTGGTAGGACTAGACCACAGAACCCTCGGGAAACAGTATGGCAGCTTCCTTCCAGCCGCATCCTGCCGAGCTGTCCTGCCTCTGGGATATGCTCCCGGCTCCTGTCTGGGCCAGCCTCTGACGTCTCTGGGTAGTAAGCTAGACTCTTCCTTGCACCACTGGGCTTTCCTGCTCATGAGCCTTGGGAGATGCTGCTGTGCGGCCCTTGGGGCTGTAGGAGCTGGTGAGTTAGTGCTGTCTACAGTCTGTTTTTCATGGCACCTCCCAGAACTCTGTATTCAGTGCCTCCTGCTGTCTCCTCAAAAACCTACTGTCTTTCCCTGGCAGATGGCCCAAGGGTGGTTCAGAGAGTATGGTCCTGGGCAAGTTTCTCCTTTCCAGTCTGTCCCTGTTCTAGAACTCTCCCCCAGCAAACTGCTCTCCGAGATGCTCAGCACTGCCACTCCACCTGTAAAATGGGCGCAGTATACCTGTCACTCACAGGGCTACTGCCGGAAAGTGCAGAATCCAGCCCAGAGCTCTCTCATGGGGGGCAAATCTGCCATGGTACTGTGGTTGTCAGTGTGATTCCATCACTGAACTAGCCTCCAGACTTTAACTAAATGACACTGCCCAAGACCCCGGTCAGGCCTGGTTTCATGGTGGTAGGGGAGGGCAGCAAGCTCTGGACCCCCAAACTGACCCACCCTGTTCTGTGTAGTATGACATATGGCTACATATTCACGGGTTTACTTCCTGCCTGGCTTCTCACAGGGCTTTGTAGGTCCTACGTCATACCCTTGTGTGCCCAGCAGATGTACCCTTCAGTCATCTGTGTCCTCATTTGCCCTATACCTGTCTTCTCCAGCAGAGTGAAAGCCCTCTGAGAGACAGGTCTGATGTGGAATTCCTAGCGCCAGGCATACAGAACGCTGGGTGAATCAGCTGCCTCCCATTCAGCCCTAGCCCTAGAGTTCCTTGTTGGGCCCTGTGGGCACCTGTACTTGAGGGCAGCTCCAGCATGAGCTGGCTGCTGACTGCTCAACCTTCCAGAGAAGTGCTGAGACCAGCAGTTCCTGCATTTGCAGGGGGAGCTCGGCTCCCAGGAGTGTTTTCCACCACCTTTCCAGATCCCTGGCTTCAGCCCCAAGCAGGATGTCAGGGTTTGTTGATCACCAGATAGCCGATGCTTTCTAGAAAGCTCGTAGCCATTCAGTGGCTCAGGTCTCCCCCCCGGAAGCCTCAGGAGTGCTGCTGCAGCCTAGGTCATTGAATCCCAGGGGTCCCTAGAGGGCAAGGGTCAGCTCCAAGGAAGCCTGGGCTCTGGCAGTTAGACTGAGCTGCGTGGCAGGAACTCCACAGGACTCAGGGACAGGAATGTGCCTCTTGCAGTCCCAAGAATGGGAGGAACGCAGCCTCCCTCCGCTCCTCAGGAGGGGCCAGGCTCAGCTTTAAGCTGTGCCCAGCAGTTAGACATCCTCACACTTGCCAAGGAAAAGCCTTTAGATGTGTGCCTTCATTTACACAAGGCTCTCAGGCTGCAGGTCTGTGTGTGACAAGCACTCGCTATGAACCAGTTACCTGGCAGGGGCCCCAGCCTCCTGGAGCTTGTGTCTTAGTTGGGGGGACAGGCAAGGACACGCATGTTTGGAGCCAAAAGGAAGCCAGTGTGAGCAGACCAAGATGGTGTGTGTGTGAGGAGCTATCTCTATGCGTCTTTTCTAACCAGCTCCTGCCAGGGCCTGGGAGACCTTGGCCCTGCACAGATAGCAGCAGCCATGACCTCAGGAGCCTTGATTAACAGCAGCAGCAGCCTCTGAGCTACAACTGTTCCCTTGGCCTCCAGTGGCCCCAGAACTTTGCCAAGGGCTGCCCCCACTTTCCTCTGGAGGAATGTCCATGTGGGCAGTCTGTCCCCACAAGGAGACTACATCAAGGCAGTGGGGGAAACTGACTCAGTCTCTGATCTATGGAGGAGAAAGGCCAGGGATGCCACATTTCCAGTTCTCTCTCCATGTGATGCTGTTTATATAAGTGAACTAATACTTTCCTGGAGAGAGAAAAGAAATCACATGTAATGTTCATAACACTGCCCGCCCCGACTCCCAGGGGCGGTGATGTTTGTGGATATCTTGGAGCTAGTGAAGACAGTTCCAGACCTTGCAAGCTCCCCCACATGGCTTCCCCTGGGGACAGGTTTCCTCTGAAGATTCCAGAGCCGTGCTCGAGTCCAGGAAAATCCAGGCGCTGGCCTCCATCTCTGCTCTTTCAACCTAGAGGCTGATCTACATACCTTTCTGTCTCCATGGTCACTATCTGGTGACAAGAGCCCTGCCGCCAGGCCAGCAGACCTATGTAGAGCCTGGCTGCAGCGTCTGGGGGAGCGGGAAGGCTTCAGGCCGGCTCACATCCCAGGGCTGTGGAGGGAGTTCCCCAAGGCCGGGCCAGAAGTTCTGCTGCTGGTACAGTGCCTCTTGGGAATGTTGGCTCCTGGCCCTCTCGGGCAGGCTCTGATGCCATCTAAAGGAGAGAGTGTGAGGCTGCCGCCTGAGCACCAGATTGGGAACTCGAGGACACACATCTAGTCCCATCTCCAGGGCCACCTCATAACTTAGGGTAGAAAATAGCATTTAATGTCACACATACATTCTGTGTGTCAGAGCATCAGGGTAGATGGGTGGGACTGGAGTCACTTTGAGGGGTCATTACTCACACGTATGGTACCTGCTGCTGGCTGGAGCTGGGGCAGCAGCAGCTTAGCACCGCTGGAGCCTCTTCATGTGGCCTGGGCTTTCCCAGAGTACAGCAGGCTCAGGGTCATCAGACTCAGCAGCTGGCTATCCCCAGAGCAGAAATGGAGAGGGCAGCTAGAAAACTGTCACGTGACATCTCCTGATCTCCTGAACCAGTCTCCAATGCCAGGCAGCCTCACCTCAGCCTTCCTCGGAGGGTCACAGAGACTGGTTCAGGTCCAAGGAGAGAGGCCAGAGAGTCTGCCGTTCACTGAGCAGCCAAGGACTGTGTGGAACACTCCAGACAATTCCCATGAGGGAACCCTCTGTCTCGCGGTCTTCACCACGGCTCACCTGGACTGAGCACCTTCCTGAGCCTGCCCACATGCTCACTGAGTGGACCCAGCCCCCGTCTGGCGCGTCCCCCGGGCCTCCCAGCAGACAGGTGGGCTTCGCTACTCTCCTTCCACTCCCATTCTGTAGGCAGAGACACCGGGGTGCTCACCCAGGCTCACACATCACAGAAGGGGCAGAGCCAGCTGGTGACTGGGGAGTCAGGACAGGTCTGTCACCTATGTCCAACACATGGAGCATGGAGGGCGCGACGAGGCCTTTGTCCCTGTCATCATCCTGTGTACTTGTGCAGGGGTGTACTTGTGTACTGCCTTGGATGGTAGACCTGCATTTTTCTGCCTCTCTTATGGATTTTTCTTTTAAGAGACATGGGTATCATTATCCCAGGCTGGCCTCAAACTCAGTATGTAGTCCAGGATGGCCTAGACTACGTGATCCTGAGTGCTGGGACTGCAGATCCTTGTCACCGCACCCAGTTTCTTACAGAAGCGCTGAGTCACACAGGGCTGATAGATGCTCTGAGTTTGCAGGAATCAGAACCCCCACTTTATCTTGTGTTCAGTCCCCTCACCTCATCCAACAGGGTTGCTTCAGGCCTGGCTGCCTGTGGCCAGGAAGCAGCAGTGTGGTCTTCTCCCTCACCCAGCGGTTCTCCAGTCCTTCAGCTTGCTGACCACAGCCCCGTTTGTACCAGCGCTGCTGCTGTCTCGGGGCCCAGCACCCTCCAAGGGGCAGTTATAAAGCTGCCGTTTCTCTAGGACACTTCCCTGGATGTTTTAAAGAGTCCACATGCCCTCAACCTTGGCAGATAACAGTACACTCCTGGACTCTGAAGCCCCGTCAGGGTCATCTTCCCACCAGCAGCTTCCTGCTAAGACCCGCTCAAGTCCTCCATGCTGTCCCTGGTCTTCTCGAGAGTCATCTCGTCTACAGGAGGCCAGGGTAGCCCCCATCCTAACACGTGTGAGAGTGCAGCTGACCAGCCTGTGGCCACCACGGCCCTCTGCTTGTGGTCACCTTCACGTCATCAGGGCCCAGTGTGGGAGACATCTTCCAAGGCCACCATGGTCCGTGGAGAGAGGCGGCGGCAGGGCTTCTCTCTCCAGTGCCCTTCCTCTGCAAACCTTTCCATGGTCAGGGTGGGTGGGATCCTCAGAGAGAGCTCAAGGGCTAGAAGCAGGTGGCGACGACTCCAGCCTGGTCTGCCTGCTCCATAGCCCTGTGTGGCCCAAGCACCTTGAGTTCCAGCAGCTTCCAAGCGTCCTTGATTCCCACTCTATGGCCTGAGTCTTCACCTTCTGGCGGCAAGGAGAGGACAGTGCCCCTTCAGCCCAGAGATGACGAACACTGTTTCTCAGAAGGAAGTGAACTGGACCTTCTGTGCAGACAGATCTTGGCTCTCAGTGAGACCCATGAGAGCTGTGTGTGTGAAAAGCAGAATGTGTGTGAACATAGAAATGAGTGGCTCCCAGGCCCCGCCAGAGACCTGGCGATAGAAAAGTTTCCACACAAAGACTGCAGAGGGGCCCAGTGGTCCAAAATCTACAGGGCTCTGGCAGACCCAGAAGGGCCGAGTCCTGGATCTCAAAGTAAGGCTCTCCACATGAACAGGTGGGAAGCAGAGGACTCTGAACCCTTCAGCTGGGTGACAGCCGACCCTGGCCACTGGAGGCTCAGAGCTGTACTGGCCAGAGCTCCAGATGGCACAGTTGCAGTGCCTCGAAGGGGATGGCATGAGGCCCTGTCCAGCTGGGGCTAGAGGCAGGACTGGAACCCAAGTCTTGTGACTTCAGGCTGCTACTTTCCTCTCCACCACAGCTGCCTTCCATTACTTCCTAATGTGTGAGACTTGGAAAGCCCAACTGGAATGGGGCAGTGCTGGCCCAAGCAGGGCCTGGCCCGAAATCCATGAGAAGAGGTTCCTTTGCCCACAGTGAACTCTCCTTGCAGCCATGCCCATCTATCCAGTGCCCTCCAGATGTTAGCCCCACACTGGACTTCTTCATGTCCCCCTAGATCTGTGCCCCAAGTGCGCACTACTCCACACAGAGCGTTACTCTCAGGTCCCCCCACATCTCTGCCCGGCCCATCCCTGGGACACTTCTTATACATATCTCTCCCTCAACACCTGCAGCTTCCAGGCTTGGCCACCCCTAGTTACTCTCCGGCCAGAGGCACTTCCTGAGATAAGTGTGAGCTGCTCAGCAGACCTCACCTGGTGAACCCAAGGCTCTGATGTGCCTGCTCTCTCTCTCCTCCCTCCGAGCCTTGGTGCACGCTGCTCCTGCCTTCGTCACTGCTCCCGCCTTCGTCACTGCTCCCGCCAGGCTCTTGTACCACGCAGGGTGTCGAACCTTCCAAAAGTCTTTTCTGATCCCTCCCTCGTGTTCCCCTAAGTTCTGTGCTGCTGTAAGGCTAAATAAGGTCAAGTGGACGAAGTGCGCACCGCTACTTCTGGCAGTGAGCAGACGCTAAGTCAGGGGTAGAGACTGTCATAGCCCCTTTCTGGTGCTGTCGTGCTGTTGGTGGAGCGGGTGCTCTGGCCGTATTGATCGTGACTACCCTGTGTTCCTGCTGGGTGCGACCTCCTGGTGGCCCCTTTCCCCTTCTTGACGTTGACTGTTGCATGTTCCTATGCAAGCAGAGCATCGTGATTTTTCTGGTCTATGATGTAGCTCCAGTGCTCGGCCCAGGGGCAGCCCCGAGGTCTGGGCTTCCTAAACATTTGTGTCAGAAAGAGAGACACTGTCTGTTTAACTCTTGGCAGGGAGGCAGCCAAGGACAGGCTCCTCATCCCTTGTTTACAGATGTAGACTCAGGGCTCAGAGGGGCGAAGTGACCTCCCCAAGGCCACTCAACTTGTAAGCACAGATACAGATGAGAGCCCAGGCCTCCCTGCCTCCAGGACCAGAGTCCCTTTCTGTCACCATACATCATCTGGGATTCTGGCCACTACAAGACTGTTATTAGAAGGCCAAGTGTTGTGTTGTGTTTTGTTTTTCCTCTTTCAATCATCGAGTGGTCTGTTGGGCAGTATGTTGGTTTGTTATAATGAAAACCAGATTTTTTTTTCAACATATGTGGTTGCCTACAGAAACTGTCGATTCTCATATGGTCCAATAAAACTGCTAAAGAAACAGCCACTAAAGAGTCTTAAAGATTATTCATGGAAAACTTATGCTGAGGAAAAATAGAGCAATCCTTTGAGATAGTCAAGCCCCATGGTCAGTTTTTCCAACTGTCCAAGCCATATCAGGCTGGGCAGTGGGCCTCCACTCTGCTATGGAGACCAGAGCCCCAGTTCATCACCGCCCCTACCCTGCCTGAGGACATGACCAACAAGCTGGCCAACCACCCAACTCAGAAGGCACGTGTCCTGGCACTGTCACGTGGGGGCCACCCCAGGCTTGGAGGAGCAGGAACATGAGGCCTTTTGGTAGCAGAGGGTGTCACTTACTGGCAGAGAGGCTTCTCATCTGGGTCCCAGCCGAATGGAAATTCTTGTGTTTCCGCGTCAGGCCTAGGCTGCTGGTCAACAATGCTGAGAGAATGTGGGGGAAGAGGGGGGATGAGACCTAGAGCCCAGAGAGCAGCAGCAGCCCTGACACAGGCCAAGAGGCCAAGGCTCTTCCGCTGGGGCCCCCACCCACCCTCCCCAGCCGGTCCAGGGGCATCTGAGGCCAGGCATGTCTCCTAAGGCTCCAAAGCAGAAAGGAAAGGGGGCGAATCCAGGCCTAGCTGTGGAGAGAGAATCCAGAGTTGAGTGGGAGCGGCTAAAGGGACTCTGAAAGGCTTGTGAGAACTCAGAGCATGAGCATGAGCAGAGCTAGAAGGCAAGAGCTACATGGAGCCAAGTGAGAGTGAGCAGCAAAAGCCGACTTCAGCCATGTGGCTGTGCTACCTCTACGGCTCCCTGTCTCCCTAGATCAAGTGTGCTGGGGTCAGTGAGCTGGGGCATGGGTGTCTGTACAGTGCTGCTCACAAGTGGTGCACAGTGGGTGCTGGGTCTGTCTCCCTTCCCTTTCTCAAGGACGTCTGCCCTGCACCTGTACTCCTGGCATCCTCCCCACCCCAAAGCCCGCTGCCCTGCGTGCCGGGGTACTGCCTCCACTAGGCGGCAGACCTATAAGCCTGCCTTCTCCTGTCCAATGGGGCGACTAAGAGTGCGCACCTCAAGGCTTATGCACAGTGCCAAGTGCGCAAAGGCCTGTCCTACTATCAACCTGGTCATTTCTGCACCCACACCAGGGCCCCTGGGCTCCCACTTCCGGCCTCCTGCAGAGGGTCTTTGAGATTCAAGCAGTGGGGCTGGCTGTCTTCTGTCACCCTCCTTTGGTTGCTGATAAACAAGGGGCTCCACCCTCTGTAAACAAAGCAGCAGACTGTTCATCCCTCTCTTCCTCTCCAGAGCAGGCAGCTGTAAGAGCTGTTTCCCCAGGGGTAGAGGCTTCCTGTGTCCCAGAGCATAGACCAGAGGATTCTCCTCAGGGCACTGCAGGGCCACCCGAGAGCCTAGGTGTTGGTGCCCAGATCCCCTGTGACCACACAGTCACAGCCTCCAAGGACGGCCACTCTTCGGGGCAGATGTGTTATAGCCTGTGACAGAGAGGCAGAACCTCAGAGCAGCCAAGCCAGTGTGCAGGTCCTGGGCAGGGGCGCACACATGGCCCAGAGGTGGCGGTGCAGCTGCTCAACTCGAGGCCTTCCATTACCCCTTCTGTACCCGTCTGGGCTTGTGAAGTCCAGGTAGGACCTTTGCTTTAAGCTCAGGCCTCTGGTTCTGCTCTTATGGATGGGTCGTCAGCTGGCTGCCTGGCAGAGGTGCCCAGGTGCTGGACTTGGGCACCTCAGGCCTTCCCTCTGGGAGTCAGTGATGCTGGGAAGGAAGGGGAAGCATCCAGTAAGTGGGGAGCTGGTGTTGGCTTCGTGTGAGCCTTGTCTTACCCACGACAGCTGGGGACAGGTCCGTACCCCAGACCTAAAGCCCAGTTCCCCTGAGCCTTTACCCTACTCTCGCCCCACAGCTCCTGCCATCACTGTCCCTCTGTTCTTTTCACAGGCCCCTCTGCTGGCTCCAGCTCAGCCAGGTTCCGCCGGAGGCCCACCTGTCCTGATACATCTGTAGCTGGCAGCCTCCCCACGCCACCAGTCCCCAGACACAGGAAGAGCCACAGCCTGGGCAACAAGTGGGTGACTGAGCAACCCTCTTCTGGGCTGAAGGAGTGTGGGTCCTTCCCCCCCCCCCATATGGGAGCTCTTGGTGTTCCTGGCAGACACACTCTAAGCTGGTTCGAGCTTGAGAATGCAGAGGAGCAACTGGCAGCATAGTCTTTGTGCCACCATCAGGGATCAGGCTCAGTAGCTAGGGAAGAAATGTGCCCAAACTCGGCCAACAGCTCATTTAGGGAGAACTGAGTCTAGCAGACACAAGTGATTATCTCCAGGGCAGCAATGGGTGTCTCAGAGTATTTGCTGGCTCCCTGGCCCTGTGGGGTCCACAGCTGGGGGACATTAGGTCCTCAGCATGGTTAGGGATAACCATGCCTGTATCCCCTAGGCATGGGTACAGGTTTCCAAACGGGGCACCCTTCCTCCGTCACCTCCCCTGCCTGCCTCTTTCCCCGCCCCTGCCAACCTGCATCCTAGCTCTAAGGCACAAACGCCTG
Source organism: Peromyscus eremicus (assembly GCF_949786415.1). Taxonomy (NCBI): domain Eukaryota; kingdom Metazoa; phylum Chordata; class Mammalia; order Rodentia; family Cricetidae; genus Peromyscus; species Peromyscus eremicus. The sequence goes on along the minus strand of NC_081419.1, from coordinate 7,155,495 downwards.
GCTTCTTGGCTGCCCTTAGTGGATCTCAAAGGCAGGAGCAGGAGAACTAAGTTGCTTTGGGCCCCTGGTTCCTCTTCTTCTCTAGACATTGCCACACACCTGTAGACACCATCTCACTGAAACATGGGAACCTCTGAGCAGCTACTGCCATGCACATTGTGGCTACAGTGAGGGTCACAGAGCTCTCACACTCCTCAGGATGGCCCACCTGCCCTTCACTCTGGCCTCATCTCACAAGCCTCATCATCATCCTGGGAGACAGGCAGGGCAAGCAGCATTGGTCTCCATTGACAGGTGGAGAAGTTGAGGCTCAGAAAAAGGATGTGACTTGCCCAAGGTCACACCATAAGAAGGGGCAGAGCCTGGGCCACCAGCGGGCTCTGGGCCGAGGTGTCTCCAGCAGCCAGTCCCTGGCTCCGGCCCCCAGGACCGCTCTTCTCCCAGGATAAGGAGCATTGCCTTCTCTCTTCCTCTCCGTTTTCCAGTATGATGTGTCAGTTGAGTGTAGTTGAAAGTAAGAGTGCCACATTCCCGTCGGAGAAGGCCAGGCATCTGCTGGACGACAGTGTCCTAGAGTCCCGCAGCCCCCGCAGGGCTCTCACCCTCGCCTCCTCCACTGCCATCACCAACGGACTCTCCCTAGGTAAGCGTCTCTGGCCTGTACACACAGGCAGGGGCAGCAGGCCCAGTGTGTGCTCCGTGTCTGTCTGTGTCACTGTGCTGTGCCCAGTGGCCCCTCACCCTTAAAGAGCGGCTCCCAATAGGAGTCTTCTGCTGCAGGAAAGAACGCTGGGCTGGCCTCCTTCTGGTGGTCCCCAAGTGGACAGTCAGGTTGAGGAAGGAAGCTGGACTTGAGTCCACCCCTGAGACCAGCTGCTATCTTGGTGGCATTTACATCCCAGGGGAGCCAAAAGCCCTGCTCAGAGCAGTAGGTGGGCGGGCCGCTGCTTCCTCCTGGGTGCTTGTCTTTACCCAGAGGAGCCAGAAGGGAGGATGAAGAGGTGAGCACCAGTGATGGCATTGCACTACTGGACAGTGGCAAGAAGGGGTTACAGAAACAGGGCTCTGATGCCAGCAGGGAGATGTCAACATTAGGACTGGGGCTAGCATGGAGCTGCAGAGCTCGGTCACCAAGGACAAGGGACACTCTCCTGGGATTGCTGCCAGCAGCCCAGTGTTCCCTTGACGCCCTTTGCCTTTCCACGTGCCTGTGCGTTTGTCCGCTTCCAATAGCAGAGAGTTCCCCCAGGGCTGCTGTTGGGCTGACATTTGCCCAGCTGCATTTGATCTGGTGAAGACAGTGGGGCAGAGGGCCAGGAGCTTGGAGAGGCAGGCAATAGGAACACCAGGTGGGCGTCTCATGCCACATGTCCCTGTGAAGTTAGGCTAGTCTTGGGAGTCATGAATAATTTCAGTCAAGGGCGGCAGACTCCTAGAAGCTTGTGACAAGTCCTATATCTGCCTTCTGTCTTCAGAGGAGGTCGTCCTGTTTGGACACCGTGTAGGAAGTGTGGACAGTGTATCTTAGGCTCATAGGTATGGCTTGAAAGAAGAGTCCGGGCTCCCTCCCGGGCTGGGGAGAGGTCATCAGATTCTTCCCCGGGCCTCTGCTGTGCTCTTGTGCACTGATGTCTCCAGCCTGCTGGTCCCACTCATGGACCTCGTCTCAGAGTGGATGATGAGACCTGGGTTCTTAGGAGGGCCCCAAGCAGCTGTTGTGACATCCAGCAAACTGAGCTGCTGCCCTGAGAGTGAGTCAGGTGCTGCGCTATCCGGCATCCAGGGGATCGCCAGCTAGTTTGGCTCTGGCTCAAGTGTGAGCTGAAAGCTCTGAGAAAGTGGCAGAGTGTGTGTGTGTGTGTGTGTGTGTGTGTGTGTGTGTGTGTGTGTGTGTTGATGGAGGCAGTGCTGGGCTGCTCTTTACCTCTACAGCAGGGAAGGGGGCCCTGCTCCGGCCAGGGCTTCTCCCTTGCCTTTCTACCACTCAGTCTTAGAGCTCTTAAAGCAGAGCCTGTACTATGGAGCCTACAAAGTCCAAGACAATACAGAGGTCAGGCCCATAGATGCACACACCTGGAGAGAAGCAGGTGCTCATTTAACTCCGGGCACAGGCCCAAGGAACCAGAGTGCCCCACTCAGGCCCAGCAGATCACGGTCAGTTCCAGAGTGTGGGCCTGGAGGAGACTAGGAAGGCAAAGGATCACAGCAGGCAGTGTCTCTGTGGACCCGGGGACTGCAGTGGCCCTCCCTTGGGGTCTCTCCTGTGCAGGCAGATGCATCTAGACCAGCCCTGACCCTGGGGCCAGAAGTGTTCACCCAGCCTGTGCCCTCAGCAGGTGAGGCCCTGGGGCAGCAGGCAGGCAGGCAGTAGTGCAGACAGACCCTGCTCTCACAAGCCAAGAGGGTAGGCAGCGGGAAGGGAGTGGAGGGCACTCCTGAGCATGGTGGGGCTGAGAATTCTTCGAACCCTCCCAGAGAAGAGACAGTTGTATCCACAGAAACTCAAGTCCTTCGGTGACCCACAGGGTCAGAATGCTGTGAGCTTGGGGACCGGGGCCCAGTGACCAGGAGCCCAGGAGAACAGGCCCCTCTCTTGGAGGCTGCCGTGCTCACTGATCTGTGTTCCTTTTCCAGGCAGTAGTGAGAGCTCAGAGTTTAGTGAAGAGATGTCTGCAGGGCTGGAAAGGTGAGTGTGGCCTCAGCAAGGCCTCCCTCCCTCGGGAAACTCAGGGCCCAGGGCTCAGGGCTCAGAGCTGGAGTCAGGGGTCCCTGCCCCACCCACATTTTACATATGCACAATTACACTGTCACACCTGTGTGTGCACATACTACACACAAATCTCACACACATGCACACAGGTAGACACATTGATAATTCACTCCTATACTCATGTATATGTGGGTGTACACAGGCTTAGGAAGTGCTCCCCTCCTGCCCCTCCCTTCTTTTTGTTGGCTGGCACCCAGAGCACTTGGTCCAAGCTGGCTGCAGGAGACCTGGGAGTCTCAAGGCCTGCAGAGTGAGTTCTGGAGCTGGAAGCCTAAGCCCGCTTGAAGTCTTGAGCTAGGCACGCGGCTCCATCTGGTGGCGTCTGAGAGCATTGCAGCAGTGCAGCCTCAGGCCTCGGACGTTCTGAACCCCACTGCTATGTGTAATTGTGATTCCCGTCAGCCCATCTGCCCCAGGTACCCACCGCCTCCCATCAGGAATTCGCCCACAGCATGTCTCCATGCCCTAATTCTTCGTGGGCCACCATCAGGGATCCAAGAAGACAAGGCATTGCCGGTGGTGAAAAGCATCTTGGTGACTTGAGGTCTGAGGATGTGTAGGGAAATTCAGTGATGAACATCCCCGTTGTCCTTCAGGATAGGTTCTCCACCGTGCCTAGGAGACTGTGTGCATCTGTGTACTCTAGCAAGTACACATGCACACAAAGTTACATAGTCTTATGTGTGCACATGCACAGAGCTACACAGTCTATTTATAGACATGGCCATGGTTACAGTCTTACATGTACATATGCAGTTACAGACTCTCTCACACACACAGGCACACATTTATGTATATACACAATACTTATACTTACACCTGTATACATACTCAATTATACTCAATGCGTATACTCAGTTATATATACACAATTACACTGTCACACTTCTGTGTGCACACACTAAACACAAATCTCACACTTATACATGCACACAGGTGGACACATTCATAATCCACTCATATACTCATGCATATGTGGGTGTACACATTCACATGCATGCAGTATACATTACAACACACACATACACACACACACACACACACACACACACACACACACACGTACCCACATGTACCTGTGCATGGACGTGCTTCTCTGAAGTTAAAGCTTCAGTCCCTGTAATTGAAGTGTCCAGAAGAAATCATCCTATCTGAACACTTCCCGAAGGGCAGAGAGGTGGCCCAGGCTGAGCATCCCCTCTGTACCAGGCTCTGTCTGGACATTGCCCACATGTAGATTTCCCACAGGCCCCAAGGGACAGACTTTAGAACTCCTGGTCCTAGTGGGGATTCCTGGGACACCCTGTAAAAGAAGGCCATCAGCAACCAGCCACCGTCCAGTGGCAGACTTGGGAATGATGCTTAGCTCCAATGTTGCCCACCTGGCCCTGTGTTCTTCTTTGTCTGTCCTTTCACTCTCCATTCTTTCTGTCACTCATCAGTCACTCAGTACCTGCTCAGTCAGCACCACTGCCTGCGTGACCGCCGCCAAGGTCGCTCTGTGGGCCGTTAGCGCTGTGACCAGAGCGGTGCCAGTAGGAAAAGGATGGCAAGGGGGCATTCCTTTCCTGACGGAGATGGTGTCATGTGCAGTCAGGACGACTGCAGGCAGCGGTGCTTTGTACGATCTGGGTCACTGGGTCACTGTCCACCTGAATGTCCACAGCAGATGTCCACCTGAATGTCCACAGCAGATGCTCTCAAGGGACTCTCCTCTGAGCACTGGCCTCTTTCTGGCTCTTCTAGGCACAGGCCCAGCCCAGGTTCCAATAGCCCTTGAACAGCCATGCCTCCAGCAGCCCTTGAACTGCCCTTCACAGAGGGGATTGTGGCTCAGTGCTTCTTGGCTGAGGAGAGCAGGAGGCCACCTGCTCTAGAAGATGCCAGTGGGGCTATGATGTCCCCTCTCATCAGGACCCAATCCCAGGCAGGCCTGAGGAACTAGAAGCTAGCTGACCCCAGCCTCAGCCAGTGGCCCAGCTAGAAGTCTGCCTCCACCCCAGATCAGCCCTTGTGCCTGTTTCTAAGAGTCTGCTCCCCAAAGACGTGCCAGCAGTCTGGGCTCTTCTACAGACTGGGCACAGCAGAAGAGCACCGTTCAGTCTCTTCACAGTTCCGTCACAGTCTGGTCCCTTCGTGGCTCTCCTTCATCCTAACCTTCAGGCAGCCAAATGCTCAGCCTCACTGGGTCCTCTGTGCACTCCCTGGTCTCCTCCAGACCACATGTTCCTGCTCTTAATAGGGGAATGGGTTCTAGAAGTCCCTGTGACTGGTCCCCGAGGCCAGCATCTGCCAGAAGGAGCCTCCCTTCTGGGTCCTCACAGATTCTGTAAGATGTATTGCCTGCTGGAGCAGAGTTGGAAGATGTGGGGCAAAGGTGCAGAGGGGGCCAGGCCCACTCAAAGGAAGAAAGGTCTGAGGATGGTGGGGACATGGCTAGTGTGGGGGCGGCAGCGCTCTGCCCACAGTGCTTGAGTCCTGAGTCACCATCAAACTGGATAGCTCCTTGTCCCATAGCCCCCCAATCACTGCTTGTGAATTCTGCCCGGGCCGTGGAGGGAAACGGAGCCAGACACCAATGTAAAGGGCAGGGAGACTGCAGAGCAGTGTGTGCGCGCACACACACACACACTCATGGCTCTGGTGGCCTGAGGACACAACTGAGTCCCCTTTAGTGCCCAGTGAGCATCAAGGCGGTAGAGTTTTCATTGCAACAGTGGGGTCGTTTGGCACCCCCATCTTGTGAATTTACACACAGGGGGTCCAGAGGTAGTCCTTGAAATGAGCCAGAGCCCAGGCCGCATGTGCCCAGTGTGTCCCTGAAGTGGGCATCTTCGGGAGTACCCAGAGAACTGTGAGCTGCTGCAGAGGCGCCAACCCCTGTTCTTGCTGGACACTAGACTGGAGATGTGGGGCCGAGGGGACTCTCTTCTGTGTTGTTCCCCTTTCCACCCCACATACGGGCCACCCTGGGCAAGGTCAGAGCCTAGAGATGGGCAGCTGTGCAGGGAGGTGATCACTGATCATTTCTTAGCTTTCAGGCTAAGGCCTCCTCCCCATCCTCAAGGCCCAGAGTGAAAGTGAAGTAGTCTTATCACAGGGGAGTGGAGTAAGGGTGTACCCACTCTTTTCTGGCCTTGGGGAGAAAGGGAGAAGGAAGGCCTCACTGTACATGCCACTTCCACGAGGAGGAGAGCCCCCCCCCCGCGCAAACCTAGATCAGCAGTGCTGAACAGGCTGGAGGGCAGGGCTGAGGGCAGGGCTGGAGGGCAGGGCTGAGGGCAGGGCTGAGGGCAGGGCTGAGGGCAGGGCTGGAGGGCAGGGCTGGAGGCCGGCACCAGGCCAGGTTCCAGACAGCGCAGGCTCTGGAGGCCAGGTGGAAGGCAGGTCTGGGCTCTAAGATGAAGAGAGAAATACCAGCCTAAGGGTCCAGGTCTTTCTTAAAAGGTTTTAAAGGGGATGAAATGGGTTGTAGAGGTGAACGGAGACGGAAATATGAAAGCATGTAGTGCCCCTTGCCCTGGTCATCTGCATTGCAGGATTTTTGAGGGTTGCCACCCTCGTATTCTCCAAACTTCACAATAGATTGGTCTGTCTTTCCTACTCAAACCAGCATTTAACATTCCAAGGAAGAAGTTGTCAGAAATGACCACTGATTGTTTCTAAGTGAAATATCAAGTGTGCAAGAGTTCACCACCACTCCCCCCCAACCCTTCTTCCCGGGTAGGCCTTGCCATGTGGAGGAAGTGGGTTCTCAGCTAGGGATGGGCAGTGATGGGAGGCATCAGACTAGGAGAGGGGGCCTCAAGGGATTGAGTGAGCCCTTAGTGGAGAGCGTAGAAGAGAGGAAGGGGCCGTGCAGCGCGCTCTCCAGCAGAGGGCTGTCTTCTCCCTGCAGGGGATGGGGATACAGAGGCTTCATTAGGATTCCTGGAGCCTTGAGGAAGGAAGCCACACCCCATGCACAGAGTCCTGGCCAGTGGTGGTCCAGTGGGGTAAACTGCATCCGCTGCAGGTTTAGGCTTGAGGGGGTTTCCTGAAGAGGACCCTGGTGAGGCTTTGTGAGGGTCCTGGGATGTGTGGATGCAGAGGAAGTTCTAAGTCATCACCTGGGGGGGGTGACACCCGAGTGTTCAGGGTTCCTGGGGATCTTGTATAGGACAGGTGAGCTCCATAATATGACCTGATAGCTGGAGACCAGGACATGTAATGTCAGGGCCACTTTTACTCTCAGTCCCCTTGGCACCCCCGGTTTAGACAGGCTCAGTCCCTCTGCTGTGCAGTCGGGACACATGGGTCAGCCGTGTGTAGAGCTGCTGCAGGAGATGTAGACGCTGAAGTGCCTTAGTGAGTGCTTCTGCCCAACAGGCGAGCTACAGAGGCAGGGGTTAGAATGGGAGAGACACCACAAGTGGCCATTCATGGTGTCTGTGTGGACTGGAATGAAGGTGGTTTCCACCAGCTGCTACTAGCTTCTCGGGTGGCACTGATCTGGGGAGGGTCCTCTGAAGGTAGTTGGCCTGTGTGGATGGTTGTAGGTGCCAAAGAAAGTGGTTGGTGCAGTCTCTGCCCTGGGTGATGTTTTCTGTTGGTCTTGGCTAGTAGAATCACCCACCATGGAATCACTGTTCACAAGAACAGCCAGCAAGTTGAGTCATGGTGGTAACAGAATGCCATGTCTGCCAACCCCAGAACAGTGTATCGACATACATGTCCTTCCTTAGAGTCAGAGGACGCCGGGAGAGGCCCCAGGTGTGCCAGGATCTCCCGAGCCCCAGGCCTTGCAGTATTTGTAGACAGTGAGGCCCAGCTCTGGAGCAAGGGGTTGTCAAAGCTGCAGCCCCTGTGTGTGAGTGGCAGAACTCAGAGACCCAGAATGCCAGGCTTTCATCCCTTACTGGGCTCCTGGGTTCACCCATGTGCCTGAATTGGGCTTCTCTGCCCAGCCTTGCAGATTATATGGATCTCTGAAGACACCATATCTTGCTCCACTCCATTAGAGATGAGAGGCTCCTGGCAGACTCCTCTGGAGAAGAATGGGCAAAGATGCCTGGACCTGGAGCTTGACCCTGTCCTGGGCTGTGGCAGTCAAGGCCGGGCCCTGTCAGCCAGCAGCTGCTCCTCATCTCTGACTCCTAGAGAGCCATTGTCTGGAAATGGATAGGCCTCACCTCCCATCTGCCTGTCCTTCCTGCTGCATCTCTGTGGTGCTTGCTGTTCCCACCGCAGACCAGATTTCTGAACCTCTCAGCACACAGAGGGTATTGGATGCCCCACAATGCCTAGGCTCCTGTGGGTGGCTTTACCCAGCCACTGAGCCAGATTTCCAGCCTGACCTAAGTCCCAATGGCCAGGAGAGAAATCTGGCTTTGATTTACACTCAACTGAAGATGGAAACATGCTGTGTTTTACCAATATGGTTGCTAGGAACTCACTTAGTGGCTCAGGACATTACCCAAAAAGAGGGCATGTGTACCAGGGGGTCAGAGGTCCCCCAAATGGGGTTGTAAGAAGGGCTATCCCAGGGCTCATCAGCAGTCAGACTGCCCACAGATGAGAATGACTCACCAGTAAGTGACCCATGGGACTAGCAGTTCCTCTAGGGCTGGCCAGAGCAGGAGGCACTGTTGGTACACAAAACCATGTAGGCCTTTCCACAGATCACTCCCAGTGGGGTTTTGTGGATTTGAGACAGGAGAATGGTGTTGGGGGATGACTTCTGCTAGGACCAAGATTCCTAGGGCCTAGATATAGTTCTCATCTAAGATGTCTCTCGGTCCTCCATCCCCTAGAAGGGCAGCTGCATTATGAATTTCAACTTTGAGATACCAACAACCTGATACAAACCTAGGAACTAGTACCTTGCTCAGCCTGCGTGCTGGTCAGGCTGGTGCAGGTCGCTTCCACCTGGCTTCCTTTTCTAGTGTTGTGGCCTTGGGCAAGTGACTCCCCATCTGCAAGTCTCAGAGTTCTTGTCCACGAGGCAGGCTAGGAGCAGTGCCTACCTGTAGCACTGTATGGTTAAATGAGACAGTGAATGAATACTGCTGAGCACATTGCCTGGCACCCACCATCCTATCTTCGCCACCGCCATCCTCTCCACCACCTCCTCACTAGCCACAGCAGCAGCCCATCATTTCACCTAACTGCCATCATCATTGTCATTGTCCTGTGAACCCTGCGGGATAAGCTATTCCACCTGGTTGCTTGCCTACATCTTCTTTAGAGCAGCCTTCCCATGAGCCTCTAGTCTGGTATACTTTAGACCCATCCTGAAGAAGGGGGAGTCAGCTCTGAGAATGTGTGTTCAGCTACATGTTCCCAGAATGATCCTAGGAAAGATGCCTATGGCTCTGGAGTTGGGGGCCCAGGAGAGAGCCTATGATTTCTGGGGCTCATTAGATGTTAGTGTCCATTCTTTCTGCATTTTGTGGCATTTTAGGGTAGTGGGGGCGGGGCAGGATGTCTGGCTCCTGTGGTGGATGATCCTGGCTGCTCCAAGCCCCCTCCCCCGGCTCACAGGGAGAGAAGGGTGGATACTGCCCTGGGTCTCTTCTCCTAATGGGTGGGAAAAGGCCACAGTTCTGCTGCCCTTCCACACCTGGGGTTGCCACATGGTTCCAGGGGCAGGCTGTGGTGTCCACCCTGTGGGACATTGAGGCCCTTCACCCCATGGCAGAAGCAGGCCTTCTCTGTGAACACCTGCATCTCCATCTCAGCAACAGGCCAGCATCTCCTCAAGCCTCAGTGTTCTCATCCTTAGCTATGAGCGGCGAGCGCCCCCTCTGAAGGGTTGGGTGGATGTCTCTGGAAAGCAGGTAGGTGGCACGTTGTAAGCAACCGACAAGCCATGGATTCTGAAGGACTGGGAAGCCCCCTGCAGCGCACAGGGGGACTGAGAAGTGCCCCACCCGATCTGAGAAGATTCTCAGACTGAAGATTTTCTTGGCCGTGTAGCCTCCTGGACACAGACACAGCCATGGGAGCTGTGATGCTCAGCAACACTTAGGAGAGGAGAATGCTAACAAAGCACTGCACAAAGTTAGTGTGGTCCTAGTGCCAGCATAGGCCCCGTCGCATCAATCCTCTGCCTCAGTTATGAAAGGACATGTCTCCTGGCACAGTGAGGGCTTTGGGCTGTAGAGTTGAACAGACCTGGATTCAAATCTTTGTTTATGAGGCTTATAACATGGACAAGTAGATCCTCATTGCTGAACCTCAGTTTCTCCTTTTGAGAAGGACAATATAATGGTGCTTGTTCAAGCTCAGTGAGAGTGAGCACAGCGGCCTGATGAACATGAGCACCCACCACCTGAGCCTCTGTCCAAGCATAGTCCCTCACACTCGACTCCACCTCTGGAAAGGGCCTGAGTGCTGCCTGCTTTCAGACTGGACTGCTTGGAAGAAATGGATTGAGGCTGTTCTCTGACAGATGTCCATTCTGCCACCATCTGTCATGCAGCCCCAGATAGTCTCGCAGAAGGGGCTTCTGCTCCCCACCCTGCTTCTCAATGACTGACAAGTTGGGACAGTCTTACCTTTGTACCATCCTAGAACAACAGGGAGACCAGCTTCAAGAGGATGGGGGGGGGGCTGCTGCTCCAAGTGAGAGTCCTGACCAGCGGAGGAAGGGGCGGAGCCTGAGCAACAGAGAAAGCTACAGAGGAAGCACTTCAGAAACCTCTGTGGTCAGAGCTGGCTCCTAAGCAATTGCTGTCGATGGCCAGAGAGGACAGCAGCCTAGGAGAGCAGATGTCCAGCAAGGGCTGGGACCTGCTATGCTGCTGCCCTTGGTGGCTTGGGGCTGGACATGTGTCAGGAATGGGAGATAATATCTACGTGCTCCACCTGTCAGCAATCACGGCAGATGCATGGGTCTCGGGGAAGAGGTGTGTCGGCATGTAGCCAGCCTGCTGTGGATGGAAGAGAAGGGAGAAGTGCGGCCATTGGGCTGGGAGCTGGGTGTACCAGTTCCTCTTGTTAGTGCTACAGCTCACAGTATGGCAGCGTCAGCCTGTGACCAAGCTAAGACCAGCTACCTTGAGGACTTGGGGTAACAAGTACTTAAAGAGGAGGAGCAGATGGACAGGAGAATCCTGGAGCCTCCAACACAGATGACCACCTCTGAACTTGGGTCCCTGTCCAGATGGCCATCAGAAGTTTCTTCTTAGCTGGAGGACAGACACCAAGTCTGGTGTGATAGTCATGACGGCAATGAGGCTGTTCCCACACCACACACACTAACATCATTGGCAGTAAGCAGCAGCCTAGGGATAGCTGTGGACAACAGAGCACATTTGGACAAGAAGTTTTGACTTACACAGACAGTTATGCCATCAGCTGGCCGTCAGGCAGAGAAGCTGTAGGTGGAGACAGAGTATGCCTCAGGGTCAGGAAAGGGTAGAGCCTGCACCCCCAGCCCCAAAGAGGTGGAGCTGCAAGCGGCACGCTCCCCGGAAAGGTTCCTGCTTTAGGAACAGGTGAGAATGAAGCTAGGCCAAACCCGTGGGGAGGCTCGAACCAGAGCCTCGATGCCATCGAGGTCCAGAGGCAGTTTCAGGGACACGGAGCCAGCAAAGAGCCACTTCAGAGATGACGTGTAGCAACAGGATCCAGAAGCATCCTGGTGAATAGGAGTACTGCATACAACCTGGCCAGATGTGCAAGATTCCTCACTGTTCTGTCTGTGTATGCTTTCCATGACGTGGACCCTGTGGACAACATGGCATTTCTGTTAAGCAGCTGGAGAATCTGGAAGAAGGGTGAACAGTCACATGCTTATGAAACCGTCCCATGAGACCCAGGAGCCTTCCCAGATGGAGACTCTGTGGGACAAGGTTTCCCTGGCCAGGTGGATGTGACACTTGCAGTGGGAGCAAGGAGCCCGAGGAGGAAGAGGGGAGGGGCTGGGCTGACCCACACTGTCTATGCTCCTGCCACCTTCAGGATCAGCTGCTCTTTCCAGACTCTGACTAAAATTCACCCCTTTTCCTCTGAAGCAGGGGACGTCTCTACGCCACACTGGGGCCCAACTGGCGGGTTCCAGTTCGGAGTTCTCCTAGAACTCGGAGCTGTGTCTACAGGTACACAGTTGTTCGTTTTCTCATTTGACACATAGATTTGGGGGGTTTGCTGGGGGAAGGGCTCTGTGCCAAGTGTGTCGTAACGCTGTCTGCTGCTCCAATTGCTCCAGAGAGGTGTGGGGCCCTTTGGGAGAGAGGAGGGACCATCAGAGGAAACAACACTAGAAGAATGATAGGAATTAGCCACATGACTGGAAAGAGGCTTCACAGGGCGGGAGCTCCCAGCCAGAGAGACTGTGAGGCTGTGAGGCAGTAGGAAGAGGTGGCTCAGTGAGGGTGAGAGATCTGAGAAGAGAGTTTCAGATGAGGCTGGGGAGGCGGGCAGAGCCACATCCAGGCGGGCAAGGACATTACCTGCCCCTTAGAAGAGCAGGACCCCGGGAGAGGTTTAGTGGAGAATAAGAACTGTGTGGATGGAGAGGATATGGGAGGGGGCAGGAATGGAAGCAGGAACCAGAGACTGCCATGAGGCTGTCATCCAAAGGAAGATGTAGTGGCCTTGGCAGAGAGGTGGGATGGACAACCAGGCATGGCTAGGCCCTGGGACCAGAACATCCTTGGGATTGAGTAGGTTGCAGACCATGACTTGGTGACCAGCTTGGTTGAGCAGGTGCCTGTGAACATCCAATAAGCAGCAGCACAGAAATCTGGAGCCGAGGACAGGACTTGACATTGTCACCTGTGACGGTGCCGTACTCAAGGGAGAGGGGGTGAGAGAAGAACCAGGAGCAAAGGGGGACAGAATGGTTAGTGGGGGCTTCTGTCCCCCATTTCCATGGACCCATCTACTTTTGCACCCTCCTGCTAGCACAAGGGAGGGGTTGCCAGGGCTGGACTGCAAGGGCTCAAGCTTCTCGGGCATGAACCACAGGCATGAGCATGGGGAGCAGCCAGGAGGAAGCAGAGGGTAGGGCGGGCCAGGAGACTGCTAGAAACTGGGGTGTGGAAACTTGGTGAGAGTTCTCTGTGGGAGTTCACCCTGCTCTTTGGTGGCTTTGGCCAGCCCAGAGAGTCCTCTGACTGTGGGGGACATCCCAGTGAGGCACCTGGGAGTCATAGTGGGTGGGAGGGTACCAGGTATCAGGGGCTCTGGGGCCGTATCTAACTGACAGTCTCCCTTCAGCCCCACGAGCCCTTGCACCTGTACTGTGGGCAGCTCGGCCACTGTGCCCACTATGGAGGGACCTCTGAGACGGAAAACCTTGCTCAAGGAAGGCCGGAAGCCTGCAGTAAGTCACACATACATCGACTGGAGGCATTGTGGGCTCAGGGAGTAGCCTGGTCTAGAGACCTGCCAACCAGGCTCCTAGCCCTGGCTGTACCACTGAGGAGAAAAAGACCTCAGTTTCTCTATCTGTGACTTGGGATGAAACTACCTCTCCTCCTGGAGGCCATCTTTGGTAGAGTGGCTGCCCATGGGTGCATGGGCAAGCCAGAGCCGTGGCGGTCTAGAGGGCAGGCAAGGCCTGGACCCTCAGAAGGAAGAGGGTTGCGCAGCCCCAAGAGGCAGCATGGCTCACAGAACCTTGGCTGCTGTGTGGTATCCCATATAGTCTCCCTCACTCCTGGCAGCGTGCCAGCACCAGTGGGGAAGCATGGGGATACGGTGTCAGGAGTGTCTTCAGGCCTGCCACCAGCCTTCATGTTAGACTCAGTGTCACAGCCGCCATGACTCCACATGACAATCTCATCCTCAAGCTGCCTCTCCTCACTGCATCTGCTCTGCCCTCCTGTCCTGCCCCAGAGTTGTCTGGAGATGCCTGGGCCCTGTCGCCTGCCCCTGTCTCTACTTGCCAATTGGGTGGTTGGATTGTGGATAAGGAAGGGGGAGAGAGAGCTTCCACCGCAGCTCTGGTTACACTTGAGGCCTCCTACAGCAGGGGCCCCGTGTCTGTCCCGTGGTATGGACTTCCTGCCTCTCCATACCACGCCCACAAGTACAGAGCGGGTCAGAGGACAAGCCGCAAGAGTGGGCTTACTCTTCTACCATTTGTGTGCCAGGGATAACACTTAGACTGTTAGGTGTTTGCCCACTAAGCCACCTCGTCAGCCAGGCATGGAAGAGGATGGAGTTCCACACCCCTCACAAACAGGAAGGCTGACTGTTCTGTGAGCTTTCTTCACTTTAGCGTGTGTGTCTGGCTGTGCATCCTGCGCTGTCGTTCAGGCTGAAGACAGCTTTTCCTCGGTTGTGGCACAGCTGTTCCCACTGGGAAGAGGACTGTATCACGATGCCCAGTGACCTGTTCCTGGGAGGTACAGTCCTCTCCTCCCCAAGTGGGGTGCTGGTGTCGCGGCCCTGAGAGCGCCACCGAAGGTCCAGCTTGGCCCTGCCAGCAGAAAGCCTCAAAGTTCAGCTCTCATCGCAGACCTCAGTTTCTATGTGGCAGCGTGGCGTGTCTGTTCCTGGTGCACTGTTGGGCCCAGCTCCCTGACACATAGAACTTATGCACTGAGGCATCTTCCACAAGGTGTAGAAAGGAAGGACCTGGATAGAGGTAGCATCACCAAAGGATGGCAGAGGGCCAGAGAAGAAGGGGACCTGGGTTGGCATAAACAGGGGTAGCCATGTCCATGATCAGGCAGCCTGAGGCCATTCCCCTCCCCAGTATCATCACTCTGCCTCCCTACTTCTGCAGCTATCCTCGTGGACTAGGTACTGGGTCGTGCTCTCAGGATCCACCCTCCTATACTATGGAGCCAAGTCCTTGCGGGGCACAGACAGAAAACACGTAAGTCCCCTGAAAAGACCGCCATGCCGGACTTCCTCTAGTGGGAGTGACCCCTATGGCTGCAAGGGCTAGGGTGGGCAGGACACTTGTCTGGCCCGTGTTAGTCTCCCTTGCTGAGGGCAGGGTATGGGCCCGGGCCTCCCAGCTGTTCGTTGTTCTTTTCTAGTATAAATCTACACCTGGCAAGAAGGTCTCCATCATAGGCTGGATGGTGCAGCTGCCTGATGACCCTGAGCACCCGGATATCTTCCAGCTGAATAACCCCGACAAAGGTGGGCAGCGGACTGGACTGTCCCCTGTGTCCCCTGTGTCCCCTCTCTGACCAGATGTGCACCCTGAAGCTCTGGCAGCTCTGAGACCACCATCTGCCCTTCTCACTAGGTTTGCCTGGCATCCAGTCTAGTCCTTGGTGCTGTTTAGATTCTGGTTGATGTTTCCACTGAGCAGTGAGAGTGGTCTAGCCTCTACTTAATGGGTCTATCATTCCTCATTCTGTGACCCAAGGGTCTGGGTAAATAGCAACCAATGATAGAGGAGGCAAACCTTGGGGCTAGAAGAGCCTTGGGCCCTGGCTTTCAGGGACCCCTGACAAAGCTTTACCATGAGACTGCACAGTGTTCAGGTCCAAGAGCAGCTCACAGAACCATGTAACTTCCAAAGCTCCAACTCGATCTTCCCACTTCCTTCTCTGTCCCTGCTGCTTCCACCCTCCCTTGACCCTGCTAAGAGGAGGAAAAGGTTCTGGTGCCATCCTGCCTAGGAACCCTTGTCTCCACTGACATGCCCAGCAATCTATAGCCAACTTCCTGGGTAGCCCAAGTTACCAAACAAAAATCCAATAGCAACAGCATATGAGCTTACTGGAATAGCAAACTCTCTGTACATGAAAACACCTAAGTAATAGGAATGTTTGAGTACAGAGTTCAAGCACAGGCCTGTCATCCAGGGAGCTATTCAGATTTGGGGTCTGTAGATCTGACTAGAGACTAAGACTGTGTGTTTCTAGCAAGTTCCTGGGAAGGATGATGGGGGTACAGGCCAGGGGACTATAAGTGTCATGTTCTCATGATTACAGCTGAGAAATAAGGGCACCCAGTTGCCTCAAGGAGCCCACAGGTGGGGGGGAGCAGGAGACTGCTTGGTCCTCTGCTCTAAATTGGGGTAATTGGATGCATGTCTGCTGTACACACACAGGTGTCCTTACTGTGGTATCACTGGAGTCATTTCCTTAGTGGCCTTGGCCAAGGCCAGTGATTTTTTTCATCAGGAAGACGTGCCCACACAAGCTCCACTGTGAGCCCTTGTGGCCATGGGAACCATAGGCCACTCCTGCTTGACCTTAGAGCAGTGGTTCTCACCCTTCCTGATGCTGCGACCCTTTAATACAGTTCCTCATGTTGTGGTGACTCCCACCCATAAAATTATTACATTGCTACTTCCTAACTGTAATTTTGCTACTGTTATAAATCATAACGTAAAAATCTGATATACAGGATATCTGATATGCGACACCCCAAAGGGTTTGTGGCCCATAGGTTGTGAACCATTGGCCTAGAAGAAAGCGCTATCTCCAAGCAGAGGGAGATGTGACATGAGGTCGGGAGGTCTACTGATAGAATTAAAGAGGTCTATCAACTGGACATGAAAACTACATCTTGGTCTTCAGTGACAAATAATGGTGTCTTCCTTCCATTGTGAATTTGAGCATCAGGTGTCAAGAATTTCAGAAACACTGTGGGTTTTGTCCCCAGGAGAACTGATAAGCATTTCTTAGCATGCATGGTTGCAGATGTCTCAGAACCTCATCTGCTGTTCCTCTTGAAATCCCAGCATGATGTTCGACCTGCTCTGGGTACTAGGATGTGGATACGGGACACACATAGACTCACATCATATCACACCGTGTGTAGTAGTTTAGTACCAAGTATCAGTACCAGTGATTTTCTTTCTGTTTCATACATTTGAAAACATTGGTTTGAGAAGTGCTCAAAACCTGGTTCAGAGGCCTAGTCCAAAGATGCCTGCCCTGCCAGGGCTCCCTCGTCCTGGGCTGTGGCAGCTTTTCCTGCTCGTGCAGACTCATGCTCCCACAACCCACGAGAACCAGCCCTCTGTGTGTCCTTCTTAACCAGTGGTTCCTTTCCCCATCAGGCAATGTTTACAAGTTCCAGACGGGCTCCCGGTTTCACGCGATACTATGGCACAAGCACTTGGATGATGCATGTAAAAGCAACAGGCCTCAGGTAACGTCCCTCAGACCCTGTTTGTCACCAGAAACCCCTAGACTGCAGGGCTCCCTTTCCCCTCAGAGTCTATCTGTGCTGTCCCCAGGCACCTGCTTTCTAATTTTTCCCATGAGTCAAGATAACCCTTGCACAGCTTTGCATGAAGCCTGGCTCTGGACGAGAACTTTGACTCCTTTCCACTAAAGAAAATGCCACAGACACACCCAGTAGGAGATTGTGAGGTGGCGAGTATGACACCATCCAGTGATCTAGCTCTAGTGTCTATTGAGACTGTTCCCCAGAGCTGATTTCATTGGAGTACCCCAAAATGACTAATAGGGTCTCTCTGCCCACTACCCTGGGGAGTGTACTGCTAACAGCTGGAGGGCCAACCATGTGCCAGGCAAGGCTGCTGGATATGGATCCTTGTCTAGCCTCTTCCTCTGCTACCCCCACCCCTCTCCTTGTCAGCATTATTCAGAAGGCTTCACATGCAGCCATTGGCAGAGTCTTCCCATGTCCCTATAACATAGGTTCTCTTACTGTCTCCCTCATACACTGAGGGGCCTGAGGCTCAGAAGTGAAGGACACTTGTGCAAGGTCCCATAGTGAGTGGTGAAGCTGGGACCCAACTCAGGGTCACCTGATTCCCATCTCTGACCTTGTAGCTCCTAACTGAACTCTCCAGCTTCTGTTTTTTGAGAGTTCCCGTCACTGTACAAGAGAGCCAGGAGTACATGCCCTGCTGGCCAGGCCTGTGGCAGAAATGGAAGCCTCCACCCTCAGCACAAGGTGAGGGTATGTTGGAGCTTCCTGCTCTCTGCATGCCATGTAGGCAGCATCTCTACTACGAGGAAGCCCAAAGTGAACTACACTAGAGTACTTTGGCTCACTTGTGGGGCTGTGGGACACGCTCACCCCTGTCCGTAAACTACACTGGAGTACTTAGGCTCACCTCTGTCCTTAAGACTGTATGCTAAAGCGTGCTCATCGTGGTACTGTCCATAATAGAGAAACACCAGAGACCTCCAGCCTGCCAGAGATCCCTGAGCAATACCAGACAGCCAGATAGTAGAGGGTCTACGGAGTTCCAAAAGGCGTTGCCATAGGCAAGGATGATCTCTTTGTTTTTAAATTTGTGCGAATTGTATGTATATGAGCACATTTCTGTAAAATTACTACAACGACATTCAAGAAAGTAGAATTCTCTAGTTTTAGAGTGCTTACATATATACACTTACCTATGAGATAGATGAATAGACAGCCTTTTTCAGTGCTGGAGGCTGAATCGGGGCCTCAAGCATGCTAGGTAATCGCTCTGCCACAGAGCTGCACTCAGAGGCCAGCTTACTTATATATTCTACAAGTTAAGTCAGTGTCACTACCCATCTGATGGGAGGGCCTGTGACTTGGGCCCACTGCCATCTCAAGGCAACCGAGGGGAACAAGAGGCCGAAGCCTGATCGAGGTTGCTACTGCAGCAAGCTTTGCCATGAGAAAAGGCTGGATCTTTCATTCTGGTCTCATCAGCTCTAGGCTCCCTTACCATCCCTGAGCTAGCACAGCACACTGAAGCCCACCAGCCACACGTGGGAGGCCCCAGAACCCATGTGCAAGAGGTCATGTGACTCAGGCTCACCTTCCAACCCTGAGGTAGGTCCCTGCCTGGGAAAGAGACAGCCTCAGCCAGGAGCAGCCAGGGGAGCCTGAGTGTGGATGCGCTCAGGAGAGTAAGGGCAAGAAAGGACAGCAGATCCATGTGGCAGGCTGGCCTGTGCTCCAGAGGACTCAGAGGTAGGAGTTCATGCACTGGCAAATAGAGTGCGCCATGGCGAAGTTCTGCCATGTATTTGTGTCCAATTTTCAGACCTAGGAAAAGAAGGATTTCCTTTTTATACCTTGTTTCCTTTTATTTTCAATCTACTTTTCACCAAATAGTCACACTCTGTGATGTATAAAATACAGAGACAACTTCAGTACTCAATGGTAGAGGCTTTTACTTAGATCAGTCACTTTGAGCCAAGTGGTGGCACACGCCTTTAATCCCCAGCACTGGGGAGGCAGGCGTGGCAGATCTTTGTGAGTTTGAGGCTAGCCTGGTCTACACAAAGAAATCCTTTCTTGGAAAACCACAACAACAAGAACAACAACAGAGAAACAGTCACTGTGCGCCCGAGAGACAAGCCAGGGAAGGCAGGACAGAGCTGCCGAGCTGCAGCCTCCCACATGGAGTCTGCGATGAACTGTGTTTCTGTTTGCACATCTTAAAGTTGTTTTTTCTGACACTGAATCTACTTAAGCTTATTTATAATGTATGTGTAAGATACAAACCACAGCAGTAGAGCTAGGTGTGGGGACACTCAGGAGGCTGAGGCAGGAAGATCATAGGGCCAGCCTGAGCTACAAACAGCCAAACAAGACAACAGCAAAAACCAGCAGAAGAAGAACACCCATATACCCTGCCCCCACCCCAAACCTAGAGCCCCACAGGTCCTGAACCCTTCCTCTCCCCCGAAGTCAGTCTCTCCCTCCCCATGACCTTTTCCCTCTCCTAACGTGTTACATCCCTGCTGCACTTTATTCCTGGGGAGGAAATCCAGGGCTCACCTGCTAGGCAAGTGCTATACCACGGAGCTACACCCCAGGCCTCCTTCACAGCATTAAAAAACGCTGTCATAGTGGCTCCGTGCCCGCATGTCCCTTCCTGCCCCTTGCTCCTCCGCACTAGTCTTCAGGTTGAACAGTGCTGGCACATGTGGCTACAGGCCACTCTGTACCACTTTTCTCCGTCAGTTCGACCGACCATCTCAGAACCAATTCCCCGTTTCTTGCTCCCATGAGTTTTGAGGCTATGAACTTTCTTGGAACTGCCTCCTGGTACAGAGATGCATCTTTTTCTGATTTCTCATTTTGGCGAACCCGATACCAAGATGGGTTTGTTTTTTATGAAGGCATGTCTAATCAACCCTAGAACACTCCAGTAGTGCCAAGGGAGAAAGTTCAGAGCTGAGGGTCTGGAGGCAGCTATGAAGGGAGGGAAATACTCTGACAATGGGGCTGGTAGCCTCTGGGAGAAGATATTGGGGTTCATGATCTCCCCATACTTTCTCCTCGTCCTGTGCCACTCCCTACCATTCCTTAATGGCACCCTCCACTCCTAGGCTGCTTTCCCCAACATTCACCCGACTTCATCAGATCCCATCCTCCACAGCCCAAGCCCAGTTAGTTGTCTTTGGCTCAGAGGATAGCAGTGGTTCGTGGGTTCAGGTCTCGCCTGGTTCTCACTCACCTTATGTTTAGCCTGTCTAAGTCTTGGTTTCCTCATTGCCATAGTGGGGACACTTGGAGCATCTGCCTAACAGGGTTCACGTGGGGACTCAATATAGTACATAGGAAGTATCAAGTAATGCCTGGCACATGGCAGTCTTTCCTCAGTGGCAGCTGACATTGCCATGTTCATCCCTCCACATGGCCCTAACCTCAGGATCTACCCCTGCCCCTTTCTGGAGGTTGAAACTTTGACAAGCAGGTGAGCTTTCTCTTTTAGGTACCTGCAAACCTTATGTCATTTGAATAAGTACCTGCAGGACTTGGCGTGACTTCAAAGGCTCCTGGGAGCCTGGACTAGGTCTGGTGGAGGAGAGCAGCTCTGGGCATAAGCTGTGGGCCAAAGCACTGGCGCCTCATAGCTGGACTCGAGGAACATGGCCTGCAGCCTCACAGTCCTGGATGGCTCCCCAGTGTGAGATCCACCTGTCAACCCACAGCAACTCTCATGACTCATCCTGCAGCTCCACCCCACAGGGGGGTTGTCAGACCCCAAACTGCGCACCCTATGCCCCCTCTCTGGGCCATCGTCTGTCCACCAGCTGCTTCTGCATCAAGGGAGCATCTGACCCACGTTGGGTTCTCCATGCTTTCTGCTGCACACAGAGTGGATGGCGTTAACCTTCAGAGGGCTGGAGAGTGGAGACAGGCTGCTGGACAGGCTGGTTACACCCCAAGTGCACGGCCGCTCAACCACAGAGCCGCCTCAGATTTTGTATACCCCCAAATGCATCCTCTGCGTGTGCGTGCCATACATGCGTGTGTGTGAGCGAGTGAGTGTGAGCTCTGGGAGAAACATACATTTTGGCACAAGACTTGTGACATCACACACTCACTGGCTTTGAGGCCCTGCTTGAAGCTTTAGTTACAGCCTTGTCCTCTAGGAAAAGTCGGAGGGAGTCCAGAAGCTCCGTGTTAGGGTCCCTTGAGTTCTTTACTGTAAACAAACAATGCCTTAAATCGTGTCTTGTTTTCTGTTCCTATGGGTGCTATTCATCTGGATGGCCTGTTCCCTGGGCCCCAGGCCCTCCTGGGTCTTGTCGTTGTCAGCCTGAGGCAGAATCAGTCTCAGGACCGTGGACTGGGCACGGGCCTGCTTGCTCCCTACCATGAGCTCCCCTGGGGGGCCTACAGCCTTCCT
The DNA here is from genome assembly GCF_949786415.1 of Peromyscus eremicus. Classification (NCBI taxonomy): domain Eukaryota; kingdom Metazoa; phylum Chordata; class Mammalia; order Rodentia; family Cricetidae; genus Peromyscus; species Peromyscus eremicus. The sequence goes on along the minus strand of NC_081419.1, from coordinate 7,134,217 downwards.
CATCTCGCCCACTCCCACCATGCTGACGTGGGAAGTTGTGGCCGTTCTCCCAGCAGCTTGGAGGCCCCCTAGTGATCAGTGGTCAGTCACATAGGAGCTACCCACCCCATATTCTCCCACAGGGCAGAACTTTGCTCCTGTCTTCTCATCCTTTGCCACCACTGCCAGGGCCGGTCACAACGACTCCTGATCACACAGGGAGCTGAGTGACATGGAGGCCTTAAGCCCCCTCAGTCTTGCCCCTAAATGTAGTCACCAGCACGTTCTCCAAGTCCAAGGGCCCAGTTGTTGATGGCCAGGTGACAAGACAGCCATGCCCTAGGGAGTGAGATCTCCAGCCTCTGCGTTCATGGACAAGGACCTATATCCATCCTTTCGTCATCCATAAGGCGACTTCCAGTTTGCACATTTTAAGTCAATTTAATTTATCATCACAGATGCCCTTTGTCCCTTTTCCTCTTCCTCCTTGATCTGGGTACTCTAACCTGGGGAGCAAACCCTCAAACAATTTTCTGGAAAAGGCTGAATTTCTGGGTCCTTCTGGGTATCAGGGTTTTACACAGTAACGAATTATCAAACCATCCCAAAGAACTTCCAACAATAATCAAGTTTCAAACAACATCATAACCATGAACTAACCACCAGAAAACCCACCACTGTATTACAACCAAATGGTGACACCTCTCTAAGAATGTTAATGACTTGGTAGGGCAAGTCGTTGTTACCATGGCGGTTCATTTTGGTCAAGCCTTGCTGTATTCTGAAGCTAAACGTCCTGTGAGCAGAGCCTGGATATTTTCGTGCCAAGAGAAGCTCCAGGTGGTAAAGTCAATGCCATCAAAACTTGACCACAGCTGCCTTGCACATCTACCTACACCAGGGGTCCAGGTGTGTTCACCAGATTCTACCAACATCTCTTCCAGTTAGAATCTAGGAGAATTGACAATACCAAACCCTGCAGACACCTCCGACCAGAACCACGCCATGGTCACACTTTAACCTACATCAACCCTGAGTCTTCCTGTTAACTTCTAAAAAGTCAGAAGCCTGGATGAAATTGCAAGACCAGAGCATCAGCTACTGGTTTCCTGTAGGCCTCTCCACTCTTCAGCTTCTTTTGGGTTCTCACACATGAAATACCAGACATCAAAAGCCCCAGAATTTCAGTCTCCACTCAGATAACTTTCTGCCCTTTACAGATCTGTCTTACCCAACACAAGTGTTTTCTTTTGGGCATAATCTGAAAGAGCACAATCACAATTATTTTCAAAGTGTCTAATCTCCTCCCTGATTGAAAACCAGACTTTCCTCCCAGAAGCACCCTCACCATGGACTCTTGAAGAAACTGCTTGGACTTCGTTAGTAAAAAAAACCTTGAAGGACTCTGGAGAGCCTTGAAGGTGGCAGAAGAGCTCTGGAGATAGAGTTAAAAGATTTGATTCTCCAGCAGGGCCATTCAGTGCTGGTGGCCCCAGTGCTGGCTTGTCCCCCAGGCTGCAGGGGAGGTGGCCAGGTCAAATGACAGAGGCAGAAGTCCTTTGGTGGACTCTTAGCCTGGGAGGAAGCAGTTCTGTAGTTTTGCTCAACTGTCCACAGTAGACAAATACTGTGAAACTGTTGGAGTTGTTAAGTCATACACTGTCATGCAAACAGACCGTGGCACCCCCAAAGTCAAAGCTGTAGAAGCTGTCTAGAAGCTGGGAGGGACAGCTGGTAGTATTGTCAAGTTCCAAGAACCACTCACTCACAATGGGAGTAACTTCTGTCCCTCTCCAGTGTATGAGTTTTGTAGCTCAAGGTCAGCCAAGTGCATCCTGGCAAGCGGAATGCCTTGTGGAGACTAGATTTGGTGGAAAGCAGCAGAAACATGGTCCTAAACATGCCACCGGGAGAGTGTGGTCCCTCCCCTCCCCTTCCCAGACCAGATTCCATGGGGCACTTGCCAGACTGAGATGCTGAGCGAGTGGACACAACAGAATTGTTGAAGGACCTACCTTGTCTTGCCAGCCGGATCTCTCTATTTGTCTTTCTTACCAAAATGGCCAGTGTTTCTCCCATCACTTTACCTCCCAAGCCTAAGAAAAGTGGGGTTTTTTTTTTTATATCACTTTTCAGATAGAAACTGATCTGTAAAACTGGGAAGCTGTTTATAAGCCAAGTCTGTTTTATTCTTCAGATGGGTTCCAGAGCTCTGCACTAACATTGTGGATGCTTGCAACCACTATTGAATATTGCCAAAACCACAGCCTCCCTTTTGTGTGACCCTTAAGTTGGCCCTATGTCATATTGATATGTTGGGTGATTTCATGTTATAAAAAAGAAAAAAAAAACAGCAGAAACCCCCTTTGAAATTGTATTTATTGCATAAACATTCATTCATATTTTCCTATACACCAGGCTCTACCCAGAATGAAAATGGCTAGAAACAAGACAAATCCAGTTTTGGCCCTTTGTAGAACTTACCGGTCAATGAACAAATAATCCCCACCTCACACACCAGCTTTGGCAAGACTCTGCTCTCCACTACCCCAGAATACAAATCCTGTGCATTGGTTCTTCCAGAAAAGACTTCAGAAGGCCCAAACAAACTGCATGGGATTTCTGTGAGAGTCAGTTGCATTGAGGACTAGCTGGAGTACTACCCCTCCGGCGCCCCCCCGCCCCCGCCCCCCACACTGGAGGCTGACTGGCTCTGAGCAGCCAGATACAGAGCTGTGTTCAAGAATGGTTACGGGAGAACCCCAAAGGCAGAATGAGAGAGTAGGGTCTGAATGCTTGCAGTATTCACGGGCTCCCCGCTTCTAGTCTTTAACTTCAGTGTTAAGTTCAAACACAGTATGAGTGGGAGCCACATGTCCTTGGGAGCTGAGAACTTGGACTTGGACTTCCATCCACCTTGTAACCTGCTGCTGCACAAGTGTGTGTCCTGTGGACAGCCCCAAATTCCCACTCAGAGCAGCAAGGTGATAGATCGTCTGCCTATTTTGGAAGGACTATGACCATTATTCAGTAATTAAATAATAGTAATTCATTTATTAATGAGGTATAATCTTTAATAAATTTCGTGCCAAAATGCATGGTTTCCCACTTAGCATTGAAAATGTTGCATAGAGAGTAGTTTTCAGTTTCTTTATGTGTTCTTTCAAGTAAACTGAAAATGAGTTTCTACATCTTAGTTTGTTTCTTGTTAAGTATGCTGCATCCTCCCAAGCTGTCTTTCCCCCAGCAGACCCTGCATGCAGTTGTGTAAGGACTTTCTCTGCTGTTTGTAAATTGTCTCATCTGCAATAACCACTGAACATCATCCCTCCTTGGGATTCTTTAGATTTTTGGTGAAGTATTTTGTTACCTCAGTCTTGTATCAAGTTGCTGTATTTTTCAGCTTGTTACACTGATAATAACTGTTTCACTAATTAAATACTTTAATGTACAGACATCTTTGTTTACTTTGAAATTAAATGTGTTTTCCAATGAATATCGTTCCATTTATTAGAGTCACATGCAGTCAGTCACCTTGGCAGCCAGTTGCTGTGCCACACGCAGACATGGAGGAGGTATGGACTGCCCAGGGCTCAGCTGAGAGTAATTAGCATGCAAATACGAAGGAGGCAAAGAGGACAGGGACAATGCTGTGGGTCTCTTGGAGAAGAGGGCAAAGGGTCTGGGGACACCTAAGAGGATGGGGCCTTTGGGGGTTTCAAATCAGAGATTGCAGAACATGGAGGCCCCGAGTAAGGGTGGGAGGTCAGGGAGACAGAAGGCAGGATGCACATGGGAAAAAAGCAGGCAACCTGAGCTTACTGAGGGAGGATTTCAGTCACCATGAGTTCTAAGTCTGAAAAGATATGTTAGGAGGAAGTCATGATGCTAGGCAAAAAGCAAACCCACTCCAGTTTATTAGAGGAAAAGGAAAGGATATGAAATAAGGCTGTCTAGTAGTAACTTGTAACAAGGACTAAGAAGTAGAAAGTGTGTGTGTGTGTGTGTGTGTGTGTGTGTGTGCGCGCGCGCACACACGTGCTCACACACGCACGAAAGAGAGAGATCGATCATAAACTAGAGAACTAGATTGTGGATTCCAGTGGCAACTCCGCAGGCACACACACCCATGCCCTTTCCAGTCTCTGCTTGTGCAGCATTAAGGGAGACCAGAACCTCGGGATGCGCAACTTAACACAAATCTAGACTATACCTGGGAAGAGGAACTCAACTAAGCGATTTCCTCTATCAGATTAGCCTATGGACAAGTTTGTAGTTTTTTGCTTTTTTTTTTTTTTTTTTTTTTTTGCTGTGGGAGGGTCCAGCCCACTGTTGGTGGTGCTATCCCCGGACAGGTGGGTCTGGGCTGGATAAGAAAAGTAGATGAGCAAGCCAGAAAGCTTCGATCCTCCATAGTTCCTGATTCAGTTCCTGCCTTGCGTTCCTGCTCTGGCTTCCCAGATGATGGATTGTAACCTGTGAGCCAAATCAACCCTTTCGTCCCTAAGGTGCTTTTGGTCATGGTGTCTATCACAGCAACAGAAAAAATGGCAAAAATGAGTGCCTGCCCCCAACACAGTGCAATCAGTGTTCAAGGCCCTAAGATGATATCTCTGACTCGGGAGGAAATGGGGGAGGGGGGGGGTCTCCAAGTTGGAAGATGATGAATGAAACCCTGAACCCGCGACTGGTAGCCAGCAAAGCCCCAGCCCCCTCAGCCTCACTGTGTCAGACACCACAAACTGCCACCAGGAAACAGCAGTGCCTGCTTTTGCTGGCTGGCTGGATGCTGAGGCAGTGTAAACCTCATGGTGGACCGTCAGTTCAGCCAGGAAGACCCGCATCATCCAGGCAGCAGCTGAAGTGAGGAAGAGGCGACGTGGGCGGCGATAGGTGGGCGGAGCTTGTGGTGTAGGCAGGGCAGTTAGAGAGCTCCTGGGCCAGAATTACCAAGGGTCTAGAGACGCAGAACTGCAGCAAGTACAGACCCCGCTTCAAGGGAGAAGAGGCTGAGCTTCTGGGTCCGGGCCATGCCTGTGGGCGGGACGTGGAGAAGGGCGGCCCCCAAAAGAGGGCGGTGCTACGATAGAAAGGACCAGGAGGCGCTGAGGTGAGGAGGGTCGGCCGAGAAGCCAGCCCGCAGAGCTGTGGTGTGGAGGGCCGTCAGGGCGCTCTGTGGCGGAGGGGTAGGTGAGCAGGGCCTGGGTCTGTGGGGATGGTGAGGAGCAGGAGCGCTGGACCGTGGCACCTGACGAAGTTGAGGAGCCGGTGGGCTTTGGGGGCCTGTGTGCGCTACACAGAAGCACGGAGGGCAGGCTGGAGGATCTCCGGGATGCAGGCGCGGGAGGGGCGTGGCTGGAGCTCAGGGCGGGGGCAGGGTGGGGTCTGCGCTGGTCTGAGGAGGACCAGGGACACGGAGAACGGAAGTTAGGGGCGGAGCCTGTGCCCAGACTAGGGCGTGGGGTGGGTTGGGCTAGGAATTGGGGCGGGGTCTTGGTAAAGCTGAAGGGCAAAGGGACTGACTAGACTGGGGTTTGGGGTGGGGTCTGAAACCAAAAATAGGTAAGGGAGCCTCCTGGATTGGAACTTGGGGCGGGGCGTGGGTGGAGCCTGAGCCCAGCTGAGCAGGGACCTGACTGATTGGGGCGGGGCAAAGGCGGGACAGGGGCGGGACCTGAGGCCAACTCATGAGATGGGCGGGGCGGGGGCGGGGCCTAAGACCAACTGAGAGGAGAGAGGATCTGCTAGATTAGGGGCGAGGCAGGAGCGGGGCCAAAGCCTCAAGTGGATCAAAGGGAGTGGGTTCCATTGGAGATCGGGGCGGGGTCTGAGGCTAGCTCCAGTGAAATGAGGCGGGCTCGGCCCGGCTAGGGGCAGGGCTTTAAAGCAGGAGGGGCGGAGGAGGCGGGCCTGCAAGATAGGGGCGGGGCAGAGGCGAGGCCTAAAGCCAGAGGCGTGGCGGTGGTGGGGACGTGCTGGAGTAGGGGCGGGGCCTAAAGCCGGAGGCATGGTGAGGGGACCAGCTAGAGTAGCTGCGAGTCAGGGGCGGGGGCGGGGGACCTGTTAGAGTAGGGGCGGGGCCTAGACCCCGCGGGAGTGGGAGGGAGGGGTTAGGCTGGCGTTCGGGGCGGGGCCTGAGGTCCCGGGCTGGGCTGGAGTTTGGGGCAGGACAGGGGCGGGGCTTGGGCCCGGCAAGGAGTGCGGGGCGGGGCGTGGGCTGCGGCGCGCTAGCTGAGCGTCCGGCCGAACACCGCCGAGGCCCGAGCCCACCCGAGTGTGCCCGAGCCGTCGGCCCCCGCCCGGGGCTATGGAGCCGGAGCCCGGCGGGGCCGCTGCTGCGCTCCTGCGGCAGAAGAGGGCGGCGCTGCGGCGCAGGGGGTGCAGCTTTGAGAGTCCCAGGTACCGTGGCCGGGGAGGGGTGCAGCCTCGAGAGGCGGGAGTGGGGAGCAGGCCACGTGGGGGGTGGCGGTGTGAGGGGACAGAGCGTGGTGAGGCCGCGGCGTGGGAGGGAGTCGGCGCGAGGCTGATAGAGAGCCGGGCCACGCTGAGGGAGTGCCCAGCGGGAGGGCTGGGGACCTGTGTCCGGCCAGCAGATGCTGTGGACGTCCGAAGCCTCGGCCCTGTGACAGGCCCTGCACACCACGGCTCAGGGAGGTCTCGGGCTGTGGAGAACGCGTCCTGCCCGCTTCTAAATGCTCAAGGACAAGGTCGGAACCCCCAAGCCCCCCAAAGGACACTCTTAAGGCGCCTCTAGCCCTCTGTTAGCCATCCTCGCACCCCAGGTGCCTGGACACCTGCTGCCTCTGACCCCGCCCATCTCTGTCTGGGGTGGGTACCTTGCAGAGTTCCTAGGTCCCTTCTCTTTCCCCAGGTTGTCCGTGCCCCTCCTGGCCTTACCTTCCTTAACCGGCGCCCTCCTAAGGAGCCAGCTCGGCCCTAGGTGAAGCTTGGCTGCTGCCGGACACGCCCTTCCCGCTGCGGCGCCTTTGCCCTGCTTACTCTCACCTCCAAGGCATTCCTGTAACTTGAAGTGGGTCTCCTTCTTCCAGGTGGACTCATTCCTTTCAGGATGACTCCAGCACCGCCGTCTCATACAGATTTTCATCATCATTTTGTAATCATGGCCTTAGGAAGGGTATCCCAAAGCCAGCCCCCTTCCCTCTGGCCTATTGCTGCTGGCACCCCTGAGGAGTTTTCCATTGGCATAGCATGGGAAGGGACAAGGAGAAGGAAAAGATGTGGGACTCTAACCTCCAGTGAGGTGGATAAGGGAGTTCATTTGCTAAGACACAAAGCAAACCACCAAGATCCTTAATGGAAGGTGTGATGCCCTTAATTGGCCTTTCTCAGACTCCATCCTCGACACACCCTGTTCCAGCAGTTCTGATGAGAGTGATGAGGACAGTGACCACAGCTGTACTGGGACCTGCTCCATCACCCCCAGAACTGGCTCCCGCCTGGCCCGTCACAGAGTCTGGTGGGCTGGTTACTCCTCCTTCAGGCTGTAGAACTGCTCATCAATTCTTTCTGAAAGTTTTTTCTTGAACCCTAGGCTTAGGTCTGTGTGGTCAGTGTCTGGGCATCTGCCAAGAAAGTTCTAAATGTGGTGTGGTGACATGGGTGGTACATTTCCCTTAGATGGAGACCTAGACAGCTAGCAATCTCTATGGCTAGAGCATGGCGAATAGGAAGAGGTATACCAAGAGATGAGAGCAGAGAGTCTCTCAGGCCTGAGGCAGAGTGTTTAGGACAGTGCTGTTGCATAGAACGGTCAGAGATGATGGAATGATTCTGTAATCCATCCCGTCCAGTGGGGGAGGCACACACACCTGTGGCTGTGCAGCACTTCGCAGAGACAATGAGTGCTGACTTGTGCTCAGCTTCCAGTGCAGCCACCCTGACTCCAGCGCTCCCACCTCAGCCAGATTTTCATTGTTGTTAACGGAACTGTCTCAGGCCTTGACACACCCTGCCCCAGCAGTGCTGATGAGAATGTCGTGAGGACAGAGGAGAAATGTTTGCCGTAGTGGACAAGGCCAGCTTAAAAATTAGATCTCCCTCGCCTTGGTCTTCATGACCAGATTCTTTAAGGACTAAATGACTCCCAAGCCTCCAGGGTGTTTTTGTTCTCTGACACTCTGTGACCTGTAAGATAATAAGGATTAGCTTTTTTTTTTTCTTCCAAAAGTAGTTCATTAGATAGAATTTAAAATTGCAAGAAAACTATAAATAGGATAATTAAATTATTTTGCTGTTGTTGGGTTTTTGGTGTTTTGTTGCTGTTCTCTGCTTGCTTGTTTGTTTTTGAGACAGGTCTCATTGTACAGCCCCGGTTGGCCTGGAATTCAGTGTGCAAGCCAGGCTGGTCTGGAACTCACAGAGATCCGCCTGCCTCTGCCTCCTGAGTGCTGGGATTAAAGGCATGCGGCCACCACCCTCAGTGGATAATTTATTGATTCATGATCCCAGAATAGGTATAATGTGGTCTCTCTCTTCTCCATCAATATTTATCATTTTAATTGACTTTTTCACTTACAATTAATTATTAATTCATAATTATTGTAAGAAACCCTTAAACATTCCTTAAGAAAACTTTTCAGTTGCTGCGTGCTCTTCTACTATATGAATGTATAACTACTTTTAGCTCATCTCTTACTATTTTTACTCTTCCTAGAGATGTGGTTATTCCATGTGTAGACACTTCTGTCTGAAGACATCACTAGTCCATAGATAAGATCATGAAAGTGATGGGAACTGTGTGTCAGAACACAGGAACCTTTTGGGGGGGGGGTTGATTTTTGAGACAGTTTCTCTGTATAATAGTCCTGACTGTCCTAGAACTCACTCTGTAGACCAGGCTGGCCTTGAACTCACAGAGATCTGCCTGCCTCTGCCTCCCTAGTGCTAGGACTAAAGGCAGGCACCACCACCTGCTGGCACAAAGGAACCTCTTAGAGGCTTCTGAAGCATGATGCCAGAGAGCACCCTTAGGATTATCATTATATTTGGCAAAGTGATACCTTGTTTTAATTTGAATTTCTTTATTTAATAATGAAGTTTTTCTTATAATTCATTCATAATTTATACTTATTTTAAGGTATTTGTATGATTGATCTTCATTTTTCTTTTGGAATATTTATCTTTCCCTTATAGAATCAAAACTTTTATTTATTAAGGGGATTTTTTTTGGTTAAATATGTAGCAGATATTTTTTCCAGTTCACCTTTTCACTTTCTGTATGGTGGTTTTCAAGAGTGTGTGTGTGTGTGTGTACACTATTGTCTTGAACTTTAGATCCACTGACTTCTTCCTCTTGTTTATGCACATTTAAAAGAATCCCTTGCCGGGCGGTGGTGGTGGTGGTGGTGGTGGTGGTGGTGGTGGTGGTGGTGGTGCACGCCTTTAATCCCAGCACTCGGGAGGCAGAGCAGGTGGATCTCTGTGAGTTCGAGGCCAGCCTGGGCTACAGAGTGAGTTCCAGGACAGGCTCCAAAGCTACACAGAGAAACCCTGTCTCAAAATGAAAAAAAAAAAAAAAAAAAAAAAAGAATCCCTTAACTTAAAATAGATAAATATTCATCTTCAATTTCTCCATGTTTAATTAAATTTTAAAGTTAGCATATAAAATAATTCTCCATTATTTTTGTTGCTCTAAAAACGACTTCCTTAATTCAATAATCCAAATGACCACACAATTCTGACTGTGGGTCAGAACCTCTGGTATACATCTTAACTGCATAGGTGCATGGTTCCTTATGCCAAGCCATTGATCCAGACAGCCTGCAGCTGTCTGAGAGTGCTGCAGCTGTTTTAGAAACACAACCAGCAGTGAAAGCCTCTGCCACATCTGTGAGGCTCAGTCACTTTTCATTGCCAACTGCATCAAGTTCAAATGTCCTTGCTTCATGGTTAGGCTCTTTGAGAACACGTTTTAACCATATTTACCTAATAATCTTGTTATTGCAAGCATGCACGTGGTGTGTGTGTGTTTGTGTGTGTGAGAGAATGAGCGTTCACACGAGCGTGCACTTCTGCAGCATCAGTTTCAGTTCGGCAGTTCTCTTTGCTAAGTAGCTTGTGTCAGTTCTGATAGCTGGTGTGCAAACACAGAAGCTAATGAATGCGAAGGATCAAGGAATGGTCCAGGCACTGGGCACTAGGCTAGTAGAAGTGAGAAAGACTAGCTCTGTATACCTGGAGGTGTCAGAGAAGACACCCATTCAGTTAAACAACTTGCCCTAAATGTGTTCACCATGATTTTATAGATCAGTGTGTCAGATGGTGTCCATGCACAAGGATCTTGGAGTGAGATGGACCCAGCTCAGGTTTCTGCCTTTTTCAATCAATCATGTGAACATAGGAAAGTTGCTTAGCCCTCTATGAATCTTGGTTAATGCACTTGTAAAGTGACCTGTATTGATGTGAGCTTTAAATGGCCTACTGTGTGAAGTGCTACTCTCAGGAGTGTGGCCAGTGTTAGGACTGACAGTTGGTGGACAGAATGGGTAACTGTCTTGCGAAAGTTCTCAGCCACATCCACTTTGTGTAAAAGGCAGGTACGTGGTATTTTAAGACTGCTGCCTTCCCCCCACTCCTAACAATCAAGAAAGACAAGTAATGAACCTGAGTTATTTTAAATTATCCGTCAGTTGCTGAGTTGTGTCACTTGGGCTGCAGCAGTTCATGGAGGCTCAGCTTAGTGTGAACTACAGCATTAACAGGATAACCTATCAGTAGGGTTGAATTTACCAGGTGAATTTTTTTCAACCCCCTTTCCAACTCCCCCCTCCCCCATGGTAATGCAGGAAACTTTTCTCCAAAAACCTCTGTAGCTGGTCACCTAAATTCTATATATTCTGTATAAGGTCAGGGAGTCTTTAATTCTAAAGTAAGCTCTCTCTCTCTCTCTCTCTCTCTCTCTCTCTCTCTCTCTCTCTCTCTCTCTGTATGTGTGTGTGTGTGTGTGTGTGTGTGTGTGTGAGAGAGAGAGAGAGAGAGAGAGAGGGAGAGAGAGGGAGGGAGAGGGAGAGGGAGAGGGAGAGGGAGAGAGAGAGAGAGAGAGAGAGAGAGAGAGAGAGAGAGAGAGAGAGAGATTGATTTTGTTTTGCACATGTGAAGGTGGAGGCCAGAAGACAGCCTCAGATGTCATCTCTCAGGAGCCCTCCTGATTGTCCTTTTGAGTCAGGGTCTCTCATTTACCAGGAGATCACTAGTTAGGCTTGGCTGGCTGACCAGTGAGCCCCAGGGAACTTCCACCTGTCTCCACCTTTCCAGCACTTACAAGCACATGCTACCTCATCCGGCTTTTTTACATGGGTTCTGGGCAAAGCACTTTACCAATTCAAGTCTTTTCTCTAGCCCTAATCCAAGCCACTTTATTAGCGAGCAGCTTTGCTGTCTTTTCTAAGAGCATTGTTGAAGCTTGCCTCATCCTTGCCACCCGTCCTCACTCATGTTTCTGTCTGCGTAGCCACTTGTAGTTCTAGTGTTATGTCTATGATTTGAATTCCATGTGAAAGACAACAGCTTAGATGAAGTGGTTCTTACTCCTGGCTATCCAGCTGTAATCTCCTTTGAAATCTTTTACTCCACCCAGGACTAGTTAACACACCATTGTTATTTCTGATAGGCTTGTATCCATGCCTTATGTGCACATTTTAAAATATCGAAGACCATGAATGGCAAGCAAGAGAGAAATCTTGGCTCATGGAGTTGCATAATGCTGAATAGGACCAAGCTTTGGAGTAGGTGGTCCAGAACCAAGCTTTGGAGTAGGTGGTCCAGAACCAAGCTTTGGAGTAGGTGGTCCAGAACCAAGCTTTGGAGTAGGTGGTCCAGAACCAAGCTTTGGAGTAGGTGGTCCAGAACCAAGCTTTGGGAGTAGGTGGTCCAGAACCAAGCTTTGGAGTAGGTGGTCCAGAACCAAGCTTTGGAGTAGGTGGTCCAGAACCAAGCTTTGGAGTAGGTGGTTCAGGCCGGCCGGCTGGCCTGCCTCCCTCCTTCCCTCCCTTCCTTCTTTTCTTAGTTTTTTTAGACGGTTTCTCTCTGTAGCCCTGGCTGTCCTGGAACTCGATTCTGTAGACCAGGCTGGCTTCAAACTCACAGAGATCCACTTGCCTCTGCTCCTGAGTGCTGGGACTAAAGGCATGCGCCACTACTGCCTGGCCAGGTATTTTAATAATGTCATCAGAGTCTTCATTTTCTGAGTTGACTTTTGTGCTAGTTAGCTTTCTATTGCTGTGATAAATACCATGACCAAAAGCAACATGAGGAAGACATTTATTTTATCTTGCATTTCTACATCATAGTTCATCATTGAGAGGAGTTGGGGCAGGAACTCAAGCAGGAACCTGGAGGAGGAACTAAAGCAGAGACCATGGAAGAACGTTGCTTCCTGGCTTGCTTCTAATGGCTTGCTTAGCCTGCTTTTTTATACAGCCGGACCACCTGCCCAGGGGTTGACAGCACCCACGGTGGGCTGGCCCTCACGTAGCAACCATTAATCAAGGAAACATCCCACAGAGTTGCCTATAAGCAAATCTGATTGAGGAATTTTCTCAACTGAGATTTCTTCTTTGCAGATAACTTGTGCTGAGTTGACGAAAAACTAACCAGCTCAACTTTACTCTCAAGACAGGCAGAGAAAGTTAACTGCCTCACTGGTTAGGGACATCCTTGAACCAAATGGTCAGACCAGGGTCATGTACTCAACTCAGAACTAAGGGGTAAATCACTTCCATTCATAGAGATCAAGAGGTAGTGCTTCCTAGAGGAAAATCGCAGTCTCTTTCCAGAAGGAAGTGGGTATTGGGTTGACCAAAGCACTGTTAGATCTAGGAAACCGTTGTAGAATCCAGGTGTCTGGGTGCTGTCCACAGAATGGGCTTGGCGCTGTGATTTAATTGTTGTTCTAAAAGACGGTATCTTAGCTCAGTGATTACACTGTTGTTGCTAAATGTGGCCACCATGGCTGCAGAGCCTCCGCTAGACAGGAGAGTTTGAATTATGAGTGGAAAACATATTTTGTCCTTTTCCAAATATTGCTCTGTACATGACGGCCTCCTCATTAGTCATGCAGAAAGCCCACGCCTTCAAGAACAAATCTGATGCCAAGACAAATGTTTTCTCGTTCCTGTTGCTTTCCAGGCCAAACTGGGTTCTGAAAAGAGCAGTTACCCATCATGCATGCGGCTACCTTCTCTTCTTCCACATTTCCTCTGACTCTTGTGGTTTGTTGGCCTTCTGTAGAGGGCTTTCTGGTTTTGAGTAGTTTTGTCAAGGAATACTTAAATGGCACTGTCTTTGTAGTCTTTAGTTTCTCTATATTTTGCCATTATTCTTTTGTTTGTGTCAAGGCCTTAAGTATTTAATCATAAATAAATCTGCTACTGTCAGTTTTCTTTTGGATAAACAGCAGTCTTCTCGAGAAAGACTATGAAAAACCATCTTGCATCAGGCCAACATAATGGGCTCTGAGGGCCAACAGAAGACATGAATTTTCATATCATATCTGTTCTCCTAGGGACAGGGGAAGAAAAGCCAACTTTGATTATTCACTAAGATTTTACATTAATGCAAACCAGCTTCCTTTCTTGGAGGAAGACAAGAGTTAAATTAGTTTTGCTGCAGAAGGTTAATATGAGAAATTAGGTTTGGTAGTCTGGTTTCCAGAGCTGAAGAGAGTTGAAGTCTGACAGAAAGTGCTGTAGACAAATTGGAGAACTGAGTCCTCCACAAGACCTGCCGGGAAAACTCGAAAGCAGCGTTCAGATTGGGGGCGGGACATGGGGGTGCTGTCTGGTTGTTTCTGAAACCTTAGGATCTAAGAGAACAGAAAGCTTGGAGTTGGCATTGACTGCAAGGAGACTTAAGTAGAAGGATGCTCACTGGGACCCCTTGCTGGCAGAGACCGTTTAGAGTACATTATTAGTAATTTGTAACCAACAGAAATGTGCTACTCACCATTCCGAGGCTTTAAAACCCAGACTTAGGTTACCAGTTGATTCTGTAACTGATGAGTGCTTGTTTCTCAGAGACAGGGCCTTCTAGAAGCAACGTCCCATGGTAGAGAAGCAAGTGAAGCCAATAGCTCCTTCTCCTCTTCTAAGAGTTGTGCAGGCAGAGTCCTCAATGCCTGACTCACCCACAAGGGTCCTCTCTCTAATACTGCCAGACTGGAGGTAACTTTCAGCACATGAATTGGGAGGATTAGGGAGAGGCACACAAGCATTCACACTGACAAAAGATGAAAAAGAAAAATGTTCACCAGAACTGTATCAAAACATGAGTCCTTAGAAACACTGTCAGCCTGTATTTCTGGTTTGGAAAGTTAGCTAGAAAATGTATTTATCTCAGTGAAAAGTTTTGGGTTGCTTCTTTGGGGGAAAAACCAGTGTGTAAAATTACATACGGAATTAATTTTTTTTCTAGTGACCATACAATTGAAAACAAAAATAAATGAAATTGATTTGAATGTTTTATTTGACTCAGTATATCAAAAACATTATCATTTTAACATGTAACAAATATTTAAAAACAAGATAGTTTACTTTTTTCATTCAGAATCTAGTGTGCATTTTTAACGTAGAGCACATCTCAGTTCAAGCCAGTTCAAATTTAGTGAAGTTTTGTTATTGTTGATTTTTTGTTTTGTTTTGTTTTACATTTTGAGTATTTAGTGTGGGCATGTGTGCACACTTGTATATGTGTGCATGCATGTGCCACAGTGCTCATGTACAGGTCAGAGGATAACTTTCTGGCTTGAACTCTGGACATTAGGCTCAACAACTGATTCCTTATCCGCAGAGCCATCTCACTTGCCCTAGAGAGGAGATAATGACAGGAACCAACTGGAAACAACCAATGTCGTCACCTCTGCAGGAGTGGCAAGATGTGCCCTTAAAAATCAGGTTTTTGTTTATGTTGGTTTGGGTTTTTTCTTTTGTTTTGTAAAGATGTTTATATTGGATGAAACCTAGCCAGTAAAGGGAAAAGATTTGGGGATGTGGAAAGTGTTTCATCTGTTTAAAAAAAAAGAAAGAAGGAAAAATTCATAGAGGAGATAATGGCAGCCTTCCCACATTTGATCTCGACGCAAACCGATGGGCGAGCCGCGCTATAAAAGTTGCCTTAAATATAAGGCGAGCGCTTTTTTACCTTCCCACATTTGAAAGGGTGTCATATGAAAAGGGAATGAGGCCCACTGGGCATGTGGGCCTGAGCTGCATCCATTTTTACAGTGGGCATGAGGTTAATAAAGCAGGGTGAACTCAGGTTATGAAGAGTTTCCTAACACCCAGTGCCTGCCCAGGCTACAGTGGCTTTAAGGTGTGGTTAAATTTCTGTCGTTGGAGATATTAGCACAACATACGCTAGACTCCTATTTCTCAACCATTTTACCTTTTCGGCACACTTTTGGATCTAACAGTTTTCAACAGACTTGAAAAGACTCAAAACAATGCCAGGCAGTTTATCAACAGTTCGAACAGAGTGTGCTCCCTCACGGTGGCCTGGCAAGTCCCTGTCATGGTGTCAGGAAGTCTTTGTCATGCACTGTGTTTTGCTGCCCTATAGCACTTCTCCCTGTGGGAAAGTACTTAGTGCTTGAAGCCAAGTCTCCCTTCTACTCAAAGGCCGCACTACCTGTGTATCTAAAAGTACACAGCCTCTTCGGCTGCTTGTGGAGTTCAGACATTGTTCCAGTTGGAAGAAATCTGTAACCTGCCTACCCACATAGAGTTCCATCTGCTGTTAAGTCAAGAGTCCAATCTGACAAACACTGCGAAGGCCACAGCAACAGTGGCCTGTGACAGACCACTGAAGGCAGCCTTCTCCAGATAAGCAAAGGGGGGTTAGAAAGTAGGGAAGGCGGGGCTGATTCATGTGAGCTCCTGAAACTGCTCTGTGCTCCCTGTGGTGTGTGGCTTTGCGGTCATAAGGATAGAAAGACTCCACTTCATGACAAACAAACAAAAAACAAAAACAACCCCCAGCAGTGGGAGAGCTAGGGCCAGAGGGCAGGATAGAGAGTTTTCAAGAATGTGCAAGCTACTGGGTTTGATTCCCCAGCACCGGAAACACTGAGGGACAACAGAAAGCTAAGTCCAGCAGTCAGAAGCTGCTGCGCTGCCTTCACTAACTATAGAACCTCACTACCCACACCGCCATGATCTCCACTGTTGCTACTGCAGCTTCAGAAAACTGGAATCGAAAAGCAACTGAGTCCAGATCCACAGAACCCTTCACCCTTTGCCGAGCAAAATGAAGCCTCTGTTCCTTTTCTGCCTGGCTTCATTCCAGAACCTCTCTGGAACACCTCTGAGCTGTAGAATCTGAATCATGCCCTGCACTCTAACCCCAGAAAATGGGGGACATTCTTGCAGTGTAAGGAAGAGGGCATGGAGCAAGTCACACCACAGTGTGTTGGAGGCAGCATCTCTCTTCTGCCATTGCAGCAACAGCCTGGAAAACCGCTGGTACCCCAGCCTCGTATTGGTGACTGATATGGGCTTTCTGGGCATAAAGAGTGATGGAATGGCACAGATGGAACTGACCACGTGAGCATCTGTCTTGCTTTCTGACCAGAGAGAAAGGTGTGTCCGGAAGCACTGCCAGCCAGTAAGTATATTCTCACGTCTCTTCCACACATCAAGCCTGGATCCATGTGCCACAGGTGGACCATCTTGGCTCTGTGCAGCTAGCTCAGTCTTCACAAAGCAGCTCCCTGTCAAGAGACTAGTGAGACAGTGGAGCTGTCCAGCCAAAGGCATGGCAGATCGCTTTCAGAGATGTGAAAGGCCCAAGCATCCTGGCATGGTCTCCCTCCCCCAAATGGAATTTTCTGTGTTCTGGGCATCCACCTAGTCCTTGATTCATTGGACTAATTGTTCACACAGTCCCTCTGTATGCTAGGTGTGTGGAAATGCTCTGAAGGAGCAGGTAGGGTGCCTTCTCTTACGGATCTGACAGTCTAATATCAGGAGATAGACCACATGTTGGTAAGCAAATGCATGATCAGAGCACCTTCATTGTCAGCAAGTAAAAGGACTCTGAGACGAGGAGTAGCTGTGGAGTGAAGAAGGGAAACAGTTCGTGCGTGGCAGTGGAGGGATTTGACTGCTGCCCATGGATCCATCCAACTGTCCCAGCTTGTTCTTTAGGGGATACTGTACACTTGATGGCTGTCAGCCCAGACCTCAAAAGCTTGGTTTGAAGATGGGCACAAATCCTGATTGGCACTTGTGTTAAGGTTTTCCTCAGTGAGTGGTCAGAACAAGCAATGTGTGAGATCACAGATGCCTTTGGGGTGGGTGTGCCTCCCTGTAGTTCCTCAGGCTCCTAGTGGAACGTTGCTGAAGATCAGTGATGAGTGTGGGGAGGTATATGCTAGGCTGGAGTGGCAGAGCTCAGATTGAGTTGCCTTGTCTATGCTAGTGTGTCTATTTCCTGCCAATAGAGATACCTCTTGTGCCACGGTTATGTTTTTCAGTGATGTCAAACTGTACACATCATGGGGCCTCAGTGGGCCTGGCCATGCCTGCCTGGCTGTGAGTACCATCTGGATTAAGAGAACAGTCTAGAATGTCACTGAATAAGTGGTGGGAAGGCTTGGAAATCCAGATCTGACCCTTTGTCAGGCTTTCTAGTGGTGTCCACCCCAGACACATAAAGCAGCCAGCCCCTCACAGAGGCTCGATGTAGGATTTTCCATGACTTGGTGGGTCTTCCTTTGGGTGGGTTCATATGTACTTTTACTCAGAACCTTCCAAGAATTTCAGATCTAAGTCATGGTTGTCTTTCACTCAGCCTTTTCTCGGTGAAGCTGCTGCTTCTCATTAGCCGCCTGGGCAGGATGAAGACGATGCCTCCTAGGCAGTCTTGCCTGAGCCCCCACCTGCCAGCCCTTGCCCATCCAAGGCAAATGGGAGCAGGTTGGGCCCACAAAACACTCTTGCTTATTTCCCTCACATTACATTAAGATGGGAAGTTTCCTTGTCTCTTTCTCTGTGTCCACACATACCAGCAAACCTCCAGAATTGCAGTGTAGACTTTGGCTATTCACTTACTTTTGATAAATTTTCTTTTATTGGACAATTTTGCTTATTTCTGTGAGTTCTGCCCATTTCCCAAGAAGTTCTTTAATTGAATATTTTAAATAGACAATAAAGATAAATTATGTTCCAGGGATAAGGAAACGTACTTTTTTAAAAAATTAAAGAGTTATGAAAATAAATGAATGAGCAGATTAAAATGAACAGTGACAAGACAGAATCCAAACAGTTTGAAAGAAAATTGAAGCACAAAGGAACTCATATTGTTAAAGTTAGGGTAAAAAGGTCAATGGTGGATTCAAAAGAGCTACCATTTTCAGGTTTTTAAAGCAAAATCTTTAAATGGCTAGAAAGTAGTATGTTGGAATGTTCCCCGTATATAAAATTAAAAAGCCAGGAGAACATCCGTGTAGTATTTTATCTTTTTGTAACATTCCATGTCTGGGCTATATCTGTATTGATGTGTAAAGATGTCTAAGATCTTGGGTGTGGGTAGAAAAACAATCACAGTAAATAAAAACAAGGAGAGTCACAGAATGTTAGCCAAGCATTTTTGTCATGTAAAGATCTGAAAACCTACCAAGAAAACCAAGCTGTTAGCTGAAGGAAATGTCACTAACACTCTCAGTCCTTCAAGTGACCTTAAAACCCTTTACCAGTTCTGTGTTCTCCACATCTGGCTCTACCTTCTCAACACACCTCCTCACACCTGCAACTGCCTTGCCTACATGCCAGAGAGCTCTGAGCACCTGCATTGATACATCACTGCCACCTGTAACTGTCCTGGCTAGTTTTATGTCAACTTGACACAAGCTAGAGTCATTAGGGAAAAGAGATTCTCAATTGAAAAAATACCTCCATAAGATTGCCTGTAGGTAAGTTTGTAGTGCGTTTTCTTAATTAGTGATTAATGTGGGAAGGTCCAGCCTGTAGGTAGTGCCATGCCTGGGCAGGTGGTCCTGGAGTGTGTAACAAAGCAGGCTGAGCAAGCCACGGGAAGCAGCCAGTAAGCAGCACTCCTCCACGGCCTCGATCAGTTCTGGCCTTGAGTTCCTGCCTTGACTTCTCTGGGTGATGGATTACAAGCTATAAGATGAAATAAACCTATTCCTCAAGTTGCTTTTGGTCATGGTGTTTGTCATGGGATTAGGAACAGCATCTGATACAGAAATTAGGAGTAGGTTGTTGATATAACAGAATGGCCATGTTTTGGGGAGGATTGTGGAAAGACTTTGGAAGTTTGGGCTGGGGAATCCTTTGAGTGTTCAGAGCTTAATGAGCTTTTGCATAAACTTAAACAATAATGCTGAGGGTACAGATGATGGAGACCTGGCTGTGAAAGTTCAGAGGGAAATTTAAGAGTCGCTTAAAGACTACAGGACCGTTTGATACTGTATTAAGCATTTACGGTATCCAGTTAACTGGCGCTTAAGAGTCAGCTGTGATTAACAAGAGACAAGCACCATTGAATTGAAACCTTTGCTTTATGGGCACAATTGATATTGGTTAGCTGAGCTGAGAAATTAGCAGTGATTAAGAAGAAACCAGTGTTATCTAGGATCGAAAATCTGGGATTATCAATCTCAATTATTATCTGCTCTCGAGGTCAGAACACGGAAGTTGTGGTCCAGAGAGGGCAGAGGCTGCATCTCATGCTGACAGCCAAACTTGATAATGTGGTAGAGTCTCTCAGCTGGTATTGCTTTTGAAGGCATGAAAGGGTCATGGAGAGCAGCTGAAGCTTGGTGCAGAGAGGCCACTGGTGATGGTACAGCCTCAGTTGCAGTTGAAGTTCCAGGATTGAAGCAGTCGTGGAGAGAAGTTGAGGCTTGGCATGGGGCAGGGTTAGAGTCCCTTTAAAAAGCCTAGGAGAGGCCATTGGTGAAAGTACAGCCTAGCTGTAGCAGAAACCCCAACATTTTGGAGGTCGCGGTACTGTGGGACAACCACCTTAGATGACAGCAGCTGTAGGGTGGAGCTAGCCTGAGCTAGGAGATGGGCTGTGCTTGTGTACTGTGGAAGGCAGAACTGGAGAAATGGAGCTGTACCAAGGCTGCCCTGAGGATCCTGAGTGAGTCCCAGACCTCAAACACTGAGTTATTTACCCTATTGAAGATTGCAGCTGCCCTGCTTCTTCACTCTTAGAATAAGGAGGCATTTAACGTTTTATTTGTTTGTTTGTTTGTTTAGTTTTTCAAGACAGTTTCTCTATGTAACAGCCCTGGCTGTCCTGGAATTCACTTCGTAGACCAGGCTGGCCTCAAACTACAGAAATCTGCCAAGTGCTGGGATTAAAGGTGTGTGCCAACATACTGGCCTTAACTTATTTTTTTCATTGTACTGGACCCCACAGTTCAGAGGCTGAAATTTTAGAGGTTTTGGAGTTTGGGGGAGACTTTGGAGTTTCATAGAAATTTTAGAGAGACTATGGGTATTTTAGAAACATTGATTTTTTTTTTTTTTAGAGCTGCTTGAACTTTGAAAGAGACTGGATATTTTAAGAAACTGAACTTTAAAGTATTCAATTTGTTTTGTTTTGTTTTGTTTTTCAAGATAGGGCCTCACTATGTAGCTCTGACTATCCTGGAACTCACTATGTAGACCAGGCTAGCCTCAAACTCACAGAGAACTGCCTGCCTCTGCTTTCCAAGTGCTGGCATTAAAGGCATGTGGCATTACACCTGGCTAAAGTATTAAAAATTTAAAGACTGTGGGACTTTTAAAGTTATACTATGTTTATATTGTGACATTATTATGAGATCTTGAGAATGAACAAAAAAAGAAAGGTTATTGTTTAATAGTGTTATATTGGTGTGTCAAGTTGACAAAGGGTCAGTTATCCTCTTTTTATGTCAACTTGACACAAGCTAGAGTATTCTGGGTAGAGGCACTCTCAGTTGAGAAAATGCCTCATTAAGATTTGCCTGTAGGCCAGTCTTTAGTGTATTTTCTTATTTAGTGATTGACGTGGGAAGGTCCAGCCTATTGTGGGCAGTGCCATCCCTGGGCAGGTGGTATATAAGCTATGGTCTATAAGAAAGCAGGCTGAGCAAGCCATGGGGAGCAAGCCAGTAAGTAGCACTCCTCTATTGCCTCTGCATCAGCTCCTGCCTGCATTTCTGCCCTGACTTCCCTGGATGATGGGCTGCAACCTGTAAGAAGAAATAAACCTGGGGACTGGAGAGATGGCTCAGCAGTTAAGAGTACTGGCTGCTCTTCCAGAGGTCCTGAGTTCAGTTCCCAGCAACCACATGGTGGTTCAAAACCATCTATAATTAGATCTGGTGCCCTCTTCTGGCATGCAGGCATACAGGCATACATAATAAATCTTAGAAAAGAGAGAGAGATTCTTATAAAGACAGAAAGAAGATGAAATAAACCCTTGCCCTCCCCCCAAGTTGTTTTTGGTCATAATGTTCTGTCACAGCTATAGAAATCCTAATAACACAGTGATGCTCAGCCAAGAACTGAAATGCGAGCTAATGCGCGCCAGCCCCTCGTCTCAGGATAACTTACCTAGAGACAACTTGAAGGCGTCACTTTTGCTCCAGCAGCACTGTCTGAAACATAGTGAGCTACGTATGGAGTTCTACATTTTCTACCAGCCACATTAGAAAGAATCCTAGGGCTGGGCGATGGCTCAGTCAGTAGAGTGTTTGCTATGCAAGAGTAAAGACTGAACTCAGACTTCCAGCACCCATGTCAAAGGCAGGAGAGCATGGCAGAGCACGCCGGTGATCCCACCTCTGAGAGTAGAGACAGGAGGACTCCAGGGCTTGCTGGCCAGCTAGTCCTGCCAAATCACTGAGGTCCATGTTAAGTGGAGATTCTGTCTCAAAACATAAGGTAGAGAGCAACAGAGGGAGGCATCCAGTATTGACCTCTGGGCTGTACATGCACACACATGTCTATGTAACACACACAAAGAATTTGACATGTAATCAGTATAAGAAATTATCAGTGAGATGTTTTGTGTGTGTTAATTATGTCTTCCATAAGCACTGTATGCAGTTGTTACACCTACACAGCTCACATTGGACTGCCCCAATTTCAGTTGCTTCTTAGCCACATGTGGCCAGTGTGGCCAGTGTGGCCACCAAGCAACACAGCTTCAGCCGGCTGTCCCCTTATAGGCCTCTGCTTAAACCTGAGCCTCATTCAGCTTCCCCACGCTTCTCCACTCCTCCTGGGGCTTGGAGAGCACTCTGTCGGTCTTTGGCATGCAAGTATGATCTTTGTAATAGAAAGAAATCTCAAGTGTTGAGAAGAAGATGTGTCTCTTGTTTTGAAGCTCTGCTTTATTCTTTATTTGTTGTTTTAGTGCTAAAGCAACAATAAATTCTAGTGACACCGAGGCTCAGATGTGGGGCTGTCTCAGCCAGAAGGACTTGCTGTTGAAGCATGGGGCCCCAAGTTCATATTCCCAGCATGAACCTGTAATCCCAGTACTGGGAAGGCAGAGACAGGAGGATCTGGGCTCTCCAGTCTAGGCTTTCAGTGAGCTCCAGGCTCAGTAAGAGACCCTGTCTTTAAGCATGTGGTGTAGGGGCTGGAGAGATGGCTCAGCAGTTAAGAGTGCTTACTGGTTTTGCAGAGGACCTGGGTTTGGTTTCCAGCACCCACTTGGTGACTCACAAATGCAATCACCAGTCATACACATGGTGTTCATATATCATGCAGGCAAAACAGTTACTCACATAAATAAATCTTTAAAAAGTGTGGAGTGGTATAGAGCATGTCTGAGGGTTTCTATTGTTGTGAAGAGACATCATGACCACAGCAACTTTTTTTTTGAATTGTACTTTTTTTCTTGTTTTTTTTTTTATTAATTTTTTTCATTTATTTTACATACCAGCCAAGGTTTCCTCTTCTTCTTCTCTTTCTGTTCCCTCCCCACACCTATTGGCTGCCCCCCACTCCCCTCCTCATCCATTCCTTCTCCATTCAGAAAGGGGCAGGCCTCCCATGGGAATCAAATCATGGCATGTCAAGTTGAGGCAAGACCAAGCTTCTCCCACTGCATCAAGGCTGGACGAGGCATCCCAGCAAGGGGAATAGGTTCCAAAAAGCCAGCCTGAACACCAGGGACAGGTCCTGATCCCACTGCTAGGGGCCCCACAAACAGACCAAGCTACACAACTGTCACCCACACACAGAGGGCATCGGTCAGTCCCATGCAGGCTCCTTAGCTGTTGGTCCAGAGTTTGTGAACTCTCACTAGCTCAGGTCAGCTGTCTCTGGGTTTCCCCATCATGATCTTGACCACCCTGGCTCATACAATCCCTCTTGCTTCTCTTCAACTGGACTCATGGAGCTCAGCCCAGTGCTTGGATGTGGATCTCTGCATCTGCTTCCCTCAGTTACTAGATGAAGGCTCTCTTGACAATTAGGGTATTCGCCAATGTAATTACAGAAGGCCAATTCAGGCACCCTCTCTACTATGGTTAGGAATCTTAGCTGGGGTCATCCTTGTGCGCGCGCGCGCGCACACGCGCACACACACACACACACACACACACACACACACACACACACACACACGAGAACTGTTCATGTACCAGAGTAGCCCTTTGCCTTCTGCCGCAGGTGAAAGGCTTTAGCTTTTGATGTCTGCCTAGCTGCCATAAGGTAAACGGGGGAGGCTAGTGAACTTACAGGTCAGTTGTACAGCAGGCGGCTTTGCCAACCCAGAAAAGGTGATGGGGAGAGCTGAGTCATCTCTTTCAAGGAAGGAACACTAGAGGGTCTTAGGTCAACCTAAGAATGTCAAAGGGACAGCTGGGGCACGGGTGGATTCCTTTTTCATTAGGCATAGGTCTAGAATGACCTCTCTTTGTTTTAGCATGTCTCAGTCTGGGACCTGTTTAGCATTTCTGGAGCAGCTCAGAGTGGACGGTGGCTGTCTGAGTCCAAATACCCAGAGGAGGCGCTTCCCTTAGCCTCCAGGCATGTGGCTCTGGTGGAGACACAGATGACACCGCCTGAACATCCAGCCCCCTGCCCTCCACCTTGTCACAGTCTTTCCAGGGAAAGAGAGTTTAAAAAGGACCTCTTGGCCAAATGCTACTAAAGATTGCTCTCTTATTTTTTAAAAGGGATTAAGAAAATGGTATATTTTGAACCAAACATGAGTAACCATGTCCCCAGAACAAGAACTCAAGTTGCCTGAATGACATGTTCTCCCTTCTTATTTTTTTCCCTTTCCCAATAATTGGACTCAGTTGGCTTGTCTTTCACTTGAGGTCGAGGTGGGTAAGATGCTGATAATCGAAATCCTTGCAGTCAGAGGGAACACTTGCTGCCTACAGGCAATGTGGCCCTCTCTTTCAGAACTGGCTGTCCCACTGCCCTCTTTGTGCCGTAAGAGAAAAGCAGACAGGTCTCAGGAATGCATTTCTCAGTGCAGATGCCTGTGCACGGTGCATTTATCACTCCAGCAGGCCTGTGCTGCTTACACGCTAGATGCTGTTAGTCCTGAGTGAAGAATTTGGTTCTTGGTGTCTCTGGTTTTGTTGTTGGTCTTGAGCCCTTTCTATGGCTATCCATAGCTTTAAAAACTTTAGATTTTTTTATTTTATATAGACGAATGTTCTGCCTGAATATATGTCCATGTGCCATTTGTGTACATGGTCCTACAGAGGTCAAAAGGGCACTGGATCTACTGGAGTGACAGACGGTGGTGAGCTGCCATGTGGGCGCTGGGAGTAGAGTCTGGCCTTCTGCAAGAGTAGCGAGTGCTGAGCCATGTCTCCATCCCTCATGGTCGTTTAAACTAAAAACGGATTGGACCAAGAGTACTGCCGGACAGTGAGAGTGACGGCGTTAGGCCCCACCACTGCCAATCTCCCAAAGCATTCAAGACATAGCTTTCCTTGCTCAGACAGTATTGCCTTTTGCATAAATAAGCTGGTAATTTTTTTTGGGGGGGTAGGGTTTCAAGACAGGGTTTCTCTGCATAGCCCTGGCTATCCTGGAACTCTCTTTGTAGCCCATGCTGGCCTCAAACTCACAGAGATCCACCTGTCTCTGCCTCCCCTGTGCTGGATTAAAGGCATGTGCCACCATGCTCTTCCAGCTGGTGATTTTTTAAACACCCACTGGATCTTTAGATATGAATTGTTCATTACCATAACAAGGAACTGTTGGCTGGGTGACTTTATTAGCTCACAGTTCCGATTAAAATATGAGGGTCTACGTGGTGATGCTTTTCTTTCTGGGAGAATTTTGATATTGTGCAAGTTTTCTTTGTGTGTGTGTGTGTATGTGTGTGTGTGCCTCTGATTTTGCTTTCCTTAAGGCAACCAAGATTCCATTATGGAGGCTCAACACCAGTGACCGATATAATCCTAACCACTTCCCAAAGGTTCTGAGTCTATATGCTATAGTCAGAATGTCTCCACCTTCTTAGAACTCACAGTGGGGATTAAATGACAATGTATCAACCTTTCAGGGACACTCTGATCATAGGAAGATCCTTTTGACTTATGTATGGGTGATGTAATCATAGTTGAGGGGTATGCTGGGATTTGGATTGACCCCAAGCAGTTCCTCCATACAGGCTCCTGAGCAGCAACATTACAGACAGGTCATGATGCAGCCTTGCTGGCCACGTGGGGCTTTCTTGTACCTTGGTGTCCTCCTCGATGCTCCTGAACAGACAGGCCATTTGGGGGTAGATTCCAGACCGGGCTATGGTGCACCTGCAGTCTTCTCTGGTTCTCAGCACGTTTCCCATCCTCTTCTGCTTCAGCACAGCATCTCAGCCTCCAGGCCCACTAATGGATCCGCTGACCAAGGGGTCCTGTGGGAGTCAGCTGGCACAAACCCTCCTCTGGAAAGCGAAGTCATCTCTCTCCTTCGGCATCCAGCCCCTTCAGACTTGGCCAACAAAAGACCCTGAACTAGAGTCCCAGGTCAACCTGTAAGTAAGTAAAAGGAGTGTCTTGCTGGGGCTCTGGTTCACCATTTCTGCACATGGGGGCAGGGGTGGCGGGCTTGACAGAATTTTTCTTCTGAGATGTTTTACTCACATATTTGGCAATATTCACTGGGCATCTGTGCAGGCCAAGCCTTGTGTCAGGCATAATGAGCAGGGTGGCCCAGGTCCTGCCTTAGGGGACTTAACAGCTCATTCACCTGTACTGTTGCAAAGAAGAGTTCTAACAGGCTAGGAAATGTGCCATGAAGTGGGTTGTCTCGATTCAGTAACTATTTAGGAAATGTTTCTGTGTACCTGCAGCATCCTGGGGTATAACCAAAGATATCTTCTTTACCCTTCACTATCAAGTTGCATGTGGAAAAAAAAACACGTGTAACTCGGAAGAAATCCTAATGCTAACTGTAAAATAACTAACACATTGGTGGACTCTCACATGCCTGGGGTTGCTCTGCATGTCCCTGATTGCTCCCGAGCCCCAGGCCTTTGTCACAGGCTGTGATGTTTGTTAGATGAAGGTTAATGAGAGTGTCACAGGAGAGGGGAGCTTAGCACTCCACAGGAGTCAATGACATTCGGTACAGGGGTGTGACTGGCTTCTAGACAGAGGAGATGCTTGGTCCATCCGACACACATTCATCAGATTTGCTGTACCCAATGGTTTGGGGAAGTCAAGAACAGGTGGACGGGCATGGGTCAGAATCCCCCAGGAAGCCTAAGAAACAACTTAGGCCTGAGAATCCCCCAGGGACTCTGTGGATCTGGAGAAGGTGAAAGGGGACGTTTTCAGATGCCCACCTGCAAGAAACTCACAGCATATCCAAGGAGCTAGAGGAGAAGCAGCGGCGGAAAGTGTTAGTGGGGAGGTGAGTGCTGGGAGATGGTGAGGGCTGAGCTCAGCCAGTGGGAGGAGCTGGGTCAGGCAGGAGGAGGGAACCAAGGCCGCTCTGAACACTGGCAACTGGCACTGAAAAGGCTCACATCCAGGAAGGTGTGTTCCAGCAGTGCTGACAAACCTGGTGGATGATAAGTCAGCCGTCAGCCTGGCCTGTGCATGGCAGTCACCGCTGGAGAAGCTACAGAAGTCCCCACAGTCCCTCCAAAGTTTTGATGTCTAGGATTGGTCACAAGCTCCAGATGATTCTCATAGCCAACAATGAGAACGACAGTTGTAACCACCATGATGAGATATGCATGGATCAATCCCGAAGCCCCTGTATGCCCAGCTGAGGGGTCTGAACACTCTGTTAAGCAGTGGGAGCCATTGATAGCTTTGAGACTCTTCAGAGGAGATATGAAAGACAATATGCAGAGGGAAGTTGCTGATTGCCAGTGAAACTGGTGTGCATCACCACTGCCATTCAAAGCCATTCCCGTACCACCGTAAGTTGCCTCTTAGGTGATTGAGAATTCATTGTCACCTTGATTGAAATGGAACTTTTAGGATGTACTTTAATACTCACTTTACCCAGGGCTGCCGCTGCCTACAGTGGCCACAGGGATGGGGCTGGGCCTCCAACGCTGCATTGCTCTGTAGGGCTGGGAATTTGGCATGCAGTTAGTAGGTAACCCAAGACCTTCAGAAACAGAGCTCAGGTGAGTCAGCTAGCAAGCAGAGCCAGAGAGGCCTTCTTTGTGGACTACAAGTTCCCCAGCACCACACAGTAAAGTACGAAGGGGTGGGGCAAGGCTGCTGGAGAGTCAGAAAACCAACAAGGGAGCCACCCAAGCTGGCAACCTCTGTGGCCCTATTGGCTAATATAGCAAGGGGCGGGGCCTAGCGCTCGTGGGGGTGGGGGTGGGGGTGAGGAGGTAGTGGTGGTGGTGTTTGTGGTCACTGGGTGGGCCACTTTGCTAGTCGGGTGGCTGGGTTCCCCTTGGGAAGGATCTGTTTAACCTCCGGCCCTGGTGGAGCTGCAGAGTGACACCTGCTGAGTTCAGAGCCTTCACAGGCAATCCTCCATCTCCACATAGGAACGGATGGATCAGGCTAAGGGCTGTACTAGGGACAGACAAGACTCAAAAGTGATTCTACCTGGAGTCTTTGGAAAGCAGCCTAAATTCGCCCTATTCAGTCATCCAAAAACCAAAACCAGACAGTTATATAGTGTTAACTATGCTTTACACACAAGGAAGTGGAGGACTCAGAGGTCAAGAGACTTGTGTAGTTGTGACTGGGGATTTGATCCTGTGTTTGTCTAGTCCGTGCCCACCAGTTAACCTTGGTGCACCAGGGGAATATCAGTATCCCGGCGCATTTTGGTAATAGCGAGTCCTGTCAGTGGATGTCAGTGGAGTTGACCAGGACAGTGCTGGGTATTTGCTAATGCTAATGTTCTCTGCCAGCAAAGGCCTCTGGTGAAACTTTAAAAGTTTCCTGAGCACCTGTTTGTGGTGATTGGCCTTGAACTGGGCACTGGGGTGTAAAGGTAAAGTTGGGTTTACACCAGTGCTGGTAACTTGGGTGTTTAATGACTTCTCAGTGGGATAAGCAGCTGGAATCTGGGGACTTTACTGGGTAGGTGTGGAGAGACCTTTCCAAAAGTGAGCATCATTAAGACCCCCTGGGTGGTAGGTTACCTTGAGCAGTCTGGTTTGGATAGTAGTAGAGTGGTGAGCAGTGAGCCTGGTGGACAGAAGCCAAGCTCTGAGGAACCTGGGCCTGGACTCTGAGTAGAGCAGAGACTGTTGAGATGTGCATCCTGGGAAGCTAATGGCTGCAGTGGGCAGCTAGGTTTAAGTGAGATGGACCTAATGGCGGGTAGGTGTTCTGAGGGAGCAGGAATGGTGGGCTCAGAAGTGTTTTGGAGGAGGGTTAGGATGGCCCTGAATGTGCATGGGGAGGCAAGGAAGGGAGCTTCAGGGTTCTGACTCTGGCTTCAGGGTAGTTTTGGTCTTATCACCAATAAGTGGCCCTAAGACAGAACCAGCCTGAGAACGTGAGGCAGACGCTGTTGGGGCCAGAGGTTTACCCTTGCATATGCAGGCATAGGGCCAAGACTTGAGGAATGTGAAATGGACTTGAAAAGGAGCGGGACCCCCTTTTCTCTTTAGTATAATTAAAGTGCAGAGGTGTATAGGGGTGTTCTAGGAGGCAAGGTCAACATGAGCAAGGCACAGACAGGACTGTCCTGGGATGGGATTGAGGGACAGTGTGTCCTGGCTAGCTTAGTTGTCAAAAAGTAATAGGAAGTGTGGAAAGTCAGAGTGGGCACGTGCTGGGAGATGCTGACTGAGTTCTGGGAGCATCATGAGGCTCTCAGTGGGCCTTGAGGCAAGCAGTTTGTTTAAGGGGTGTGTGAGAGAACAAGTCACATCCCGAGTGTGTTCAGTGAGAAAGCGGAAGTAAGAGATGGACTGAAGGGTCTGTCTGTCAGCTGTCAGTCCCAGAAACCCGACTCAGACTAGCTGAGCAGGACGGAGGGGAGAAAGCTGGTGACAGGCTGGTGACAGCACAAGGTCTTGCTTCTGGCACACGATCCAAGGACGCCGGTGCTATTGTCAGGGTGGTTTTCTTTTCTCTCCCACCTCTTACCTCCCCCCATCCCCAGCTCTACCTCCTTTACCACGGGTTTTCACCTGCTAGTGCCGTGTGATCCCAGCCAGCTCTGCGACTCGAGGGAAAACATTTCCCCCCCAGCTGGAAGACTCTGGGGGAGGGCTCCAGTTATCAAGGGCCAATGTGAGAGTCCTTACCTTGGCGAGCAGAGCAGCCTCGGAGAAGAAAAGCACTCGATGTGACTGGGGCGTGAAAGCCAGTGGTTGAAGAGAGGTAGTATGGCTCTCCACAAAGATAACTGGGGAGGTTTTGTCAAAACCATACATCATGGACTCTCTTTACTGAGAATTCCTAGTGGTGGGAGGCAGGGGTCAGGGTGAAGGGGACAACTGTGGCAGAAGCCTTGGTGGTGAGAGCTGGTTGGCTGTGCTGATCAGGAAGTCGGGACATACCTGAGAGCAGGGTATGTCGGGAATGCAGGGGGACCAGCTTTCTGGGGTGTTCTTCACCTTTCAAATCTATGACTGATCAGACCATGAGATAAAACTGCTTCACGGGGTATCACAGCTCAGTCTGTAGGGAGAGCAGAGGAGGCTGTGAGGAGGATGCCATTCTGGGCTGTGCTCCCTAAAAGGATGGCAGTCGGGAAGGAAGGCGTTTCAGTTAGGGTGCCCCTCCATTATCTTCCGGTTCTTGTTTGTCCGGTGGGCTTCCCACTGCAATAGCAGTATGCTTCTGGAAAGTCTGTAATTCAGACTCAGTTCTCTGCCAGGACTTAGTGATAGTTTACTTTTGATCTTTTGACAAAAATTGCCATGTATTTGAAAGTTTGTCACCGAGATGGACTGCTGAACAATATTTTATGTAGGCATGAGAAAGAGTAGCTTTCAAAGGCTCTGAAAGATGACATGTACTCCTGGTGAAAACACAGTGCTGGGTGGTAACTTTTGTTTATACTTAGGGACATTCTATTCCCTTTCTTTTTGTCTTTTTATGAGAAAAGAGGATATAGGAGATGGCCCTAACCTGAGTCACTAGGCAGAGTGGCAGTCCTGCTAAAGGAGTCAGGAGAGAGGCTGACTTGTGGTGTGGGGTGTTTGGGGGCTGCTAGGATGTCCACTGACCTGTGTCCGGTAGCTGGGGAGATGTGTCAGTCAGGGGTTTTAACATGGTGAGTTTATTACGTTTAAACCCTCCCCACTACAGGAGGAGACTGGGCATCTCAAGTGGCCGGCCCCTCAGTCGCCCCCACTCTTGTGGGTCTGCTGCTGCCGGGGGCTCTTACTTTACTTTGCCTCCTGTTCCCATTTGGGAGGCGGCATAGAGGCCTGTCTATCTGTCCCTGTGGGAGCGAGAGAGTCAGGAGACAGCAGTTCTCCTGGCCACCACCTGAGCAACCATCTGTCCCTCTGCACATGCATCCCTCCCCTAGGGTTGTTCAAGAGTCTCAACTTGAGGAAAAGCAGAGGAGCCTGTTCAGCTGTAGAACTTGGCCTGTTTTGCCAGCACAACACTGACAATAAGGAAATGTGTGTTTTTATATCCACCTGCCTGACTCCTGTCACTCCTTTTCTGACTGCAGCCAAGGAGAAGAGAAAGGCTAGGATGCTTTGGAGCTGCTTTCTCCCATGTCTCATTCATTTGTCCTCCCCTGTCAGCACTGAGTCCCTGGCACATAGAAGTGCCCGCTAATATTCGTGAGGTGACAGGTAATAGAAAGCACAGAGGCTAGTCAGGAGGCTTCGGGACTGTGGAAGTCCATGCTAAAGCTAAAGCAGGGACAGTGGAAAGAGCAGAGAGGAGGCAGGATGCTGCAGTTGCTGCACAGGTCCCCAGGCAGAGCCACCGTGTCTTCCCCAGTGGTAAAATGCTGGAGACCGCCTAACTGGATAAAACCGGACACATTCATTCAGTGGAGGACTGCGTAGTCGGAAGAATACAGGAGCCTTACTGGGTTAGGAAAAGCCACCAAGCTACACCATGCAGAAACTGCAACAAGGGCATGAGCAGGGTTGTGTGGGCACTTATGATTTGTTTTCCATGGCTACTCATTCGAGGACACTTGGCCTCCTGCAGACACAAATCCCTGCATTGAATAGACATCGTCTGCCTATAACGTGCACAGCTCCTCTCCAGTACATCACATCATCTTGATACCACCTGTAAACCCTATGTAAATGCTATGTAAATATGTGCTATGCCGTGTTGTTTAGGGAATGAGAACAGAAAAGGGTCTGCACATGTGCAGTACTGATGCTGAGAAATGGGAGGCTGTAGATATTTGGTTTGGCTGACCCCACAGAGAGGAACCTGTAATTGCAGAAGTCTGGTTGGAGTATGCTGCTCTTTGTGTTAAGAGAAGCAAAGAGTGGGCTGCGAGGTGACTTTAGCAGGGAACGCACTTGCCACACAAGTGTAGTTCAGATGTAGGAATGGTGGCTTGCCTGTCATCAAGTGGAGACAGGAGAGCCCTACTGCCACTTTGCTAAACTAGCCAAATCCATAAGCTCTGGCTTATATTGAGAGACCTTGCCTCAATATATAATATGGGGAGTGGTTATAGAAGACACCTGATGTCAACCTTTGACCTCCACAGGCATGCCCACATACATACACACACATGCAGAACTAGACGTGGGAGGACAGACAGAATTGTTCAGTGAGTGAAAGGTTTGCTATGCAAGCTTGGCAGCACCTGGATTCCATCCTCACGACCCATGGAGAGATGGAAAGAGAAAACCAAGTCCACAGAGTTTCTTCTGGCCCCCTGACCCCAGCATACCAAACCACACACCAATAATAAATTAAAAGAAGGTAGAAGGTGGGTTTGTATTGCTCTTCTTTGAGAATGTGTGCATCAGAATGTCTGACAGGAAGACGAGAAGCCATCCATGTTGCTGTGGGCAGGCAAGTAGGAGCAGGAGAAGGAGATTTTTCCTCTTGCATCCTTGCGTTGCTGAGTTTTGAAGCGGGTGTGTGCACTGTCTCTGAAGAATGAAGTCCAGATACATGGATATATCACACGGCTTTGAAAAGGTGATGCTGCGGAGGAGAACCCGGTGCCGGTCATTAGCTAGATACTGGTAGGAAAGGAGTGCCCTCAAATGCAGGACAGAGGGTAGCAGTCTGGTTCACGAGATCAGGAGAGAGTCTGATTTGGAATGTGTCATATTTGGGGGTTGCTGGGGTATGTGTGGAACTGTTCAGCAGTGGAAAGTTATGGTTTGAGATGGAAAGATCTGAGTTGGGGGTTTGCTGTGAGGAGTTATATTAACATTGAGGTCATGTTTGTCGGCTCAGGAGTCCGGGGCGGGGAGCAGGGAGGTGGCCAGCGTGGAAGGGGGAAAATAAATCACTGACACTGACATGGAATTAACGATGCTGCTGAAGCACATGAAGAGGACTCATTGGTTGCCTTTTCATGTGACCTAAAAACAGGCAAAAAGATGGCCTCGCTCTCTGTGAGGACAGCCTGGCCCCTTTCTGGATGCCCAGAGCTCAGAAGTATTTCTGCAGCCCCTGCAGGAATAACTGCCAGAAGCTTCCGTTCTCCCTAAGGAGGTTATGCCACTGCTAAGAATGGCAGTCCTTTGACTGGAAAGTCTCGTTCTTTCCAGTTTTATACTCCATGAGGACCAGAAACTCATTTGGGGTGCTCAGCTCAAAATCCAGAACCAGAACACCATAAGGACACAGTGTAAATATTGATCACGTAGTAGTGTGCTTTTTAAACGTCAGCGGCTCTGCCCAAAATTCACCTTTACCGAACTCATTTTTGTAGACCCACTTTGACCTTAGGAAGTGACCAGCTTTTTCTTGTTGTCCCTTAGAGTAATGCATGTTCTTAATCCTAATACTTCTGTCTCCTGTATTTCTGCATGTTTACT
This sequence comes from Peromyscus eremicus, assembly GCF_949786415.1. Taxonomy (NCBI): domain Eukaryota; kingdom Metazoa; phylum Chordata; class Mammalia; order Rodentia; family Cricetidae; genus Peromyscus; species Peromyscus eremicus. The sequence continues at coordinate 7,100,866 of NC_081419.1, read as the reverse complement.
CTAAAGAACATCCTCCCTTCTCTCAAACACCCTGTGCCATGAGTTTCAAAGTTTCATTTTCGGAGAGTCTCTGAGTCAGAGGCGCTTCAGAGCAAGCATTTTGGAAAACATTGTAGTCTCTTGTTTGATCTGTAAATCACCAAAGAAAGAGCTGGCTGCTTCCCACAGAGTGGTCTGCGGGTGCCTGTAGGGAAACGGAGCGCAGGTCAGCAGAGTAGACCTAATCCAGCCCACACATTCAAATACAACACAGAAATCATTCAGAAGGTAGCCTGGGGCATCTCTCTCCTGGGTTACCTCAAGGCAGCAGCCATGTCAGCTCAGCAAACTATTTTTTGTTTGAGACTATATTTTTGACATACTGGTATTGACTATGAGGGATCAAAATATGCCATTTTGGCATAAGGGATATTTTGGACTTGAAAGTAACTGAGTAAAAACAAACACAGGAAGCTCTCCCTTCCTCCACTGGAAGCAGGGCCTACCTCTCCCCATGTGCAGCTGCCCCCCTCTCTCCTGAACAGGAGGACAGCTGTGTTCCACTGGATGAATCTGTGTAACCAGCCTTACTAAGTAGCCCTGCCAGCACCAGTTTTACATCTTCACCTCTCCACGGTGTCCTGTCTCCTCACTGTGTGTCACCCTTTGTTAAAGTGGTAATAGGTCCCCAAATCTAAGTGTTTCTTTTCTTTTCTTTCTTTCAAGCCTCCATTTGTATGACATTAGAAGAGGCTGTGTTTGCTTTTTCTAACTCTGTTGTTGTGCCTTTGGTCAGTTTAGTTGGCGGCATCAGGCGGAGAGCAGAAGGAATGGTGGAGGAAGCTTTCCTTCCCTGACATCTAGGTACTTTCCAAAGTGACATGCATTTTTAGACTATAGCAAATTTTAGCTTTCTCCGACAACTTCCACAAAGTTGCTCTTTCTTCTCCGGCTGGTTGGTGCTCTAGTACACGGCTGCTTGATGGGGGGCACAGGTGTGTTTTTATTGTGTTCAGACACCACCGTAAGTGCTTTCATGGGCCGCTTCTCATCACATCCCACAGGGAGTACCACGATCAGCATGTGTTGGATTCAGTCAGTGATCCAATCCTGTTGTCATTACTGAGGCCTGTGAAGGGGCTCTTCTTGCCAAAGGGCAAGGAGAGAGTTACTTGTGGGCTAGACAGAGATAAGTAATTATCAGGCAACCTTTATGAGCATACAACCTCCCCAAATGTCTAGACATTAGTTCATCTAAGTTTTGTGTCCTAGTTCTGTTTTCTTTGTAGGACCAGAGTTCTCACTAAGCTATAATTTGTATGCACAACATGCAGGCACCCTGAGTGGAGCAGTTGGGCGCATTTTGATGGTTGCAGGTGATTGAGATTTGATGTCAGTCAGTCTCAGTTGCTTTCACTGCCTAGGAAAGGCACCAATCTCAACACGAGCTTTGTCATGAAATGACATTTGGTCATTGTGATAGCGCCTTTGTTCAGTCACAGAACTGGCCTTGTATAAACATCGGAAGACATTTTTTAGATTAACCTGAGGCACTTCTACAGTTTTTATGGCCGACTAAAAGCAAATTTCATGTATGCACTATGTAACTCAGCTCACTTCAACCACCTGTGCCGTCACAAGCACAGGGCTTGTCTCGCCAGGCCTGACCCTCGAGAGGGCTCTGAAATGGTCTGTGTGTCTGTCCTGTCTCATTCTTGGTCACTTCTGCAGTGTAGCTGACCTTATCTCCAGTGTTACTCTCAACCTCCAGGACATGGCCATTCTCAGGCATCTGGAAGACTTTGCCATAGAAGTGACCTTAGTTTGTTTTGTATGGCCCCAAAGGGCTGGCTGTCTCGTGTGCACGCATTCATTGACCCATTCATCCATTATTCAAAAAACCCTACTAAGGGCTAACTCTGTGCCAGGTTTTTTATGTCAAGTGCTAAGGATTCAGCCTTGAACAGAAGCAACAGGATTAAGTTCTGGTGGAGAGACAGATATTAATCAAATCCCTCTTTGTAATTTCTAGCCTAGGGAAAGGGGGTATGGAGAAGATGAAGTTTGGAGAGGACACTCTAGGTCCTAAGGCAAGTAGAAACTCAGCAAGTTGAAGGAAGAGGGAGGGAGGCTGTGTGGCTGGAAGAAGAGGGGAGCAGAGCCAGACTAGACAGGTGGCCGGGGGTGTAAGTGATGGAAAGAAGTTTAGGAAAAACGAAAGGGTGTAGATGTAGGAGCAGCTGGCGGAAATTAAGCAGCAATGGATTGCAACTTGATATAGAAAAAACCTGTTTAACAGGAAGACCGGAGAGCCGTGGGGCATGGCGTGGGTAAAGAAAGCTTTTTGAAGTCACTGGTAAAGGACACTCAGTCACAGATACTGGGCTGGACACCAGATGGTGCATCAATCTCTAGACCTAAGCGTCTCCAAAATTCTTCCTCCACCCAAGGAAGGAAGACAGAGAGGAGGTGGTTTCTGGGGTTTTGTAGAGGAAATGCCTTGTGCTGGCATCCGGTGGGTGAGAAAGGAGCCTGGCTGTTTCACAGGCTGGCTGTAATATATCGTGGATGGAATATAGTTTTGTTAAAATTGCAGGTACATATAGATCCCACTCCTGAAGCTGCGTACCAAGGAGGTGGCGGTGAGAACTGGGCATTTCTGTAGTTAGGCAAAAAAAAAATCTTAGAGCAAACTTTAAAACTCTTACAGGGAAAGAACAAGACTGCATAACATCATGGTGGCAAAGCATTCTATCTGTCAGAAAAATTAAGACCATGTGGAAGAGATTGAAAGTATCTACGTTCACATTTGAGATTTTCAGCCTGATCAGTGAAGAGACCAGGAACAAAAGGAAAACCGCTGTCTGGAAGATATTTGTAATTCATTCACTAAGAAAGGGTTGGTATTAAAAAGATAGAAACCCTACAGAGTAGTTAGGAAAAGACCATAACAAATAAGAAAGGTGTGGGTAAAAGATGTGAAATAGGGAGCTCTGGAAAGAGCACAGTGGCCAGTAAGGTTAGGAAGAATGTCCTCAGCTAACTTGGGGAAGCAAACTAAAACCACTCCTCCTTGAGACAATATGGCCTACCCTTCATTCCAAAGCCCAAGTGCTGGCTAGGATATGGAGTAAGTAGAACTCATGAGCTCCTCAGAGGAGAGGAGGGTGGGAAGGAAGTTTGCCCCTTGGCAGGAAATGTAACAGTGTACCTGACCTGACCCCACAGTTCCACTCCTGGATATATAACTGGGGCATCACCTGTCCCTGTTGTCAAGGGTGTGTGTTACAGCATTGTTTAAATTTTAGAAGCAGGACAAGCAAGAGGACTCTTCAGGGAAAGGCACTTGCTGCCAAGCCTAAAGATCAAAGTTTAATCTTCAGGACCCACATGATGGAAGGAGAGAACCCACTCACACCATTTGTCTTCTGGCACCCTCATACATACACCTTGGCACATGCACATCCATGTACATAAACAGACACATCAATAAACATAATTTTTAAGTTACGAGCAACAGAAGTGTCTGACACTGGAGAGTGGAGATGCCGTCCGGAAGTGATGCTCAGGATGCTGTACCAGGGTCAGGTACATAAACTAGAGCTACAGTTGTCACCAATACAAACCTCCTAAGCATGTTGTTCAACCAGAGAAGCTACCTGCAGAAAGTTATGCGTGGTAAGATGCTCATTTATGTAAAAATCAGTATGTGTGATGGAGTGTGGTAGACTGCTTCTGTTGGTTGTAGAGGTAGAGAAATGTGGGCTGGGAGTAGATACCTGGTCAGTTCATAGCTGTATCAGAAGAATGAAGGATGAAAATGGGGCCAGGGAGAGGCTCACCAGTGTTTCACATGTATCTATAGTATTCATTGTATGATTCTTTATCATTCATTATCTTGAAATATTTCAGAATTGAACAAATCAAAGGAAAAAGTCCAAATTATTTTTTTAGATTTTTAAAATTATTTTATGTGTATGGGTTTTTGCCTGTATGTATGTATGTATGTATGTATGTACATCACATGAGTACCTGGCCCGTGGGGTGGGAAGAGGGCATCAAATTCCCTGGAACTGGAGTTTCAGATGTTTGTGAGCCACCATGTGGGTGCTGGGAACTGAACCTAAGCCCTCTGCAATAGAAACAAGTGCTCTTAACCACTGAACCATCTCTCCAGCCCCCTCAGTTGATTTTGACAGGAAGATGGGGTTAGGAACCAAGTTCTAGAATCGGTGCTCCTGCTATTTCAGTGTGATTATACATCCTGGGAGAACTGCTTAGAATTACATAATGTCTCCTCAGGTTCAGAGTGGGGTCTAGCATTCTGCATGTCTAACTAGCCCAAGTACAAGGCCCACTGCACAGCAACAGTTCTGGCAAGGGGCACTGTGTAGAAGAGTCCACTCTGGGTAGTGTGTCTCTCTTTAAGGTCTGGGTCAGCTAGGAGCAGACCTTGTGAATTCCAGGTGAGAAGCACGGAGACCTGGAGAGGCAGACTCTGAAGAGTGGTCTAGCTTGATCTCTTGTTGCTTTGATGAAACCACTCAGGCCATAGACAACCTGGGGGAGGGTTGAGTTTATTTGGCTTACACTTCCAGGTTATAGCCCATCAGTAAAGGAAGTCAGGTCAGGGACCTGGAGGCAGGGACCAAAGCAGAAACCATGGAATGCTGCTGACTGACTTGCTCACTGAATGCTCAGCTATCTTTCTTATACAGCCCAGGCCCTAGGGATAATGCCACCCATGGCATGCTGTTCCTTCTCACATCGGTCATCAATGAAGACAATCTCTCACAGGCATGGCCAAAGGCTAGTCTCGTTGAGGCAATTCTTTAGTTGAGGTTTCCTCTTCCCAGGTGACTCTTGGTTGTCCCAGTTGACAATAAAAACTAACCAGGACAAAGGGATTTCCTTAGACATTCAAGCAGTTAAGCGAGATGGGTAGCAACATATGATGTTGGCTGATTATAGGCTTTTATATTAGCACTTGGTTGCATCATTTATAGATTCCATGTGGAGCAATGTTTCTCCCAAACAAATTATACTCTGATCCAAAAACCCTCTAGTCTTGACCTCACATAAGCCAACATTGTCACTGAAAAGTTGGGTCTAGAATGTGAGACAGACTGGATGTACTAGAGGCAGGCGCTTGATAGCCATCCCTTGGGAAGTCCTATGGGCTGTGGACTCTGAGCTTCATGAGAGCAGAGCATATGCCTCTTGGGTGTAGCGCCTGTCTGCTCCATGGTATCTTGTAGGTGCTCAGTGGCTGTTTGTTGAAGGAGAGAAAAAATATGGATGCAGATGCACAGGCTTTAGTTTTGTTTTTTATGTGTGCATACCCATGTGGGGGATTGTGTACACATGGGTGTGTGTGCACAAGGGTGTGTGCACATGGGTGTGTGTGCACAGGGGTGTGGTGTAGAGGCCAAAGGTCTGCCAGTTGTTTGTTTTCCTCTGGTGGTTGTCTTCCTCTACCTTTTTTTTTTTTTTTTTTTTTTTTTTTTTTTTTTTTTTGAAGCAGGATCTTTCACTGAACCTGGCTACCAATGAGCTCTGGGATCCACCCTTGCAGTGCTGGGTTTACAGATGTATGCTGCTGTGCTAAGCTTCATGTGGGTGAACGTAAGTGCTCATGTAGCAAGTGTTTTCCCCACAATGAGCACCCCCACACACACACACAGTTTCAGATATAGGGTTCTTTCTTTGTTGTTTTGTTTTGTTGGTGATGGTTTCTTATTTTGAGAAAGATGCTCAGCATGTAGCCTCTGGCTGGCCTGGAACTGGCTATGTAGACCAAGTTGCCCTCAAACTCACAGAGCTCCCCTGTCTCCCAAGTGCTGGGATTAAAGGTGTGCACCACCACTGGCTTAGATACATTTTTTTATTTGTATATGTAGTGTATGTGTGTGAGTGTATGGCACATGTCTTTGGGTGCCTTTTGAGGTTAGAAGGTGTCAGATTCCCTGGAACTGGCATTACAAGTGGTTGTGAGCCACCAATGTGGGTGCTGGGAACCAAACTTGGGTCTTCTGGAAGAACAGCAAACATTCTTAACTATTAAGCTATCTCTCCAGCTCTACAGGGTTTTTGTTTTGTTTTATTAAACTTTTCTTTTTCCTTGAAATGGGATTTTGCCATGCCTGCACTGGCCTTGAATTGCTGAACTTAAGCACTCCTCTTGCCTCAGCCTACCAGGAAGCTAGAGCTACAGGTGTGTACCAGTGTACCCAACTTTCAGTTAAACTCTGTATTTTGGTATATAATCATAGATTTGTATGCAGCTGTGGTAAGAAATAACACAGAGAACAGCACTGGAAACGTCTTTCATGACTGGAGTACAGCATCTCAGTAGGAAACAGTAATGAAACCCATTGGTCTTTCTTAGATTGCCCCAGATTTACATACACTTTGATCTCATGGGTAAATGATTGTGTCTTGCAACACAGATAAGAAATAGAGCAGGAGCCTGGCGGTGGTGGCACACACCTTTAGTCCCAGCTCTGGGGAGGCAGTGCCAGGCGGATCTCTGTGAGTTCAAGGCCAGCCTGGTCTACAGAGCGAGATCCAGGACAGGCATCAGAACTACATGGAGAAACCCTGTCTTGGAAAAAAAAATTTTTTTCCATCCCCAGAGGTAGGGGTTGTGATAACCAGAATCCTGTTATTTCAATAATGCTTTATGAAGTCAGGAGTGGTGGTGCATATCTGTAATCCCAGAACTCAGGAAGTATAGGCAGGAGAATCAGGAGTTTAATGTTATCCTTAGCTACATAGTGAGTTCAAGACCAGCCCGGACTGTGTGAGACCCTATCTCTGAAAATAACAAATGAAGAAAAATGTGAAACCTTTGGGATTGGCTAAATCCATGCACTGTAGCTCCCCCAAAAGTCAACCACATTGTTGTGTATAGTGGTTGTGTTTTCTTTTAGTTGGTAAGTGGTATTCCAAGGTGTGGATGTGTTGCAGTGTGTTTTATTCTTTGCCCCTGGGAAGACATCTGGATTGTTTCTAGTTTGAAGCTATTATTAATAAACATATACTGAATGTATTTTACATAGGTCTTTGTGGGTATAATATTTTCATTCTCCTGAAATAAATACCCCACAATATAATTGCTGGTTATAAGGTAACTGCATATTTCATTTAATCAAAATTGGCCTCTTCCACAGTGAGTGAGTGAGTGGTCTAGCTCCACATCTCCTCCAGTATTTGTAACTGTCACCACTTTTCATTTCCGAGCAGCAGTTTTAAAGACCAGTAGTGATTACTGGTGACTGGAACTGTGCAGTGAATTATCATAGGACTCTTTGTGTTAAAGAACCAGGTAGGCCCCAGTACCACATAAACTAGGTGTGGTGGTGCACACTGGTAATCTCAGCACTTGGTAGGTGGAGGCAGGAGAATCAGAAGTTCAAGGCCATCATCAAGTACACAGTGAGTTTGAGGTCAGCCTGGAATACCTGAGACACTGTCTCAAAAAGAAAAGTTTCTGTTAGTAGTTATGTAGGTCCTAGCAAAGCACTGTCATTTTCATTTGGAATACATAATGTTTTATGATGTATTCTCAATAAGTTTCAGAATCTGTAACTCAGTTCAACAAAATCTGTTGAGCTTTAAAATGTATTTGAAGTAATATTTAAGTAGGCATTCAAAATTATGAATTGGATGTTTTTAAATTTCTGCATAATAATTTTGCACTGTAAAATATGTCCCTTTTCCCATTTCCTTCTGCCATTCTGATATGCTTATTAAAATATCTTTGTAAACATTAAAAAAAAGAACCAGGTAGGATCTAGATACATGCCTTTCTCAAAGTTTAGTAGACATGTAAATATTATGTGAAGATCATATTTCAAAGTGTTCAAGGAAAAAAAAGGCTGGGGAGAGCTGGTCAGCAGCTATAAGGGCACAGTCTGCTCTTCTAGAGGACCAGAGTTCAATTCCCAGCACCCACATGACAACTCACGACCATCAATAACTCCAGCCCCAGGGGATCCAGTGCCCTCTTCCAGTCTCTAAGGGAACTGCACACATGTGATACACATACATGCATATAGACAAAACACTCGCGGACATTAAAAAATTAAAAATACACATTAAAAATAAAAGAATCAAAGGGCTCTGACTTTGGGGATTCATTCACTCCAGAAGCCTCCCTCCTTGCTCCCTTCTTTCTGGCCAGGCCTTCACTAGAAGAGTTCTTGTATGTCGTCATTAGAAGTTAGTTTATAATCACATCTATTTCTGTGTCTCTTGGTGTATTTCAGAAAGCATTTCTGGTCTCTTGTATGCCATGAGCTATTCTGGTACTGTTGTTAGGAAACCCTGGACTCCCTGCAAGCCTCAGTCGGTAGTCTGGCACCATTAAAAAGTCCCCTTGGCCTTCAGTGGGGGACCCCTGCCATCTGTGCCCTGCTGTGTGCTTGTCAGGGGGCTGAGGCCTATGTTGGAGCTCTTGACATTGAACTCTGCTACTGGTGAGCTTCAGAAAACTGCCTGGTGTTTCTCACACAATCTCTTCCCTGACCCACGGAGAGTAGTTATTGATGCTGATGGTTTTAACCATTAACTGAGTCTGAGACCCACAGGAACCTGGCTGCATGGATCTGGCCAATTATGAGTGTTGGCACTGATCTCAGGGCCAGCTGAGGGAACCACCAACCTCCCTTGGTCTCCTTACTCAGTTTCGGCAGCTCTTGACTCTGCAGAGGGCCTGGTCCTGCTTTCCAGGAATCTGACTTACATAATGACAGTTGGTCTAGCCTATCTGTGGAGTGGAAGGCTTTGCTTCCATCCCAGGCCATATGTAGAGATTTAGCATGGAGGTCCTCCGCACTGTGCAAGCTTGCAAAGCGTGATCCAGCATCCTTACACATCAATTTGCTCAAACAGAAGGGTTGCTATTTAGAGCCCGGACCACATGGCACATAGGGAATTGGAAGCTTCCTGGTTCCTGTCCGCACCTGCCTGGTTCTGATGGCCCACTCTAACCAGGCTTCACTTGTCTATCCTCCTGCCATGGTGATGGTAGGTCTTGACTATTTTCTAACTGAAGTCATCCTGCTGGGCCAACACTCTTAGCGAGGAGATCAGGTGCTAACATTGGTGTGTTCCCCTCAGTCTGCTCCCCAGGAAGCTTGCTGCTTAGACAGGGTGCTCTCTTACTGATACATGAGGGAAGGAGTTTTATTTAAAAATCCTTTAAAAGTTAATTATTTATGCCAAGTGCCCCTTCCTGGATCTCTCTAAAAACTTGAGAGAAATGGAGATTAATAATTGAGACAATAGCAAACATTCAGATGAGCTTTCATGTAATAAATGTCCATTTAGCACACTGGCTGCTTTTCCTTATGGGTTCTTTATAATCCTTTATAATGGGATATTTTCACCCACAATTTAAAGATGAGAGAACTGATGTCCAGAGAGCTCGGAACCCAGGTCTGTGGCTGTAGTAGTGCTTGGAAGGAAGACACTTATCTCCTACCACCAATTTTCCCAACAGAAACCTTGGCCTAGACCTGGCGCTTCCTTATGAACATGCTATAGCATGGTTAGCAGGTTTCCAGGGATTCCAGAAGCATCTGGAAGAGCAGTTTTCAAAGCATTACCTGTGACCACCTGCAGCAGAACTCCCTGGGCTACTTGTTTGGCTGGCAGATGGGCTGAACACAGCCTCTGGGAACGGGACCAGGGAATCCACGTTGTTACAAAGCTCCCCAGAGAGTCAGGTTGAGTGTTTTTGTGGATATTAGGAATGTGGGGTTATGGGTTGCCCTGAGACCAACTGTAGGGATTCCTGAGACTGCTACAGGGGAGAGCAATGTGGCTTTTTTGGTTTTGTTTTGAGAACCGCTTAGTAAATAGCTTGGACTTTTTAAGTCATCAGGGTTTCTGTTGGAATTACTCGAGTCCACTGCTGTAATGCCAAAGCAGATGGACAATCCATAATGAGTAGGTGTGGCTGTGTTCTAGGAAAATTGCTTTTAAAGTAGGCAGTGGATTGCTGTCCTGACATAGAGTCATCCTGGTTTGTGTACCTTCTACATCCCCCTCTATGGAAGTGACGTTACTCTTCCTCGAGTTAGCTACAGAGAGCTTGCTCATGTGGGACCTGGCCGTGAGTCCTATTTCCTGGGTTGCAGGGGGCATTCAAAGTAGCTATGTCAGAAAGCCCCTCCTCCCCAGGCATCCAGCACAGAAAGTGACTTACTATGTTGGGCCTAGTGGTACAGGTCTATCATCCAGCTATTTTGGAGACTGAGGAAGAAAAATCCAAGTTCAAGGCCAGACTGTATTCCAAAATGGAAAATTCAAACAAACAAACAAAACTGTGCTACAGATATAGCTCAGTGATAGAGCACTTGAACACACAAGTCCCTATGTTCAATCCCCAGTACCAAATGGAAAAAAATTAAAAATGCTTATTGCAGTAGATAAACCCGATGCTTAGTGACTTCAGTGTGCTGTTTCTCATTTACACACAGCCCAGGGAGGTCATTCCTACTGCAACTCTTCTCTGTAGTTCTCTAAGAGAGCCTAATCCTGTTGTACCTTCTGTGGTCCTCCCAGACCTCTCCATTCCAGCTACTAGATAAGGAAACAGACCACAGATTGCTCACAGGAAAGGCTCCTGCCTAGATACAGACGAGGTGCAGACCCACCACATTCCAGAATGCTTCTTGCTTGGGGTTCAGAAGCTGATTTCTGAATTCTGTGAAACCCTTGCTCTCTGGAGTCTCTGTATTTCTATCTTTACTTAAATCCATTGTTCTAGCTTGCTTTTCTGTAGCTGTGGTAAAAACACTCTAACCACAAGCAACCTAAGGGAAGAAGAGGTTTTTTTCACCTTACAATTCCAGGTCACGGTCTGTGATTGAGGGACTCACACAGAGCAGGAACTTGAAGCAGGAGCAGTAGAGAAGCGCTGCTCACTGGCTTGCTCATAGCCGAGGCTCAGCTAGCTGGCTTATACAGCCCAGGCCACCTTCTTACAATAGTGCCTCCTATAGCAGGCTGGGCCTTCCCCATCAGTCATCAATGAAGACAATCTCTCACAGGCATGGCCACAGGCTAGTCTGATTGAGGCAGTTCCTCGGTTAAGGTTCCCTCTGCAGGGACTCTGGCCAGCTCAAGTGTGGTGAGCATGGCCCTGGCAGGCCTTGCTCTTCTCCCCCTTCCCTCTGCCTTGTTAAAATCCATCAGATTACAGTCCTCAAGCTGCCACCAAGGCCTGTTCCCTTATTGGGCCCCTTCCTCCTCCTGAGACTAACAAGGCCCAGCTATCAAAGTATTGAAGTCCAGCAATCAGAAGCCCCCTTTGGTCACCTAATTAACCTGCCCAATCAAAATTAAACACCTCATCCTAACACGGGGTTTCCCTCTTTACCTTTATAAACTGCCATTTGCCTATGTGCCACGTCTGTCTCCTCTCCATCCAGAGGCGTCCTCTGTCCCTCCAGGTCAAATACCTCTGACCCCCTTTCCCTTGTTCCCTTCCCCTTCTCCCTCATCCTCTGTCTTTGTCTCTTGTTTCCTGCCTCTGTCCCTCTGGGCAGATAGATCTCCTCTGTGCTGAGAACGTGGCCTTGGGGATCCTGAGCCCATACTTTTCCTTTCACCCTCTTCCCAGGCAATTGTGTTGTTAAATTGATAGTGAAAACACACCAGAACACCCATCTAGTTCTTTCCAGAACCTGCTTTCTTCCCTGTGAAAAAGCCAGTGGGAGCTAGCACGTGAATTCACTCTGATTCTGTCAGGCCTGCTTTCCAGAAGCTGCAGCCTCAGAAGGGACATGGTCCACCTTCTGAATTGCTGTGGATCTCACTTTTTCCAAATATTTTTGCAGCTGTGTAAGGCAGATCACTGCCTTTCTAGCCCCCATGATTAGACTCTCTATCACTTCTGTCTGACCCCTAAATCTGGGCCACATGTTAGGTGATTGTGATCATAACATCCAATGTAAGACACTTACTTTGGTAAATATGTGCCTCCCATTCCACTTCTGATGCCATCCACACAGTCACACAGAGACCTAGGTTTCTTCATCTTGAAGCTCTGCCCTGCTGCAGGCCTTTGGAGTCTCCCACCCTGCTACACCAGGGAGGCTATTGCACTTCCCAGGGCATGGGTCTGCAAGTCGTCTATGACATTTCTGTCCCATCCTGTCTTGACCAGAGCTAGATCCCATGGTCTCATCACAAGATGAAACAAATACAGTCCAACAGTGAGTCCAAGAGAACGGAGTAAGTTTGTCAATCCAGGACACACAGCTGCACCTGCGTGGTAGGCCAGGCCTGCCTAGATGGAGACTGACAGGCAACCTGGTGTCAGGCACTGTCCAGCAAGATCTGGATGGTGTGTGTGCATCCCTGAATACAGGCTTATTCCATTGCCACCCGTGCCAGGCAGTGGGCAGAACAGTGGGCCTGGAGCAATCAAAGTTCCCTGCAGAGCTTTGAATGGCCCCTGCCACTGGGAACCCATGTCTGGACACGTCTACTTTGGATGCCTCTTACAGGCCAACAAGGTATGTGCCCCAATCCTGGTTCTCACACAAGCAAGCTCTCTGCAGAGGACTAGAGGGTGTAATTAGAGAGAGGAAAGGGCAGCTGGCAGCAGGTATCCCATAGCTGTGGCACCCTTGATCGTTTTCATGGGGTGCTGTTGCCCATCTAAGAGACGTCTAGGGAAGGTGGATACTCTAGGGTGGCGTGTAATCGTGGGACTGAGAGCTGCCGTCTTTGCTGTGTTTGTTTCTGGCTGTTGACAGAGATAAAGAGCTGACACTGTGTCCTAGGACCTTCTCAGTGGAAGGACTCGGAGCCCCTGTTTTTGCTTTTCATGTTGGGCTTGTTGAGTTTAACCTGCTGCTGCTGCTGCTGCTGCTGACCTAATTATGGTCCTGACTTTTGAAACCAAAGCTGGGGTTGCAGTCAGGGCAGCGCATCCACCCTGCCTGGGCTTTGCCATGCAGAGACCCACCTCTGAAGGAGATCTGCTGTCCACAGTAACCCAGCCTTACAGAAGAGAACCTTGGAAGCAAAATGGCAGGGCAAGGACAGTGTCTCGAGGAGCATTTTCAGACCACACTCCACAAATGGGCAGAGAGGCCAGACTGGAATAAACCAGTGGGGAGTTGTTTTAGTCTCTCTTAGAGGTTTTTTTGTGTTCTGAGTAAGGGGAGAAAGGATGTCCATCCAAGCAGGGAGGTAGCCTAGGCACCCCTTTGAAACTGTCTTCATTGATAATGTCACACACTTTCCGCTAAAGGAGTGAGGGCGAGAAAAGGTTAACTTTCTTGTATAAGATTAATTCAGCCATCTCTGTGAAATGGTGGAGGCAGAATACCATTAGACGCTAATCTCATTTCTCTCATGCTGTCTTTCTTGGAGCCTATCAAACGGTGTCCTGGCAGAGAGTCAACTCTGGATGCTGAACATCAGAGTCAGTCTCTTCCGAACATGCCAGAAGGGCTGTAATTTAGAAAATGTAGCTACCTTGTAAGGAAGGATGAAAAGGTACTGAGCGCACCTGTCTCTGCATGTGACAGTCCAACTAGTTTGAATAGATGAAACGTGTGATTCTTGCGGAATTTTATTTTCTGTTGTATTAGAGCTGTTTGCATGCATAGTCAAGGCAAACTTATTCAAACTGTTTGTCCTGGGGGGCTCTCTGCTGTTTCATGGGTACTGTATGGAGTCCTAGGTAGACTAAGGAGCCAGTAAGGTATGTGCCTTTGGAGAGGGGAGCTACGCATGCAAGATGCAAATACAGTAGCAATTTTCATCTTTGTTTTCCTTGCTCTTGGACCACGGCATGTGAGTTTGCTTCTCTGATTAAGCCTGTTTGGGAGGGATAGAGGGGAGGGTGGGAAGTATTAGTTGCTGCCATGTCAAAAATGAATATACTCAGATGTTAGATTTTCGTATTTTCTATCCTCTCTCTCTCTCTCTCTCTCTCTCTCTCTCTCTCTCTCTCTCTCTCTCTCTCTCTCTCCCTCTCATGTTAACACGTAAAATTCTTAAATTAAATGCTGGGCAAGGGGAGGGGACCTTATGAGGATTTGGGAATTTTTGTCTCCTCCTTAAAATACAGCTTGAAATGATGCTGGTTATTTTTATGTTGCATATTTGGAACAAAGAGACTCTACTCTTTAAGCAAAAGATAATTGCAGGATCTGGTTCAGCAGCTTTGTCCCTTGCCTCGAGTTCCTGCAGGGCTGCCATCCCTCCGGTAATACGGAATGAAATCATAACCCACCAATAGCTTTGGGAATTCCAATTGATTCCAAATGAACTAAATATTTAATTCAATCATCCTCTATACTTCTAGGGATGACTTGGACGTTTTTCTTTTGACTGAGTGCTCCATGAAAGCCTGGCTCTGCAATGGCTGCTGGGGATGGTGTCTGTTGCAAGGAGGCTCCCCTGCAGTGAGGTGCCGGGCACTGCAAGCCTGTTCCATAGCAGCCTTTTTTTTTTTTTTTTTTTTCTCAGAAGGTGTGTAGCCAGATCGCTATGTATAATACTGATGAAGCATTTTTGTTCCAGCTCTGTCTCAGAAGACCTAGGCTGTAGACGTGGGGATTTCAGTAGGAAACATTATGGATCTGTGGAGCTGGTAAGTTAATGCTGTCTGTTCAGTAGTGGTACATTGATTCAGACTTAGAGGCGATTGCCAAGCTCATCAACCCCTTTTGTTGTATATTTACTATTAAACTGTGTGCTGTGTCAAGATTTAATTGGAATCAGTAAGTGCTGAAAGGTTATGGTCATTTGATCATCTTTATCTTTTTTCATTGCTACGTACTTTTAATCTCATGTCTTCCAGTTTGTTAAAAATATATTGTGGCTTGGTATTTTTCTCTATTAAGCAGTACATAGAACTAAGTAATTTATAAATTAAGAAAGGTAGCATTTCATTTTTATGTTATCTTGTTCCTGCAACTTTACAGATCTAGTTTTAAAAGTTTAATGATTATTGACTTTCATGTTCTGATTTTATCTTTGCTTTCTGGGTGTGGTACAGGAGTTAGAATATATGAGATATTTTCCTGTTAAAAGCCTATTAGTTGAACAAGATCAGTAACTGTAACAGATGATAAATGTCTTAAATGAAAATATCTAATTTTTTATAATGAGACATTAGAGTTTGTGATATGGTTTTTTAGAGTGTATATTCTTCTCAAAGAGGGAAAGTGAAAGCATTGGTAGACTCAGTTTTCAAAGATAGGATTGTGATTTAGTCTTCCAATTGCATGGGATTTGAACCAGTTTCAGAAAATGTGCTTATAAACTGTACTGGTTATTATTGATCGCAATTGAGGACATTAACTCTACTATTCTGTTAATTAAAAAATGAGTTGTTTCTGTCCACTAGCATAGTAGCCAGGTACCCACTGTTAGTATAAGCTGCATCGTTAGAGGGTGTAACTAGGAGAGCAGCTTACACCAGAGTTGAGTACCAGTGGCCCTCTGTAATAGACTGCACTGTGTACCTGGCCCATGGCTGAGTATTTTGAGTATAACATAAAAGATTTGGTCTTTGTTCTTAAGGGGCTGAGCAGAATGAATATAGAATGAGTGTAGCCACATCAAAGACACATCGATTGACTCAGTGCCTGTTCTGTCAGTCATTGTCAACACCTAGCCCACTGACCCAGACCACTGCTTCTCCTTAAGGAGCCTGGACATGAGTATAATTCAGAGTAGGAAGAGCTAAATAGAGAAACATAACATGATAGGAGCTAAGAGAAGGGAGAGAGCCACCTGCCCTAGCAGGGAACCTCAAGGAGATGGCATGGAAGGCCTCACGAAGGACAGTAGGATATGGGAGGTGGTGAAAAATAGATGGCAGATGTGGGTAGAGGGCAGGATCCTTGGCAATGATGTTCCATGAGGGCAGTGGGCAAACGGCCCTGCCTAGGTGAGGCAGCAGGGAGTAGTAAAAAGGAAAGCCGCAGGCGTTGGTCCACATCTCCACTCCTCCACGCCTGCCACCAGTCATCAGTAAAGTGGCTGGACTTCGCTGCATGCGCTCTAAGTCTTCCTTGTTCCATCATTTACTGCTGACATGACCTTGACTGTCTCTTGTCCTCAGTTTTCCCATCCATAGAATAGGGACACTAACCTTTTCTTCTGTAGCTTTGCCATGAGGATGAGATAAGACAATGGCACCCAGCACTTAGCATGTTCACGTTCACCTGCCACAGTAGTGAAGCTGAAATTCAGTAGCAGAAGTAGAACTTTCATAGTCAGATGAAGACTGGACTGGGTCCAAGAAGTGGTCTGGAGCCCTGGTGAACAGTGAGAGTGATACTGAAAGAAATCAGCATGGGTGGCACAGGTGAAGTCTACAGATTAATACCCGAATGGTCCTGGAGAGCAGCGGGTGAGCTGAGCAGACATCGGAGTCAGCAGGAAAGCTGTCAGAACATAGACTGCTGGGCTACCAATGCAGCAGAGTTAACCCACAGTTTGAGTGTCTAACAAGTTCCCGGATTGCCCTTGATGTTGTGGACCCCAGACCACACCTAGAGGGCCACATTCATGAATCTGACTAGTCACCAACCATCCCCAACTTGATGAGGGAGCAAGTTCCTCAGTCCATTGTTCATGATTTTCCTCTGGAGCTGTGTGTGTGTTCTTTTAAAATAAGATAAGATAAAATTAAATAGGGTTGAGAGATGGCTCAGCAATTAAGAGCACTTGCTATTATTCCAAAGGACCCAGGTTCAAGTCCCAGCACCCAAATGGAGGCTCACAGTTGTCTGTAACTCCTGTTCCAGGGGATCTGACTCCCTCTTCTGACCTCTATGGACACAGACATATATGCAGCCAAAATACTCATACACATAAAAATAAATAAATGACTATTTTAATTAGTAGTCATAATAAATAATTTTATCTTAATTATCATTTAAGTGTATTTTAAAATTCTGTGCACAATCTCACTACTTTGTAGCAAGTGTTTTCATTTCTCTTTAGCACCTCTGGTTTTTAAGGCTACAAACTTCACTTTTACATGGGTGTAATAAAATCATGCACTTAATTCTGCATTATGACTTTTCCATTTAACTGTTTTGTAAATATCTTTTTTTTTTTTTCCGTGTCATCTTCAGAGTCACTGTTTGGATTTGGATGTGGCAATCAGTCTTGGCATTGAACTGTTCTTTGTAACAGTTTTCTTCCTTTTGTAAACTACATTGTGCTTTGTTTTTCCATATCAAAAATGACATCTGTGCTGAAGGTTGGAATGACTGAGACAGAGGAAGTGAGCGGAACTCCACCTTTGGGATCAAGGATCACTGAAATTGCCACTCCATGTTTTTTAAAGGAAGGTGATGTTTTCTCTCACCTCAGAGTAACACAATAGGTTGGTCTTCGTGGCAGGCTTCATTCTAGCTCTCCCTTGGATACTGAAATCTAAGGATGTTGAAGTCCCTTATTTACGTAAAGTAGCATCTTTGCATACATCTGACACACATCCTCCATATGCATTGTCACCTCTGGGCACTCAGGATACCTAATACAACATAAATGCCACAGAAACAGTAGTTATGTTCGAAAATAACAAGAAAACAGTCCACACATGTTCATTACAGACAGTTTCCCCCTAATATTTTCATGTAGTGACTGAATCTACTGATGTGAAATGTCCATATGTGATGACTTGCTGTGATGTGTATGTTCTATGTTCATCAGGAAACAACTCTAGCTTTTCTTAACTTGGTGTGATGCGGACTGTTGGGAATCACAGAACTCAGACTTCAGAGAAGGGTTCCAGGAAATTGAAAATTTAGCATAAATGTTGACTTTAAACAGCACAGTTATAGAGTCTTTGGTCAGAACTAAGCATGGCCATTCAAATCAGTAATGAGGGTGGACTCAGTGCTTCATTCCACAAGTACCGGTTGTATGTAAATTTCATGAGAATCTGGGAGCCTGGATCCCTGTGGACTCCCCATGGGACTCTTCAGCCTTCTCCCAACAGGTTTTGAAGTCCTACCCTGGGGCAGGCACTGTGCTAGCTTCTCAGAGGCCATGGAGAGAGAAGTCAGTTTGTCAGCTCTCAAAGAGCCGTGGTCTAGCTTCAGAAAGCAACTGCCTCACACTTTGTGCCTTGTTTCCTTTCAAGAAAACGTGTGGTTGGGCTGCGCATTCAGTCTGGCTCCACCGTGGAGTAAGTCTCACCGGAACAGAGTGACAGGAAAGCTGTTTCCCTCCAATCCGCACGATGCCTCACCCTTTCCTCTCCTCTCTGTCTCACTCATCTCTCTGCAAACCAGCTATCTTTGCCCTCTCCAGTCCCTTTCTTTGAAGACTTTCTAGTTACATGTCTTTGAGTGGCTGTGAGTGATGAGCTCACCTTCACTCTTTCCACACTCTTTCCAAATGGCTATCCCAGCACCATTTGATGAAGACTGTCTTTCCTCTTTCGATAGGTCACAGTACCCTTCAAAAACATCAGTTGACTGGATGTGTGAGTTAATTGGGGGCTTTTTCTTCTGTCTCATTGGTCATTATGTCTATCTTAGGACAGAGTGATAGTCTAGAATATGGAGACTATGAAGTCTTTTCCTTCTTGATTGCCCTTGTGGTTCATTCTGGACTGTTGGCTCGTACTTTACCTTGCTCTTTCTCTCCATGCTTTGACTTGACCTCACTGCTCTCTAGAATAGCCTCAGTTTCTCCATGCCCCAGGACCTCTACACTTGCTCTCTGTAAGGATTTCCTAGTGCTTTGCATGGCCTGAGCTTAATATGCTATCTTCTCACAGCCCCCCAATCCACGTTGATCCCCTGCTGTTCTTTAACTTAGCACTGTATTTCAGTTTTCATAAATTGTTTTATTACTGAATTGGTGTCAAGTCTCCCAGTCTCCCTGGATCACATAGGTTCCATCTCTTAATTCCCATCATAGTCTTCATTTCTTGAACTTGAGTTTCAAATTTCAACTAGAAAATCATGGATTCATTCCTCTTAGGTTGGGATGTGTCAGGGTAGTAGGGTCATTTGATACAAAGTTAACCTTCTAAAACCATTCCTTGGACAGAGTTTTTGGAGAGGGAAGATTATGTCTGAAGAGGACATAGCGTCAGTTTAAAGAAGGGCTATGGAGGTAGTGTGGTAGGCAGAGTGCTTGCTGCACGCACCTGAGGATCTGATACATATCCTTAGCACCTCAGAACAAGTGTGGCGGCACACACCTGTAACCCTAGCGCTGGGAAACAGGGACAGGTGGAACCTGAGTGCTCACTAGCTGGTCAGTCTAGACAGTCAATGATCCAGATTCGTGAGAGACCCTGTCTCAAAAACGGAGTGGTAAATTGTAGAGGAAGACACCAATGTCCACCTCTGGCCTCCACGCATGCACATATAGGTGCTCGGACACACATGTATGCGCACGCACGCACGCACGCACGCACGCACACACGCAGAATCTGCAGTAGAACACCTCCCCACCCCCACTTCCATGGATCAACAACATTCTCTCCTGCAGTGGATTGTGTAAAAGCATCTCATGAAACTTGCTTCTTCTCCTAGTGGACTCTTACTCTGCCACTTTCATTAATCCGGTAAGTACAGATACAAATTATTAAGTCTCCCCCCAAGTAGCAATCTTGGCTGTTTTGTTTGCTCATATAACCCCAGTACTAAGCACAATAATAGCATTAGTTACTTAATAATATTGATTGAATGAATGAGTGCTCTAGCTTGAGAGAAACTAGAGAGCAGTCTAACCCATGAAAAATAAATAAAGGAAAAGATAAACCAAGCCTATTTGACCACCACCAACACAGTTAGACTCATTAGCTTGCTGCACATTCTGCCTTAACATATGCCATTTTTCTTCCTGATGGATTGCAAGTCCAGTCTCTCCTGGCAACAGTCCAAGCAAGGCACAGCTATTACACCATCAACCATCCCTCATCACTTTCTATCGAAATCTGTCAGGGGCAGCAAAAGTTGTTTGTAGCTTTTATTGATCTGTTCATGCCCTTTGACTGCATAGACAGGAAACTGATGTGGTAGAAGTGATAAATGGTCTAAGCACAATATAGACCTCTGCTCAGTGCAGTCCAGCTGCAGATTGTCATGCACCCCTGCGCTCAGTGCAGTCCAGCTGCAGATTGTCATGCACCCCTGCCTTTTGATGCTTCTGGGAAGTCACCATCTGCAAGTGATTTCAGATTAGCATAAATCAGGCTGGAATATTGTTCATTCCTTTGACATGCATGTCTTAATGGGTGAGCTCACACTCTCTGCATGCATGCTGCTCTGCTGTGCAGGAAAGAAGCAGAGTGATGTTTCCCTCTGAAGGTGGCAGGGTTTTGTTGTTAGGAACTTAGAGTGGCCTCAAAAGATGTCTGGCATGTGTGCTGTCTGAATGGCTGGCAATGAGCCTGCTTGGAATGTGCAGATTTTCATATTGGAAGATCCTTAAAGGTGTCTTGTTGTTGTTGTTGTTGGTGGTGGTGGTGGTGGTGGTGGTGTGTGTGTGTGTGTAGAACCCATAGGTCAACACCAGGTGTCATTCCTCAGGTTCCACACTCCTTGCTTTTTGAGATAGGGTCTCTCTCAATTGGCCTGGAACTCAACAATTAAGCTAGGGTGGCCAGCCAGGAAATCCTAAGACTCCTCCTGCCTTATCTGTTTAGAAGTGGGAATGGGAATCACAAGCACATGCCACCCTGCTCAGCTTTATTATTATCATTATTATTGTTGTTGTTGTAAGAAGTTTTAGACAATATATTTTGAGCATGTTTTCCCCTTCCCAACTCCTCCTAGATTCTCACTTCCCTGCTCACCCAGCATCATGTTCTTCCTTTCTCTCTGTCAAAAACAAAACAAAACAAAAATGAAAATAAAAAAAAATAAGACAAAACATACCAAAACAAAACAGAAAGCACACATGTACACACACACAAATGGAGTCTGTTTTGTGTTGGTCAACTACTGGGCATGGGGCTTGCCCTAGAGTATGGTTGATACACTTAATGACACTCCATTGGAGAAAACGGTCTTTCCCTTTACCAGCAGGTATCAGTTGCAAATAATTACTTGGTTAAGGGCAGGACTCTGTGTCCCCCTCCTTTCTCAGTGCTGGGATTCTGTCTGATTTGAACCTGTGCAGGTCCTGTGCATGCAGCCACAGTCTCTGTGAGCTTGTATGTGTTTCAGCTCTGTTGTGTCTGGGAGACACTGTTTCCATGGAGTCATCCATCACCTCTGGCTCTTACAGTCTTTCTACCTCTACCATACGTATTTCTGAGCCTTGAGGGGAGGGGTTGATAAAGACATCCCATTCAAGGCTGAGAAGTTTTTCACTCTCTGCACATTGTCTGGTTGTAGATTTCTCATTGTATTGCTGTTCCTTTAGCAGAGTAACAGTAGTAGGTTTTCCCCTAGAATCCATGACCTGTCTGGTCTTGGCTTCTCAACCACTTTAGCAGTGCCCAGGGATGAATTCTGCCTTCTGAAGTGGGCCTCAAACCTGACAGTAAATACACAAAAGAGTGGTTGGTCAGTCCCGCAGCACTTGTGCCACACGTACACCAGTGTGTCTTGTAGGTCAGAGAGTTCATAGCTAGATGATACTGATGATTGCTTTACACACATATACACACATACACACACACACACACACACACACACACACACACACCACCCCAGCTGTGTGTAAAGTACCTTTCAGCCCCATGAATGCTATCAGTAGGGATGAAGCTTCTAGTTCGGCACCAGCTTGATTTCTCTATATTCAAAGACATAGCTAAATAGTGTCTTCAGCAGTAGGACTTTACCATCAGGTTGTAGAGAGAAACCCTTGGCATTATTAGCCCATGATGTTTGGGGTAGGGGTGTCTATAGGACTTCCTTGGCCAGTGACCCAGCAAGATGTAACCCATTCTCAGCACTAGAGGTTTTATTGATGACGTAAGACGTCAATTGGGTGCCTAGCTTTTTAGCATGGCTTCCTTGGACCAACCCCAGACCCCATGCTTGCATAGCAGGCACGTCTCTGATGAAGCTGTCACCCAGCCCCCCTCAAAATTTGGTGAGGAGTCATTTGTGTTTTTGCTTGGGCACAAATATAAACTGCACTCAGGGGACTGTTTTACAGAGACAGTCCTTTGCTAATGAGTAACTTAGCTGCTGGTTCAGCATCCCTAACAGAATAATTTTTTTCTTCATTTGGAGCTGGTGATGCCTTCTGTTTTTATGGGCATTTTATGGACAAAATCATATTTCGTGTGGCATGACCAAATTGAGAGATTAGAGGAGGTAACAGCATATTTCCCTCAGGAATATCAAGAATTAAACATTCTACAACTGCAATTCCCATTTGGACAGATGTTCTCCAGTGTATCTGGCTTGTGTCTGAGTCTTATGCAGCAGGTTAGCTCCCTGAGGGACCCCAAGGCACACATCTGTCTTGGAGTATTCACCAGCAACTTAATATGATGTAGCCTGCCTTTGCGGGTGATCAGTCTGGCTGACTTTGAAGTTTTACCAGGCTGTCGTCTTCTGAGAGTAGCACTAGAGCGGAGTTAGTTCAGCGTGTTAGCACATGAGCACAGAGCCAGACGTCTTCTGTTGTGGCTGTTATTTTACTGTTGTTATTATTAGTTCTAACATTTATTAAATGCTTACCGTATGCTGTGCTGAGCTATTTGAGATGCAGCTGCATATTGAATGTTTACAGACAGCCAGATGAGGTAGGTGCTGCTTGGCTGTGCCTCATCCTGTGGATGCTCAGAAAACATATGTGAGTTGTGAATGGGTCCCATGCACTGATGGTCTGAGGTACCACAGCTAATGCTTGCCAGAGGTGACATTTAAACCCAGATCTGCGTCTTAATCTACAACCCCACATTCTGTTAGTCATGACTCACACTGTTATTCCAGTTCCAAAGGCTCCTACGCCCTCTTCTGTCCTCTCCGGACACTGCATGCATGTGGTACACGTTTAGACAAGCAGGCAGGCATACGCGTATGTGTAAAAAAAGTTTTTTAGAGATTTACATTTGGCTACAACAACCTTGCTGCCTACAGGCTGTTTCCTAAGAAAACCAGGACCATTGTGAGAAAAACCACCTTAACCAGCAGAGCAGAGTAGCCTGCTTCAGGTGTGAGCTCAACAGTATAATTTCAAACTATTTTCTGTCCAAGAGTTACCCCAAGAGATGTCTATGCTTTAAATGTCATTCCTGGGTCGAGCCTAGCCAGACAGCAGCTAGGAACACACTTGGCCTGCCTTGCCTAACCCCTCTCAGACCTGCATTTCTTGGTCTGTGCCCTGGCATTGTGCCTTTAACTCCCTCTGATGGACAGTGAAAACCAGTCAAGTAGAATAGGGAGTGTCTTGCAGAGGCTGCTGAGATTTTTTGATCAGTCTGTCAGTGTCTCTTTTAATAGAACTTAGGAGAATTTTTTTTTCTTAGGACCAAAAAGTAGCTCCCTTCTCCTTAGAAACAAACTCACTGTCAGTCTGCTAGCAGGCAGATCTCCGAGTGAGAGAGGTTTCTCTCTTTTCAGTGACTTCCAGGAAGCTCAGAACTTTTTGTGACTTGCCTCTTTGGTTTTGTTTTGTTTTGTTTTTTGAAACAAGGTTTCTTTGTATAGCTTTGGAGCCTGTCCTGGAACTCACTCTGTAGACCAGGCTAGCCTTGAACTCACAGAGATCCACCTGCCTCTGCCCCCCAAGTGCTGGGATTAAAGGCATGTGCCACCACTGCCCGGCTTGTGACTTCCTCTTATAACACGTTACCCTCTTGTTTTCAGATTGATTACCCACATCCGATATTCTCTTGTATGCTCTGTGTCTAATTGTCTCCTTTGAATAAGATATCCATAAGTTGCTTCAAATCCTCTTTGAAACATAAGGTGGGACATAAACAAAAATTCATTTTCTTCATCCAACCCTGAACAGAATAGTCTTTCTGTCTCCCGTTGACACCTGTCTGATGTGTAAAATGCCTTTGCTAAGTGAATTTAACAGTAAAAATCATAGCAAAAGAAAAAAATCCAATGTCCCCTACCATGATCGATGTACCAGAAAAGGCCCGCAGTTTCACACCCCCACTTACTCCTGTTAGACGTGAGTAATTGTTGATAATGAATTACTTTACCCTCTTAATGAAAGCAGATGCTTAGGGGACTGTGTGCTTCTTGCCTCCACTTTTTCCTTGCTCACTTGCAGTTATCACTGGGTTGCAGTCTTTTAAAGCATCATCTCAAATTGGGCTGGCTCGATAGATGTGAACACGTTTCAGTTACATCGGGAATAAATGTCAGCCATTCTTGGAGTTCTCGTTCTGAACTGCACACCAGTTCTGTGACTTCCCTCCTCACTTCTGATGTTGCCCTTCCTGCTCCCACCCAAAGAGCACCAAAGGCCTTCTTGCTATTCACACCAATCACATAGACAATGCCAGTTGGGTGCTTCGTGTATGCAAACTAATTGAAATTTCACAAGACCCACAGAGATGTAGATACTATGATCAACCGCATTTTACAGACAAGATCACCGAGATTCTTAAAGGCTAGTTAATTTCCCTATTGTTACACAGATGGCAGCTGATGGGCTACTCACTCCCCCCACCCCCACCCCCATACTTTATCTACAGTGGGTTGTATTCACTTTAAAACTCCATGATTTTGGAGGTGGAGATAATGGTTCACTGGTTAAGAGTGCTTGCTGCAATTCTTTCTCTGTTGAATCTTTGTGTGGTTTGGTTATCAGGTTGACTGTGGTCTCATAAAATGAATTTAGCAGTGTTCCTTCTGTTTCTATTTTGTGGAATAATTTGAGAAATATTGGTACTAACTCTTCTTTGAAAGTCTGGTAGAATTATGTGCTAATTTCTCTTGTGGATATAGATGCAAAAATATTCAACAGAATACTTGCAAACCAAATCCAAGAACACATCAAAAAAATCATCCACCATGGTCAGGTAGGCTTCATCCCAGAGATGCAGGGAGGGTTCAACATTCGAAAATCAGTCAATGTAATCTACCATATAAACAAACTGAAGGAAAAACGAAACCACATGGTCATCTCTTAGATGCCGAAAAAGCCTTTGACAAAATCTAACACCCCTTCATGATAAAAGTCTTGGAGAGATTAGGAATACAAGGAACATACCTAAACATAATAAAGGCAATTTACAGTAAGCCTATAGCCAACATCAAATTAATTGGAGAGAAACTCAAAGCATTTCCACTAAAATCAGGAACAAGACAAGGC
This sequence comes from Peromyscus eremicus, assembly GCF_949786415.1. Classification (NCBI taxonomy): domain Eukaryota; kingdom Metazoa; phylum Chordata; class Mammalia; order Rodentia; family Cricetidae; genus Peromyscus; species Peromyscus eremicus. The sequence goes on along the minus strand of NC_081419.1, from coordinate 7,075,636 downwards.
TGTCCACTCTCTCCATATCTATTCAATATAGTACTTGAAGTTCTAGCTAGAACAGTAAGACAACTGAAGGAGATCAAGGGGATACAAATTGGAAAGGAAGAAGTCAAAGTATCACCATTTGCAGATGATATGACAGTATACATAAGCGACCCCAAAAATTCTACCAGGGAACTCCTACAGCTGATAAATACCTTCAGTGATGTGGCTGGATACAAGATTAACTCAAAATAAAAAACAAAAACGAGTAGCCCTCTTGTATACAAATGACAAATGAACTGAGAAATAAATCAGAGAAATAACACCCTTCATAATAGCCACAAACAATATAAACTATCTTGAGGTAACCATAACCAAGCAAGTGAAAGACGTGTATGACAAAAACTTCAAGTCTTTAAAGAAAGAAATTGAAGATACCAGAAAATGGAAAGATCTCCCATGATCATGAATCAGTAGGATTAACATAGTAAAAGTGGCTATCATTTTTACCAAAAGCAATCTACAGATTTAACACAATCCCCATCAAAATTCCAACACAATTCTTTACAGATCTTGAAAGGACAATAGTCAATTTCATATGGAAAAACAAAAAACCCAGGATAGCCAAAACAATCCTGAACAATAAAAGAACTTCCAAAGATATCGCCATCCCTGATTTTAAGCTGTACTACAGAACAATAATTATAAAAATACTTGGTTTTGACATAAAAACAGACACGTTGATCAATGGAATTGAATCAAAGGCCCAGACATAAATCCACATACCTATGGATACCTGATTTTTTATAAAGAATTCAGAAATACACAATGGAAAGAAAAGCATCTTCAACAAATGGTGCTGGTCTAACTGGATATCTGTGTGTAGAAGAGTGCAAATAGATTAATATTTATCACCCTGCACAAAACTCAAGTCCAAGTGGATCAAAAACCTCAACACAAAACCAGATACACTGAACCTGATAGAAAGTGGGGAACGACCTTGAGCACATCAACACAGGAGACAACTTCCTAAACAGAACATTGATAGCACAGGCACTAAAATCAACAATTAATAAATGGGACCTCATGAAACTAAAAAGCTTCTGTAAGGCAAAGGACACCACCAATAGGACAAAACAGCAGCCTACAGAATGAAAAAAGATTTTCACCAACTCCACATCTGATTTTATATATATATATATATATATATATATATATATATATATATACAAAATATATAAAGAACTTAAGAAACTGGGCATCAACAAACCAAACAATCCAATTTAAAAATGGGTTACAGATCTAAACAGAGAATTGTCAGTAGAGAAATTTAAAATGGCTGAGAAACACTTAAAGAAATGTTCAACATCATTGGCCATCTGGTGTGGTTGATATATTGTGCACTCCAATAAACCTATCTGGGGGTCAGAGAACAGAGCAGCCACTATATTAAACATAGAGGTTAGGTAGTGGTAGCACACGCCTTTAATTCCAGCACTTGAGATCTCATGTCTTTGCTTGGGAAGGACACATGCCTTTAGTCCCAGGAAGTGATGGCAGGAAGCAGAAAGGTATATAAGGTGTGAGAACCAAGAACTAGAGGCTTTTAGCAGCAGTTCAACTGAGACCCTCAGGGGTGAGGACTCAGAGGCTTTCAGTCTGAGGATTCGTGGAAACAGGATAGGCTGAGAAGTTGGCGAGGTGAGGTTGGCTGTGGCTTGTTCTATTCCTCTGATCTCTTAGTTTTCACCCCAATATCTGGTTCCAGGTTTTTTATTAATAAGACCTTTTAAGATTCGTGTTACAATCAGGTAAATGCAAATCAAAACTACTTTGAGGCTCCATCTTACACCTGTCAGAATAAGCTAAGATCAATAACACAAATGGCAGCTCATGCTGGAGAGGATGTGGAGCAAGGGGAACACTTCTCCATTGCTGGTGGGAGTGCAACTCGTACAGCAACTATAGAAGTCAATATTGTGATTCCTCAGAAAATTGTGAGTCGATCTACCTCAAGATCTGTCTGTACCACTCTTGGGCATATATCCAAAGATGCCCATCCTACCATAAGGACATTCGCTCAACTATGTTTATAGAGGCTTTATCTTAATAACCAGAACTGGAAACAACCTAGTTACCTCTCAACTAAAGAGCAGATTTTTAAAAATGTAGTATATTTATATAATGGAATATTATTCAGCTGTTAGAAAAAATGACTTCATGAATTTTTCAGGCAAATGTATGAAACTAGAAAAAATCATCCTGAGTGAGGCAATCCAGACCCAGAAAGACAAACATGATATGTACTCATTTATAAGTAGATATTAGCTGTTAAGTAAAGGATAATCACACTATAATCACAGACCCAGAGAAGTTAGATAAAGAAAAGAGGTCTAGGGGGAATGAATGGATCTCCCTGGGAAGAGGAAATAGAACAGATTTTGTGGGCAGACTGGGGATGGGTGGGGATGGGAATAGATGGGGAAGGGAAGGACAGAGGGAGAGAGTATGGAGAGAGATGACTGGAATAAGTGGGCATTTAGGGGGTGATGTGGAAACATAGTGCAGTGGGAACTTCCTGGAACCTATGAGGGTGACCCTAACCAGGCTAGGCTCCCAGTGGTGGGACTGGGACACCAACCTAGCTGTAAAACCTATGACCCACAACCCGTCCTGCCTGCAAGATATGCTGTGGCAGTGGTGCCTTGCAGCTTATAGCAGTGCCCAGCCATCTAATTTGAGAGCAAAGCCATGAGGAGTCCATGCCCAACACTGCCTGGATAGCCAAGATCCAAAAGATGGATGGCTCAGAGACCTAGGATAGAACCAAAAATGTCACAAAAAAAAAAAGTCAGTGAAATGATTCCTAGTGATATTCTGCTATACTCATTGATGGTGCCTAGCCCAATCATCATCAGAGAGGCTTCCTCCAGCAGCTGATGGGAGCAGATGCAGAGACCCTCAGCCAAACATTAGGCGGAGGTCAGGGAATCCTGCAGAAGAGGAGGAGGGACTGTAGGAGCCAGAGGGGTCGAGGACACCAGGAGAACATGGCCCACAAAATCAACTAAGCAGGGCTTGTAGGAGCTCAGAGACTGAAGCAGCAACCACAGAGCCTGCATGGATCTGCACTAGGTCCTCTGCATACATGCTGTGCTTGTTTAGTTTGGGGTTTTTAGTAGACTCCTAACAGTGAAGTGGGAGTGTCTCTGACTCTGTTACCTGCTCTTAGGGACCCCTTTCCTCCTACTGACTGCCTCGTCCAGCCTTGATAGGAGGGTTTGTGCCTAGTCTTATTGCATCTTGTTATGCCGTGTTCAGTTGATATCACTGGGAGGCCTGCTGTTTTCTGAAGGGAAACAGGAGCAGTGGATCTAGGAGGGTGGGAAGGTGGGGGGGGTGCTGGGAGGAGGGGAGGCTATGGTCAGAATGTATCCTATGAGAGAAGAATAAAGAGGGAAAGAAAGAGTCCTTGCTTCTCTTCCAGAGGACCCAAGTTAATTCCCAGCAGCCATGCTCAGCGGCGCGCAGCCACCTGTAACTCCAGATCTCATACCCTCTTCTGGCCTTTGCAAGCATCTGCATACCAATACATAGACAACACACACACAAAAAAAAAAAAAAAGAGAGAAAAAAGAAAAGAAAAAGAAAAAGAAAAAAAGAAAAGAAAAGAAAAGAAAAAAGAAATCTTTAATAAAAAATAAAATACCATGATCTTACATTACCCCATACCCCTTGAACTTTATAATTCCTAACAGTAATGTGCTTTAAATATGCATTCTGATTCCGTGTGTCTGCAGTAGACTGGCGAGCATGTTTTTAGGAGATTCCATTTTGAGAGACTTTCATTTCCTTATATGCTTCTTGCCTGTTCTCGTGCAGAAGCAGGGTCAGAACTGGACGGAGATGCTTGCTCCCGCATGCCATCTGTTTCGTTTCCTCCTTCTCTGACCTGGCATTTTCTCTGGCTCTCCATGACTTCTGAAAGAGTCCATGCGAAAGTTTTCGGTAAGATGAGATCTAGTGTTGCCTCACTAATTAGCAGGAAGCTGGGGCTTTGATTTCCTTATTGATAAGATGCATCTAGTTTTACCTCACTGTAATTAGCTGGAAGCTGGGGCTTTGATTTCCTGTTGCTGTACAGAGTGCTTGCCCTCATGTCCAGCTCTAGCAGTGTCCTGATGCTTTTAGCCAAACAGGTACCAGCATCAGGTCCTCAGCATCATGCTCTTAGGTGACAGAGTCCATGCTTAGCTTTGCATTCCACAGCTTCCTCAACCCTGCTCTTATCTGCCATTGAGCATTAGCTCATGGGGCCCAGGATCCAGCAAACAGACCTCTACCAATGATTACCACACTTGTAAGATCTCCTCACACTTTTCTGTCCTTCCAGGATGTCTGTCTCCACATGCCTCTGCCAAGTCTCAGCTTGCTCATACATCCTTACCTGTTTGCCGTAATGGACCACTCATCCCTCACTCTCTGGAACCTTCTATCTCTTTGTATTTCTCCAAGATGCCAGTCATATTCTGCCTTGTAATTATCTGCAGGCATTCCTTACTTTGCCTAGCATGAGTACCACCTTATTCTTTGTTCACTGCTAGATGTCTGTATACTGGCTACAGCATCAGTTCTGCTAAAAATCCAGTGTCTGGTGGTTTCTTTCTGTCACTTTACATTATTTCTTACATGTGTATATGCATGTGGGCATATAAAAGTGGATATACTTATATCCTCTGTGGTTACAAAAAGAATATATGCTGGTTACAGGAGAGTCTGAAATACACTGAAGAGGCTGGACATGATGGCAAACACCTTTGATCCCAGCACTCGGGGTGGAGGGGCCATGGATTTCTGAGTTCAAGGCCAGCCTGGTCTACAGAGTGAGTTCCAGGGAGCCAGAGCCACACAGCAAAACCCTGTCTCGAAAAGGAGGGAGGGAAAGAAATGCACTGAAAAGCACAGCGAGGACAGTTAAATCCGTCTTTAACATCTTACCACCTACCTGCAGATAATTACTGTGGAGATTTAGTGTGTGTCCCTTTAGCAATTATATTAACTACAAAATAGGCTTCGGTATTTTATTGTGCTTCTTTACTTAAAAAGAAGTGTCATCTTTTGAGTACATAGACACTCTTCCACAAACAGCATTGTCTCCTATCTAGATCTTATTTTTTATTTATGCCTAATTTCATTTGTTGGCTGTGACTTTTAGAATAAGAGTCAAGATGCCAGGGAAATAACTTAGCAAAGTACTTGCTGCATAATCACAAGGTCCTACATTCCATTCCCAACATAAAAAAGAGCAAGCATTTCTCATTCCTCTGTGCTCCATACAGCTTTTCTTTCTCCCTACTCTCTGTTCATGTTGTTCCTTTTCATTCTGTGCTGGCATCTAAACTAAGGTTACTGCTGCCTTGTTCTTCTTTTACTTTGTAAGAAACAAGGTCTCACGATCTTGCCCAAGCTGGCCTCAAACTCATGAGCCTCCTGCGCTGTCCTCCAGTGTAGCTGCAAATACAAACAAGCACACTTGCTCCTAGATTTGCCGTCTGCGTTTTCTAAAACTGTTTTGTTTCCTTTCCCCAGGAAAGAGCTTTATCCTCAATCTGAGATCTCTGGGAGCCTCTGGTCCTATCCATGTGCATGGCCTTTGTGTGCTGTAGAGCACGCTGTTCTAAAGGGAGCGAATTCCACCTCCCTCAGGGCCACAACTGCTTCTCTAAACATGTATTTCACTTTTATAGTGAAGGCTAGTTACAGGCATGCATGCTTCGATTTATCGTCATGACCATAGGCAGCATGACTTCATGGCTCCTGCATTAGAAGGATGTTCTGTTGTTGATTTTCTTCCTACAGAAGAAAATCCCAAAGCAAAACAAAACAGCTCTGCAGACCGTGTGTCACCAGCATTCAGAATATGCACACCTGGCTCAGATATGGCCTGCTTCCTGACGCCGTCTGTTCTCTGATCCGAGCATCTGGACAGTGACTGTGCAGAGCTTCCTCGGAATCTCCAGCATCTACCTGGTGTTTGTCTTGTAGCAATCTCTAGTGGTGTGAGGTGGATAGGGCCTTCTCCTGTGCTGATCTGGACCACATAGAGCAGGGGCTTTGGTTGGAAGAGGAGTGTGGAAGTAGCATTTGCTCAGCTCCTTCCAGAAGCTTGAGGAAATGCCAGCTCTCTAAAGCACAGAGCAAGAGAGAAAGAAAGGGTGTTGCCCCCGCTCCAACCATCTTCAGGGCAGGCAGCTGTTGGCAGAACTGTTCGGAGACGTTTGCTGCAGGACCTTCCCTGACGCTCCCTATTTGTGGTGAAGCTCCTTCTTCCTCCCCCTACTTTTCTATCTGCTTTCTCTTCAGTTTGTGAGCTGTCACCATTCATTAACTGGCCGGACTACAAAAAGACCACATGGACCCTTTAGTTCAGCCTCTGATAAGCCTGTTGACTGCTCATCCTTGTTGCCAACTCATACAGAGGCCCTTTTCCTAGTCCTGCCTCATTTTTTGCTTCTCTGGAGCATTTTCCAGCAGCATATGCCTCTGGCATCTGACCCTCATGCAGATGGTGCCGTGTTTACCAGGCAATCAGACAATCAAAGCACAGGCTCTCAAGGCAGTTTGAAAGATTGTATCATAACCACATAGGTGGACTGTTCATGTGACTTCAGGTACAAGTACCCTATGCAATAAATATCCCTTGGCCCTCTGCATATTAACTGAGGCTGCTGAGCTTAACAAAGTGTCATTGATGAGGTGACAAAGCCAAGAAGCTGTGACCTCTTTCAGACCTTTGAGCTCACACCTTCCCTCCATAACCTCTGACTCCGATGTCAGATGCCGGTTTGAATTGTACAAGTGTGTAGGGGATGCCAGGGTACCTCCATTCCAGCTGCTGAGTCTCATGTCTGCCTGCCTGATCACATGATAGAGTTTAGGTTCTGCATACATGAGCATTCTACTTGCTTCTCAAAGCATCCTCTGGGCAAACTTCTTTCTCTAGCTCTTTACCCCTCAGCTCTGCAGAATCCCTTTACCTTTCCTCAAGGGTCTCTTCTACAGCAGTTAGAAAAGAGCCCTCCTCAAATCTTGCCCACTGTTTTCTTGAAGGAAAAATAGAGATGCTAATAATCAGGACCCTCATAATGAAAAGATTACTCCCAATTTTATAAATATTTGTGTGTGGACAAGTGTCACAGCAGGCATGTTGAGGCAGTCTCCCTGGTTTCTGCCGCTGTACTGTGTACTCCAGGCTAGCTGGCCTGTCACTCCCGGGCGATGGACCTGTCACTCCCTCCATCTCCATAGGAATGCCTCAGTGCTTCGTGAAATACCAAGATCTTGAGCACCCTGGCTGTCAAACTTCCCAAATCTCTGCCTTGTCCTCTGTCCCAGCAGAACAGGACTGAAGGAGACAGCAAGAGTGAGAGGGGAACCTCCTCTACCCCAGAGCAGGCCTCCTTCTCCTCTCTCTGCGTGCAGTGGACATGAGCCACAACAGAGCAGGAGAGGAGGCGCACAGCTCCACTCCCTGATGCAGCATGCTTCCTTCTGCCTGCCTTTCCGCCTACCGCCCCTTTTCATTACCTGTATTGGTAGTGTTGGAGACAGAACTCAAGGCGGCCACACTCCCAGACTCCACACTTCTTTTGGAACAAAGCAGGAACTTTCTTCCCTTCCTAATATACTTTCTAAGGATGTGTGTAGGGTGTGTGTGAGTATGCATGTGGGGGGGGGGAGAGGTTTGCATATAAAACATCAAATGGGTCTGCTTTCTTGACCAATGTTTATAGTTTTATAAACCTGCTTATATTGAAAATCATTTATCAAAGGTCCTGTACCAGAATAAATTGCATTATAGCTGCAGAATAAATTGCATTATAGCTGCAGAATAAATTGCATTATAGCACTGGAACCTTCCAAAGCTCCCTCAGGCAGAGCTGGTCTCCATTTCCTCTTACCCCCCCCCCCCCAACTCCAGACAGCACTCTATGCTGGCTTCTGTTGTCACGGCATTTAACCAGGTTGGGTTGTGATTTATCTGTTTATGCGGATCTGTCCCTTTCACGTGTGCCCAGTAGGGTTGAGGTCCTCTAGGGCAGGAACTGGGTTGCATTTATCTTTGTTAGTACAGCAGTTTGTATTGGTCCTGAAAAATAGCCTCTCACCTTTTTTTTTTTTTCCTGCCAGATATACCAATGTTTAAACAGATCTTCCAAGATTTTAAATCAAGTGTTAGGGCAGTTTCATCAACAATACATTAATTAGTGCTTTAATAGCTATCAGAACATCTTATATTAGCCATCATCACAATAACATGGTAATATAGTATAGTAGTATACTGATAGAGTATTTGTTGCATGCCCACTATGTCCAGACACTATTTTGGGCTCATTATATGTTTTATATTATTGAATTATCTCAGCAAGCTTAGATGCAGATATAATCTTCATCTGTTTTACACACACATACGTTACATTATTTTTTTCTGAAATCTCACTAGTAGCCCAGGCTGGCCTCAAACTCACCACATAGCCCAGGCTGACCTTGAATTTGATTTTCCTGCCCCTACCTTTTGTTGTCCTCACTTTAGAGATACAGGGAAAGATTGATATCCGCCTCCCAGGACCACAAAGCCAGCAACTCTGAAACTTAGATTTGAACTGGTCAGCCTGCACTTCCAACCACCTATTTTTAAAGAATGGAGGGGAAATGTGGAATGCTATTTTTAAAGATGTAGTTTACATAACCTTTTTGAAATTTGTTTTTTCTAAGTGTAATGTATTCCTATGGTTTATCCACTTGAATGTCAAGTGCCCAGTGCAGGCCAGACAGAAATCATGAGCTGCCGAGGAATGGAACCCCCAGCCCAGAGACTCAAAGCGACTAGGCACAACGGAGAGAGATTTTGGGTTTTGAAGAAATATAGAATTTGCATTAATTTTAAAAAGATTGTCATTTAATTGCCTTTAATATGAAACTAATAACATTTTTACTAAATGGTAGTTAATAACATTTTTTTATTTCTGTTCTTATTTTCTTTTAAATTAATTTTTAAAATTTTACAAATGTGCATTGGTTAGATAGAATTTTTCCCTGAAATGAAACATGCACTAAATACATTGTCTCCCTTCCCTAAGGAAGAGGCCCTGCTCCCTGATGTGGCCATGCCATTGTAGTATGGGCACCAGGTTTCACCTCCTCAGAAGACCAGACCGCCTCTATGTAGTGTGCTGACATCTTCGGTTTTTACAGTCACTGACGTATTTGGATCTTTCTTCTCTCAGCTTCCACTGTTTGTGTGCCTTAGATAACTGTCTATCTCATTAAAACCTCATTTCTTCTTAGTGATTGTATTTTCTTCACGTTGACGGGGCACATCTGTCTCCTTTGGAAGCAGGATTTCACCATAGTTGACCTGGTGCTGCGATCCTCCTGCCTCAGTCAGTCCCCTCTGTTCTTTATCAATCTGCATTTTGCTCTCTGACCTTTCACTGGGCCCCGCCCTGATTGCTCTGGCCGTGCTCTGTGGTCCTTTGTCGTGTCTTCTAGGAGCGAGGGCCTGGACTCCGGCTTCCCTCCTCTCATTTACTCACTTCAGAGCAGGAATTTTCTTAGAATACCTGTGGCACTGTGTGTCGTGACCGTCCTCATTCTTGTGGCTGTTAGATAATTCTCACATTTGCTATTCCTGTTCAAGTCAAGAGTTTTCGCAGATGTGTGGCTTTGAACTCCAGTTGCTTTACTCTTTAAACTGGATTTCTTACTCAGTTGCTTTATACTGAAATGGGATCTATACAGTTTTACAGCATTTTCCAGAATTTTTCTCTTTTATGGTATTTTATAGGACTGTTTATGCTACTGTTCAATATTAGCTCCATATTTTAAAGTTGAATAAATGCTTTGAGAAGTTGTGCATTTATGGGCAGCTTGTTATTCATATGATTGAGGCAGGAGGCTCATGAATTCAGAGAGCCTGGGCTTCACAGCAAAGCCCTTATGCTCTTTAGTCTTTAACTACATGTGCTCTGAGGGTTCAGGTTAGTTTCCACATTTGAATCGGAACTTACTACAACAAAGTTAGTGATTTCCTCCCTTGTGGACAGTAAGACCGGAGAAACCTAATGAGCTCACACTTCCTCACGTCTAGCTAGCTACTGTGAGTAGTTGGTGGCTGCTCCACACACTCAGGCTCGCGGTGATTCTGCCATATTCCTATGGGCTTTTGTGATCTCTGGTATCTGGGGTTAGTGCTAATGGCAAGGAAGGGCCCATGGGAGCGGCATACCCCTCTTGAAGGCAGTTCTGTCCCTGCCACCCAGGACTTTGATCTGCCTGCAGATGGAGAGAATCAAGTCAGGTGATCAGCTGCCTCATGGGAAATGTCCACCTTGTGTCCAGATATGACTGTGACTCCATGGAAGTCGGCATTATGAGTGGACCTTGTTAGCACATAGACCTCTGTGCCTCAGCGATGGGTTGGAAGAGAAGACTTCTGGGTTGTGCTGTGGGCATTCTGATGGTTTCTAGGGGATACTAAGTCATTCCTGAGGAGAGTCTTTTGTTTGTTTGTTTGTTTTTATTTTGGTTTTTTGAGACAGGGTTTCTCTGTGTAGCCCTGGCTGTCGTATAACTCACTTTGTAGACCAGGCTGGCCTCAAACTCACAGAGTGTGCTGGGATTAAAGGCATGCACCACCACCATCCAGCCTGAGTACAATCTTTTAAAAAAATGGTTAGTGTGGATTTTCTGTGCCAGATTTTCTGTGTTTTTGAGAGGCCAAATCAGAGGTTTGTGAGGGGTAATTGGGATATGGAGGGCTACCTGGAAAACAGCTTCTCTGCCGTGGTGAAAGACTTCCTTCTGTAATTTGTTGTTGTTTTGTTTTGTCCCTTTGTTAGGTGAGGCTCTCTGCTTTTCGTCATCTGGTGTGACAGTCTTCTTAGGTCCTACCGGCTGTGGAATGGGGACAGGATGGGACTCACACTGTACATCAGCCTGCATGTCGCTAGCAGGACCTCCTTCCAGCCACTGCTCCACTTCACTCTGTCTGCGAATTCCCTCTAGCCCATGCTCAGTGGCGCTTGTTTAAGTCTACACAATCCTATTAAGTGACTCCCCAGGCTGACTTCACCTTGCACTTGTTGATTCAGGCTGCCTGGCCACTCCTTCTCCTTGGTCTTTCCCACGTGATAGACCAGTAGACTGTCTTAGACATTTCTACTATGAGTAATGATCCTACTGTACCTTCCAAGGAACAGCCCCATTTCCATAGTCTTTCCACCATTTTCCATAGAATATCTCAGTATCCATCAATTGTTTATAAATGCCCAATAAATACCTATTCTACATAACACAATGGACTTAGCTCTGCAGGTGCACTTGTGACAGGAGATGAATGTAGATGCTGTCCTCATAGAGGTTATTAAGGAACAAAGGGTGTGCCCCAAGAGAGACCCAAAGGACTCAAGTAATCACAGGAAAGAATATAAAACACAACTTTGCCAAGTGGCCCTTTGCCCATGCAGGAGGTCAGGGAAGACACCTTGAAGCTATAGGAACTTGGGTGGATCAGAAGGAGGAGCTGGGACATCTACGTAGAGAGCAATAGCTTATAAATGAGGGAAGAGAAGAGACTGCAGAGAGGTGGGTCTGTGAGCCAGAGACATTGGGGATTTACCACATCTGCCTGCCACTGCATGAAGATGGGGTTGGAAGGAGCAGTGGTATGTGATGGCCAGATTAGTTAGGAGGCAGCCACAAGCATCCATGTGAGAGATGATGGCACTTTGGATGAAGATGGTGATGGGAAAAAGGTAGAGGGGAGAAAACCTTAGTATCAGATCTGAGTTACATCTCTTCCTGGATTTCATGACCCTGGGTTCAGAGGGCGTGAACTCTTGTCCAACTATTATATCATGAAGAGTGTTCTTCTTTCCTTCTTGACTGAGACAAGTGATGTGCCTCTTGTTCTAGTCTCAGCAAAGGGAAAGGATACAGGTGCCTGTGCCTGGCCATGTTGGGGATGTGGTGGGAAATAATCTGTGTTCGTTCTGGGGATACACGGGTGCATCATGAGCATCAGCTCTTCTCCCAAGTCCTCTATGAGGCTGCTATGGCCAGGACTTCACCACCTTACATTTCAGGGGTAAAAAGTGAGAGCGAGTGGCCCTTCCTCTGTCTGTGGGAGACACTGTGACAACTTTGGTGCTCCGCTCTTGCCCGGTCCTGATGTGACCCTCAGACACTTCCTGCCAAGCCCCTTCAGCAGCCTGCACCAGCACCACCCTACTCAAGTTCTCTCTGCGTTCCCTGTAACAGTGCATGGGTGTCCACTGTCCGTTGACACCGCTGCTTCCCCGTGAGAACGGCAGAGTCCCTGGAGACCCAACCTTACCTCTCACTTGTACTTCATTATCGTTTTGTGTGTTTGTGTGTGGGGACACATGCCCTGGTACCCGTGTGGACAGGAGTCCAGACAGCAAGTCTGTAGAATCCCTTTTCCCTTTCTACCTTTGTGTGGATTCTGGGAGTTGATCTCAGTAAAAGCCTCCCACTGAGCCATCTCTCAGGCCCTTTCACTTGCAGTTGAGAACTGGCCTGGGGACAGTCAGCCCCCAAGCTCACCTTTCCTTCCGACACCATCTGCAGAGTTCATGCTGTAAGTGCACCCCTCCTCCCGTTTTTATAATTGGATAGAAGACTCATTGAACTCATTGACAGCACACTTAGTTTTGTGACAGCCAAAGGACACAGACTCAACTCAGCACAAGCAGAATCCAAGTGAGGCCCAGCATAGAGCTTCCAAATGTCCTCTCTAATGGGATCCTAGCTTGGCCCAGCCATGCTGTATGGAGTACTGCCAGAGTATTGGCTGGCTTTCTAGTGGGATTCGGTCACATGACCTTAGCCTTCAGTTCCTCCAGAGGGAAAGCTAACATGCATGACCTATAGTATCAACTACAGTATTACTTGCCAGTATGGCTTGAAGCCCTTAAGAAAAGAGACACTCACATAGGACATTACTAGGCTAAGAAGTCACTCCCAAGTGCCAGGGGCAAAGCCAGTCCTATTTAGTTTGGGTTTTGTTTTTTCTTGTTCTGTTTTATTGTTTGTGAAAAGGGGTCTTACTAAGGATGGTCTTGAACTCAACAGTCTTCTGCCTCTGCCTCCTAAGTGCAGGGGTTACAGGTGTGTGCCAACATGCCTGGCTAGACCTCTGTTTGGACAAAGTGAATTCCACTACTCACTCTCTGCCTTATGGTAGTATGGCATTGTACACTGCCAGTAGCCAGCGTAGACATAGACGGCTTCCATCTGTGTCCGGAGGTTGCTTTGCAGGCTTGTTTTGGACATTCTAGGTGAGGCAATGCTTAGCTGAGGATAGCTCCCAGCTTCTGAGGCCCAGCTGCCATTGTCACATCCCAGCTCTGCTTCTGTCCATTAGTTATGTGACCTTAGCTGTGATTTTTAGCCTTTTCCTCTTAAAAACCGAGATCAATACTAGGACGTATTCTGTGTTGTTGCTACCTACAGTAAATGAGATAGTATGTGCTGGGGCAGAAGAATATATGGTATATAGGAGTGCATAATAAATAAAAACTGGATACAATTTTATATTTTGGGTGTTTGTATTCATTTATTTTATGTATGTGAATGTTTTGCCTCTATGTTTGTATGTGCACCATATGCATACATGGTGCCCTCAGAAGCTAGAGGAGGGCTGATCCCCTAGAGCTGGAGTTACAGGCCTTTGTGGGTGCTGGGAACTGAGTCCAGGTTCTCTACAAGAGCGACAAGTGATCTAAACAGCTGAGCCACCTCTCTAGCCCCTCTTGGTTTTTGTTTTTTAATTTTTACATTTGTTTTGTTTGTGTATTGTGCACCATGTAAATGCCTTGTATCTGTGGAGGTCAGAGGAAGGTGCCAGATCCCCCATAACTAGAATTACAGACAGGTGTGAGCTACCATGTGGGTGCTAGGAATTGAACCCAGGTCCTCTGCAAGAGCAACAAGTGCTCATAACTGCTGAGCCATCTCTCCAGCACCCCCACCTCCCGGATTTTTGAAACAGAATCTCTTTGTGTAGCCCTGGCTAACTTGGAACTCTATGTAGACCAGGCTGGCCTTGAACTCAGATCCTCCTACCTTCTGTCTTCATATGAGAAAAATATTCCAAACCATTTTTTTTTTTTAGATCCTTTAATATGGCAAAATTTGCTTGTGTGGGGTGGTTCTGAAAGTGTGTTCCTTATTTCACACCTCAATGTCTCTTAAGCACAAGTGTAAGTATGAGGCAGGAGGCAGCAGTCTAAAGAGGTTGTACTCTGGTTTGGGAGTGCCTGAGTTAGAAGTGAGAAGCACCCCACACACACACCCTACCCCCCAGGCAAGTGTGTTCCGATACATTTGAAATGTGGACATTATTGGCAGACCTTTGCTGTGAGCTGCTGGTAGATTTTAAAACTTGAAAATCTTGTATGCACCCTTCCCGTATTGCTTCTGAGAAGGCTGGAAGGCAGACATCTTGAGACTGGCTTACGGACTGCCGGGCCAAGCTCAAGCTCCTTTCTGCTCACCACTTTCTAGCCCTGACTCCCTAAGGTCATCGATGGGCAAGCTGTACAGCCGGCCTCGGAGGGCTGCATTGGCCTGCCAGAGACTGTTTAAAACGGAATGAAGCACAAGAGCGTTCTCTGACGGTTATAGCTTGAGTTTAGGCCAGCCACTAATTGTTCTCTGGGCTTTCCTGGAAGGTGGCTGAGCCTGCCATCTGTGAGCTGCTGCTTGTCCACATGTGATAGGGATTAAGGCTGTTTTCCCATGGATCGTGCCTTTAATGGTTTTCAGTTTGAGAAAAGGTTCCCTCTAGGTGGGACTTGCTCTTGGACTCGAAAGGCCTGGGGCTCACAGTAGACGCTTTGCTTCTAGGCTGGGTCCACCAACGGGTGTCAGTAGATGGGGCTGCTTCTGGGGGGGGGGGAGTCTCGGGAGCTTCGCAAATGGAGGCCCAGCTAGCTAACTGAACATTTTCCCCCCAGCTTATCTCTAGTGATGCTGATGGAGCCATCCAAAGAGCAGGAAGATTCCGAGTGGAAAACGGCTCTACGGACGAGGTAAGGACACCCCAGTGTCTGCACTGTCACCAAGCTCTCAGCTGTAGCAGTGGACAACTGAGCCCTAGAAGGGACAAGTAAGAGCTTTTCAGAGCTTTACACAAGAAGACATGAGGGAAATACCATCGTGGGGGCAGAGAAGGTGCTGGTAATTCCAAATATTCTTTAAAAGATCGTCATAAAGTCAGGTAGACACGTGAGGCTGTTCTGCCCACAGCAGACCAAAGGGAGAGCTGCAGCCTCTTTAATGAGTCTATGTTTCTCTAAGGATGGCCTTGAACCTTTGGACCCCCTGCCTCCATCTCCTCGGAGCACTGGGATTACAGGTGTGCATGCACCACCACACCAGTTTATACAGTGCTGGGCATCAAACTCGGTTTCAAGCACTCTGCCTGAGCTATGTCCCCAGTCCCACAGTGTAACTTTCAATACATGTATATCTTATGGAATTATCAAGTCAGGGTGATTAACATATCCAACTGGAGACATTTTATTTTCATAGTTTATTTGCAGTGCTGAGAACAAGCCCCAGGCCTCATATATCCTGGGAAAGTGCTGTAGCACTAAACTGTCCTCATGACCCTGAGCCTTTTAAATTGAAGTCCTCACAGATTAATGCAGGACACTGGGTATGCTCCACAGAGCCATAGTAGAAGCAGGCCTGGCCTGTTCCTTACTGGCGATGCTCTGAGGACTGTGAGTTGCCTCAGTCTGGCAGTCTAGCTCATGAGACCGTTGCTTAGGTGTGGGCCAGCATCAGGGTGTAGTGGAGATGGCTTTAGGCTCAAACAGACCTGCAGTTAAATCTCAGCCCTGCACTAATGTATGACTCAATGCCTCTGGGTCAGTTTTCTGCTGAATAAGGAGGGAGATGGGTCCTGCTCTGCAGCACCTGGTCTTCCCATGAGCAATTTGTGTTTTGTACTTAAGCACAGGATTTTGCATAGTCCACATTGAGTGTCAGCTCATTAACACGTCCCACAGTTGCTAATTGTCAGGAGTTTTGTGACATCTTGATTCTGTCACCTGTCCTATTAGCTCACCCACTGAGAGGCTCTGTGTCTCCTCAAGATGCTGGTCATGCCATCTGTGTGCTCATTCCAAGTGGTAATTAAAATGAGCGTTGCCCCCAGTAGACCACTGGGGCGCTTGCTCCCTCCCTCGCTGCCTCCTGGTACATCAATTAGTTGATGGCAGAACAGAGGGGACAGTCTTCTAGCTTTGTACACGTCTACCTGTGTCAGCATGGGAAGGGCTGTCTACTGTTTGAGGGCATGGGAAGCAGTTCAAGTGTGTGTCATTTGCCTAGCAATTCTTCTGGGGATCTTACAGCAATATCTAAAATAGGGGAGGGCCTAGGGCAACCTGAATTTCTATCACTAGAGACTGACTGTGATTTACAGCCCAGCTGCACACTGGAATGCTCACTTGGAGCTATTAGACAGAACGAAGTTGGATTTGAGACCTGCTCAGTGGATAAGAGCATTTTCTCTGCAAGCATGAGGACCCAAGTTCTAAGTCCAAACACCCGAGTACAAAGCCATGGCTACATGTGCCTATAGCCCCAGTATTAGAGGACAGAGATGGGTAGACCCTGAGAGCTCACTGGTCAGCCAACCTACCTGAAAACAGGTACTTTTGGTTCAGTGAGAGACCCTGTCTCAAAGGAAATAAGGCAGAGAGCAATGGAGGTAGGCACTGGATGTCTCAATCTTGCTTCTACATGTGTGCACACAAGAGTACACACCTGCATACTCACATGCAGCATGTACACACACACATACACACACACACACACACACACACACACCACAAAGTGGAGGTATATACTATCACAGAAGAAGTGTTAAGTACTGGACATAAAAGCCAGTTCCAGGAAGATGGGAAAGATGTTTTCAATAGGCAAGAACATTTCCAAAAGGACAAATAAGAATTTAAAACCATCTGTTTCTGGGGGCTGAAGCAATGCGTGGCAGTGAAGAGGGCTTGCTGCCCTTGCAGGGGACCAAGTTTGGTTTCTAGTACCCACACCAGACAGCTCACAGCAATCTAACTCCAGCTCCAGGGGACCCATCATCTGTGGCCTCTTCAGTCACCTGACTCAAATGCACATCCACACACACCTACACATAATTGAAAATAATAAAAAATAATCTTTAAAAAAAACCCTAGGCTTCTGCAGCCACACATTAGGTGGAGCTCAGAGAATCCTATGGAAGTAGGGGAGGAAGGATTGTAGGAGCCAGGAGGGCCAAGAACACCACAAAAAAACCCACAGAACCAACTCAACTGGGCTCATAGAGGCTCACAGAGACTGAACCAACACCAGGGAGCCTGCATGGGACTGACCTAGGCCCTCTGCATACGTGTTATGGTTGTGTAACGTGGTCTTCTTGTGGACTTCTAACAGTGAGAGCAGAAAGTTGATTCTGGTTATGGTTCCTGAGGGTAAGTGTACATCAAGGCAGGGATGCATGGCAGCAAGCAACAGGCAGAAGCTGAGAACTCACGTCCTCTAATGCAGGCACCAAACAGAGAGGGAACTGCAAGTGGGACCAGGTTATAGGGTCCCAAAGCTTGCCCCCAGAGACAGGCTTCCTCCAGCAAGGCTGCACCATCTAAACCTCCCAAACAATGCCAAGAACTGAGAACCAAGTGTTCAGATACCTGAGCCTGGGGGAGACATTACCCATTCAGTCAACCACCACAGTAATTTAAAAATAGAGAATCTTTAAAAGAAAAGAAGTCCAACCTGCCTTGTCCTGGTGTTATCTCAACAATCTAACCTGTGAGGTGAAGCTAGATAATGCATTCAGTCCTCCGTCCACCCCACTACGGAAAGACTCTGAGGAACCAAAGGCATATATAAAACTCGGGGTCCTTTGTAGCCAATGTATGTGTGGATTTCCTGCCAGAAGCCAAATATTTGGGGACACTCAAGCAGAATCAGGTGTTTTATATGGCTTTTGATTAAATTCTTCTCAAATATTCAGGTCAGATTCAGTGCCCCCATTCATTTCCCACAAGTCCCAGTGGGAGGGGAGAGGAGTGAGGCAAAAAGAAGCTTCCGTGGCTTTGCAGTTGGTGCAGAAGTAATGAGGCTTTCTCGGCGTCAGAACTCACTAGCCAGCATGGGCTTCTGTGGGCATGCATACAGCATAGAACATTTAAGTCGGCAATCCCACAGCAGGTCTTTGAAGCAAACGCATGCCCCAGAGGGCATAGAGTGAGTGTGGTAGTTGCAACATTGACCATCAGTTGTCTGGGAAATGGACTTGTTTGGACATTTCCTCTTCACTTTGTTTTTAATCACATTTATGGAGGGGAAGGGCATGCCACCACACAAGACAACTGATAGCTCTTTCCACCATGTGGGTCCTGGGGATCAACTCAGACCATCAGCCTTGGCAGCAGGCACCTTTACTGGGCCATCTCATCATCTCTTAGCTTTCTTTTTGATGCCAAATCATGTGTTTCTCTTTCATTCCCACCTGAAACCGCTGTTATTTGTCTGTCTCTGAAATCCTCTAATAAAACAGGTCATACTTAAAAATAGGACTTGCTGAAAACTAAGACCGCAGTTAGGCACCACCACAGCACCTCAGAACATCTGAACAGAAGAGGCCTGAGATGCCTGGACCTTGGCCAGAGGTATGGAACAGTGAGAACAGTGCCAGCAGGAGCATAGGGTGATGCATCTTCCCTGGAAATCTGTCTGGCTGTCCCCACTAAAACCGAATGCATAAGAGTGTGTGTATCCACCGAGGACAGAGTCCTATTCACAGCGGCTTCAGTTGCACACAGTCTGACATCCGACAACAGGGGAGTGAATAGAGTGGATACATCAGGCTTGGCGTTTGTCCTGTGGGCTATATAGTGATGAAAAAAAAAGAATCATTGCACCAGCAAAAAGATGAATGTCACAGACGACACAGTACTGAAGGATGAAAAGCCTGGCTGGAGTGAATACACACGGAGGGTTTCATTCCTGTGGAGGCCAGCAGCAGGTGAACCCACAGTGAGGAAAGTCAGGGAGGCGGCTGTGCCTGGATCATGGTTGGGGAATGAATGGTGGGGCTGTCTGAAAATACTGTGTCTCTATCTAGGTCACAGTTACAAGGTTGGACATGGAGAGAACTATTTGACTCTGCCCTCCTCTGTACCCTTGCTCTCTGTCAGGGCTACACACACAGAATGCAGAGCTCATTTTCTGGGGTCCTGGGCAGAGGATTTTACTTGGTTCTCCATTTCTTTCATCAATCCCCACATGTACTCTTGTCTCTCCTCATTGTGTGCCTTTAACAGGGGACAGAGGTGTCTGGTTCTGCAAGACTCACAACTTTTGGGTATTGGGGTTCCCCCCTCCATTTCAGTTAAGTATTCAGTGAAGACACGAGTGAAATGGCTTCTCAGTCCTTAAAAAAGACCTCATCATTAACACTTGGCTCACAGTAGAGGTACACAGCATGTCATTGCCCTCAGTCTTTTTTCGCTCTCGACTTCTGGCTGCCTCTCCCTGGATTCTTCTGTTCTGCAGTTGCCATGCTCAGCCCTGGGGTAAGGGACGTGTGTGGACCAAGGCAGGAGCTTCAGAGGTTCTGGCAGTCAAGCTTATAGACCCCTCTCAGAATTTTGTTTCTAAATGCATAAAACGCAGACTGTGATAAGGGAAAACATTTTAAACATAGTTTATAATGCCGTGATCCATAGGATTTTTAATACATTAGAGAGCGAGTCCAGCAGCAGGTTTCATAAGTTCTGTAATGTTGAATCCCTGGTAGAGGCCGTTGCTTCTCAAAGTTCACTGTTAGCAGAATCGCCTGCATGCATGTTCATATGAAGGAGGACCTGGCTTTGGTCCTCAGTACTTCAGGGAGAGAGGGAAGGATGGAGGAGGGGAGAAAGAAAGAGGAGGAGAGGAAGAAACGAGAAAGGAAAGATAAGAAAAATGGGAAAAGATTCAGGCTCCACCTAGCGAGTTCTGGGGAAGCAGCTTGGTAGCAGAGACAGGAGTACACATTTCAGCGCACTGAGACGCACTAAGCTGAGGCTCTACTTGAAAGAAACCTTCTGGTTCTCCACCTGGGTCTTAGAAACTCCAGAAGCCTGACTGTGCTGGGACCACAGTTCCCTCAAAGCTCTCTAGAAGCTTTCTAGGGTCTAGGGCCTTGAGACCATGACACCAACCTCTGTGGAGTCTGAGTGGCTCAGGCCTGCATCCTGGCCTGGGTGCCCCTTTGTTGGGTGGGTTAAGACCTGAGGCTGGCCAGTGTCGTGCCTTTAGCTGTATGGACCTGGTTGCATAATGGAAAGATTTGCGGAGCAGGAGCACTGCCAGGGGTTCATGGTTAAAGACAAGTGACTGTAGCTAATGAATCATGCAGAAATCCTCCAAAGAGCAGAAGCCAATTCACCACTCCTCCTGAGTCACCCCAAAAGGCCGAAACAAAGAGGAAACACCTTGGGGTGATCACAGTTAACCTTTCCAACAAGGAGCACGTGGGCAGCTTAATTACCTTAGTTTATCTTGATGAGCTGAGGACAGCTTTACCTACATAGTGTTCTGGCTGGGTTTGCAGGTTCGTGGAGATGCATCCGACAGCCACAAGATAGAGAGTGCTTTACTGAAAAAGCAAGGAAGGGAGGACACTGCGTGCTTCAAAATGCCACTGTCACAAAAGGCAAAATTCTGAAAACGTTCTGAAGGGAGTCTAAATGAGACACAGCGACAAAATGATCATGTGCTGAAGGGGTTGGGGGAAGCTTTCGTCAGCATTGAGTATGGTGACAAATTCGGAATACAGATGATAATACATTGTATAGATGCTAAATTTACAAAGTCGATAAAGCTGAATTGCTGGTCTGATGGTGTAGCTCAATGACTGAGTGCCTGCCTAGCATACAGAAGGATCAAGGTTCAATCCCCAGCACCAGGAAAAGGCTGTATTCTAGTTAACGTATGAAAAGACCTCTTTCCTGAGAAGTAGACACTGAAGTGTTTAGGGATAAAGAGCTTTCTTACTTGTGCATCTGAGTCTTCAGTGGCACAGGGGAAGTGGCTGTGCTGGATCACGGCTCCGTTGGTGGAGTACTTGCTGTATAAACAGGAGGACCTGAGCGCAGATCCCCAGCACCCATGTAAAAAGCCAGGGGTGGCAACAGGCACCTGTGATCCCAGCACTGGCGTGGAGGTTGGAGGTAGACAGATCTCTGGAACTTACTGTCTGGAAAGCTAGCCGACTAGTGAACTTCAGGTTCAAAGAGACCAGGTCACAAAAAGTTAAGTAGATAGTAACGTCATCAGAGAGAAGCCAGCAGATGCCCTGAGGAACAACCATGGCACATCCATCTTTTAAAAGTCCAGTGGTCTGTTCAGAGAATATACCATGACCTGGTAGGGACCTCCAGAAATCGAAGAACTGTTCAGCATCAGATCTGTTACAATGTAACATTTTCCTCCATTTAATCTCTTCTACAAAGATCTAGCAAAGAAAAATTTTCGAAAGCCTCTTTGTAAATTCAGAATTGAAGAAAACTTCTTCAACATGATAAAGAACTGATCAGAACCATGTAGAAAATTTCCAAGGCATGTCAGAGTCACAACACATGCTCTGTATAGTCTGTTTCCTGTCATGGCAAATGTTATGTCCTTGAAGCTGCATTCTAATGGCTTTAACACAGTCTCAGCCTGGCCATCAGGATGTTCCCTGTAAGGATATTTAATGTCTCATAAAGGTAGGAAAAGAGGGGCGGAGAGATGGCTCAGAGATTTCAGAGCACTTACTGCCCCTGCAGAGGACCCAGGTTTAGTTCCTAGTGCCCACATGGCAGCTCACTTGTAATTCCAGCTCCAGGGGATCTGGTGGCCTCTTCTGACCACCGTGAGCATCTGCAATCTTCCAAACTGCATGACTGGTATGCTCCCGTGAATGTGGATGGGATTGGGGGAGACTGTGTGAGTTGGAGTCTAAAGCAACAGACGTGATGGGGTGGACATCTTTTAAAAGGAGATCTGGGTTTGGGGATTTAGTTCAGTGGTAGAGAGCTTGCCTAGCAAGTGCAAGGCCCTGGGTTCGATCCTCAGCTCCAAAAAAATAAAATAAAAAGTAAAAGGAGATCTGTTAAATTGGCTTACAAGATGTGATCTGAGTAGTCCAGTAAGTCTGTCTCCACACTGGGAAGACTGAGAACCCAGTAGCTGCCTGGTCCACGAGAATGGATGTCTCAGCAATCCTAGTCTGGTGCTGAAAGCCTAGAAGATTCCTGGAGATCGCTGGTCTTCAGGGTTCTGATATCAGCAAAGAATAAGAGCAGCAGTGGCAGCAGCAGCAGAGGTGTTTACAAACAGCCTCTTCCCTCAGACCTCCTTTCTTCAGGCCTCCACCAGAAGGTGCCCCCACATTTAGGGTAGGTCTTCCCACCTCGAATAACGTAATCATGAAACTCTTACAGATGTGCCCAGTGGCTTACTTTAGTTATTTCTAGATCAGTCAAGTTGGCAACCAAGATGAATCATCATGTATACAAAATAGTAATAATGACTGTCAGTTAATAGGATTACTTGTTAGGTTTGTCCATATTTTCCACACCAACTGGGAAGTTGTTAAGATGCATTTAAAAATTCTACAAAGCCACCAACTGGATCAGGCCCTCTGAGTGGGTGAGACAGTTGATTGGCCTGATCTGTTTGGGAGGCATCCAGGCAGTGGGACCGGGTCCTGTGCTCATTGCATGAGTTGGCTGTTTGAAACCTGGGGCCTATGCAGGGTCGCTTGGCTCGGCCTGGGAGGAGGGGACTGGACCTGCCTGGACTGAGTCTACCAGGTTGATCTCAGTCCTCGGGGAAGGCTTTGCCCTGGAGGAGATAGGAATGGGGGCGGGCTGGGGGGAAGGTGAGTGGGGAGAACAAGGGAATCCGTGGCTGATATGTAGAACTGAATTGTATTGCAAAATAAAAATTAAAAAAAAATTCTACAAAGCAAATGACCTTGAGTAAGATGCTTAAGAAGTGTCCTCTGGATGAAATGTGCTAGGAGGTAAGAATTGGTGCCCTGGGGGACAGCAGTTCCATTTATCGGGATGCCACAGACCAGAGGAAAGACTTTACACGC
The DNA here is from genome assembly GCF_949786415.1 of Peromyscus eremicus. Lineage (NCBI taxonomy): Eukaryota > Metazoa > Chordata > Mammalia > Rodentia > Cricetidae > Peromyscus > Peromyscus eremicus. The sequence goes on along the minus strand of NC_081419.1, from coordinate 7,052,433 downwards.
CTGTTAGAACTGAGTCTGCTTATTCCTGCAGCCTGCAGCCTACTAGATGTTTCTGTGATGTGACTTTACACCGACTGTCACCGCTAGTGAGAACATGTGGTTCCGGCTCTTATGTGTATGCTTTTAATGGCGACTTTTTCTTCCTGGATCTTTGGCTTCTGGTTTATTGCTAGCTTCATGTTCGTTTTCTGAATACACCTTTTAACAACACAGCTTTGTTCCGTTACAGAATGCAGCTGCTCTGCCAGGCACTTGGCGAAGAACAGACGTGCACTTAGAAAACCCAGAGTACCACACCCGGTGGTATTTCAAGTACTTCTTAGGACAAGGTAATTATGCCTTCGTGGTGACTGGGGGAGAAATGCCGCTCAAAACTTCGTGATCTCAGACTCCCTGTATGAGTGGACTGAAATAATTGAGGGACAACAGTGTCAGACAGTCCACATTAAGGTCAGTGGTGAGCCTTGTAGGCTAAGAGCTACAACCCAGAGTAAGCTCTGCTTGGGAGGAGTGGTGTGGGGCTGGGTTTTGTTGTTGTTGGGGTTTTATTTGTTTCTTTGGCTTGGGTTTTTTGCAGGGAGGGGGTTGAGGTTTTTTGTTTTGTTTTGTTTTTAGTTTTTTTTACAGGGTTTGCCTGTGTATCCCTGGCCATCCTAGAACTTGCTCTGTAGACCAGGCTGGCCTTGAACTCAGATCTGCCGCCTCTGTGTGTGCCCCTGCCCCATCTTGTTGTTATTTTAACCCCCTGGTAAATGAGGAATTAGCTCATCTCATCTTTGAGAGATAAGAACTTTCAGGATGGAAAAAAGACTTTAACTTAGCAAAGTCAGTACACATCTGCATGAGTTTTCAGCAGTTTGTGACCATGAAGGAGAAAAATGGTTTCCTGAGCAAACCTTGGCCATAAGACTGCGGGCTCAGGCCGGATGGTGTGGCACACCTTTAATCCCAGCACTCGGGAGACAGGCAGGCGGATCTCTGTGAGTTCGAGGCCAGCCTGGTCTACAGAGCGAGTTCCAGGAGAGGCTCCAAAGCTACACAGAGAAACCCTGTCTTGAAAAACAGAACAAGAAAGACTGTGGACTTGCCACACTCACCCACCAGTGACACATATTTAAGCTCCACCTGCTGTCTGGTGGGCAGTGTACATAGTGGGGTACAGTACAAAATGAGGCTCGCCCCCTGACCTCATGGAGCCTGTAGGATGGTTTTGGAGCATGGTTCTGCTCTCATTAGCCTGAGGACTTGGACGTGGCTTCTCTGTCTGTAAAGTGGAGCTATTTCTAGTCCTTCCTAGAGGGCCGAGTAAAGCTTCCAATGAGCTGTGCAAAAACAACACAGAACGCGGGGCCTGACACATGCCAAGAGCTCGGGTGCTCATAGGTTTTAGAGAGAGCACGTGGAAGGACAGAAAGCAGGTGTGTTACTGATGAGAGAGGGGGCTGGGAATAGAGGAAAAATAAAAATGGCAGAGAAATTCAATGAGACATCCATTGTAGAACATGATTCTCAAGCCAGGAAATGAGCGCAGTGTCTTTTTAAAAACCTGTTACAGGGCTCAGAGGGTGAGAACGATTACTCTGCAACGTGATGACCTGAGTTCAAATCCCCAGCCCTATGTAAAATACCTGGGCATGGCTGAGCATTCCTTCAACACAGCACTGGAGAGACAAAGGTGGATCCTGGGAGCTCACTAGCCCGTAGCCTGGCCAAAATGGAGACTATCCAGTTAAGCGAGAGAGCCTGTCTGAAGGCAGTGAAGCTGAGAGCAAAGAGGAAGACAGTATCTTCCCTTGGCTTCCTCAGTGCACAGACAGGCATGCACACCATACACCATGTGTGTGCAACACACACACACACACACACACACACACAACAATGTGCTGCACACAAAAGGAAAGAAAAACTGTTGCAGTATTATTCTAAAAAGTTAAAGTTCAGGTCTGGCCAGGCAAGGTTTGCTTGGGTGGGTGGGGACTATAGAAGCATTTACAAAGAGAGAAATGTACCATTCATCTTCCCCCTGGCTGTGCACAAAATGCCCACAGCATTGGCTTTATAGCAAAAAGGTCTCTGTGAGTTTGAATGCCAGCAGCATCCAAAGAGGTAATGCAAAACCTACCTCAAACTGGTTTAAACAAGAAGGAAATGAATAATAAAGTTTGACATAGTCTAGGTAGCAAGTTGTAGGGAAGGCCCTGTGGGTGGTGTCGTCGGCAGTTCGGTGATATTAGAGGCCTAGGCCCTTTTGCTTGTTCTGCTTCCCTGCCCTTAGTGTGATGGCTTTGCCCACACAAGGCCGCGGTGACTCCAAACATCCTCAACACCATGGTAGCCAGAGGGAGGGGGGCATCTCTGGAGTGAGAAGCCTTTCCAGAAGGCTCTTGGCAGATTTCTTATCCTGTCTCAGTCCACACTGAATACTTAGTTTCTGAGCCAGTTGCTGGCAAAGGGAGGTGGGTGCACAGTCAGTGGTCAGCTCCCCCATGCCGGTCTTAGGACTACTGCGTGTGTGAACGCTGACCACTGCTGGCTGAAGGAAGCTGCTGGGTCCTCACCGACCATCTCTTCTGCAGTCCATCAGAACTACATTGGAAACGATGCGGAGAAGAGCCCCTTCTTCTTGTCTGTGACCCTTTCTGACCAGAACAACCAACGTGTCCCTCAGTACCGTGCAATTCTGTGGCGGAAAACAGTGAGTACCTGCCTCGCCCTGTACTCAGGAGTCCCCTGGTCAGCACACGTGCAGGAGGGCCTTGCAGCCCATCACCATCTCAGAGTCCCGTCAGCCCATTGTCGGGTGCCTCCTCTCCTTGTAGATAACTCAGGATGTCGTCGTCGTCATCATTCTGAGCTGGGGCCACCAAGCCTGACACTAACAGTGCTTCTCCTCATCTCTAAGCCACAGTCAGACACAACTACTTCCTAAGTCTTGATCTCTGGGGAACAGCAGTAGGTTTTATAGAGTACATTAGTTCGCTAATCTTATCTATTACTTTTTGGGATTTTTAATGGTAGTGGTATGTTCATTTTTGTTTGGGGGCTGGAGAGGAGGATATAAAAGGTTTTGTTTGTTTGTTTTTGACACAGTCCCATATAGCCCAGGTTATCTTCAAACTCACATTGTAGTTGTGGATGACCTTGAATTTCTGGTCCTCCTGTCTCTAACTCCTAAGTGATGAGATTATGCACCACTATGCCCACTTATGATGTTGTAGGGTTCAAACCCAGGGCTGCATGCATGCTGGGCAAGCACTCTGCCATTTATGATGATCTGGGGATTGAACCCAGGGCTTCATGCATGCTGGGCAAGCACTCTGCCATTTATGATGATCTGAGGTGCAAACCCAGGGCTGCATGCATGCTGGGCAAGCACTCTGCCAACCGAGTTACATCCCAGCCCTAGTTTTGTTCATTTTTATCTATTGTTTTGTTTGTTGAGATAGGATCTCACTTGTATTCATGAACTTGCTATGTAGACCAAGGTGGCCTCAAACTTCACAATCCTCCTGCCTCAGCCACCTGAGTACTGAGCTTATAGGAGTACACCACCACACTCAGCTAACCCTATCTATTTTTTTAAATTACATTTCTTGTAATTTTATGTGTATAAGTGTTTGTCTTCATGTACGTCTGTGTACCGGGTGTGTGCCTGATGCCCAGGGAGGTCAGAAGAGGGCACCAGATTCCCTGGAATTGCAGTTATGGATGATTATAAGCCACCATGTGGGTGCTGGAAACCAAACCTGGGTCCTCTGAAAGAATAATTACTGCTCTGACCTACTGAGCCATCTCTCCCGGCCCTGACCCGAGCTGTTTTTGACAGTTAAAGCTATGAACTAGCCCATCTTTTAGTTAGATTGGAGAACAGATGAGTATTATCTGGCTACAGCCCCTACAATGTCGCCCCTACAATGTCACCCCTACGATGTTGCCCCTACGATGTCGCCCTCTCTCCGACTTGCTCAGCCAGCACCCGCATCCATCCAGCTGTATTGTTTTAGGTTTCATATTTTCCTTATGTGTTTTCATTATGTCTACTTGCAACTCTGATTCATAAATTTGTCTTATGGCAATTCTTATATTTGATTTTTTTATTTTTCATAAATTTTTCTCATTGTTTTCTTTTTTCCTATTATTTTCTAGGAGCATTTGTACACAGACAATATGATACTCTAGTAAAAGCATACACACACACACATATATTCACTCACACACCTACATGCACACATACATGTATAGCAATAGAGTAACTTTAAATGACCTAGAAGGAGGGGCTGAGGATAAGGCTTTGTTGATAGGCTGCATGCCCAGCATGCATGAACTCCTGTGTTCAGTTGCACATGCCTGTAATCCCAGCACTTGGGAATCAGAGGCAGGAGAACCAGGAGTTAAAAGCCACCTTCACTTACATAATAAGCTTGAGGTCATTTTGGGATATGAGACTCTATCTTACAAAGAAAAAGTTTCTAGGAACCACTACTATTTAACAAACTATGATTAGGTACTTCTAAAATAGTAAAGAATAAAACCTAACATTTATTGTGCATTTACTATATGATAGATCAGTAGTTCTCACCCTTCCTAATGCTGTGACCCTTTAATACAGCTCCTCGTGTTGTGGTGACCCCCCCAACCATAAAATTATTTGTTGCTACTTCATAACTGTAATTTTGCTACTGTAACTATCTGTGTTTTCCAACCCCTGTGGTCTTAGGTGACCCCTGTGAAAGGGTCATTAGACCCTAGAAGGGCTCGTGACCCACAAGTTGAGAACCACTGTACTAGATCATTTCTTAACTACCCAAATCTTAATACCTGCTCTTGCAATTACGGAAGTTAAATGGCATGGACAAAGTCCCTCCCACTATATGTCAGGCCAAATGTACCCCAGGGCTCAGTGACCAAGGTGTCACTACTGTCCATAATTAATTCTCTGTGGAAGTCTTTGACTCATAGTGTCTTCCCTCGGTGTCCCCACTATGTAGCAGAATGCCTGACACATAGGCACAGCTCCAGAAGTATGAGTAAGCAGATGGCACCGAGCCCGGCTTAATGGCTCTGGACACCACTGCTTCTGTTTAAGTAAACATCTACAGTATTTTCAGAAGTTTGTCTTTTTTGAAGCAGATTTGGGGTAAAGATCTTTTTTGTGTTACTCCTGAACTTATTTCCAGCAGAGGCATGTTCATAACAAGGGACTTTAGTGGGACCAAGGTTTACAGGGACAGGGACTTTCCAAGACTCAAAAGAACTGGAAAGACCAACACGTCCCCTCCCCCTGCCACCGCCATAACTGGGGCCATCAGCCTGCTACCAGCACAGCTTTACGACAGGCAGAGCCGTGAATGGTCTAGGAGACCCTGGTGTGTATGTGCCCCGTTTCCCAAGTGCCCGCATTGTAGTCCTTGCCCGCTGTTCCCCTGGTGACAAATGACCTTCATCCAGAGCCCCTTATCTCCTGCACCAGGCAGGGGATTTTCTGGTTTCTGTTTCATTAATTTATTTTTGTTTTATGTTTGCTCATTACAACATTCTAGACCCTTCTGCTTTCAATGTCCTTTTTGGGAAAATAATTGGACTTGCCCTCCTCTGCTCCTCCTCTCCTTCCTCCCACCTCTCCTGCCTTTCAGGGATGAACTTATTTAATGTCCTGTCGTCTTCCACCCTGACAGTCACCTGCGTCCTTAGATAGTTGCTGGATATGAGGAAGGGTGGGTAGGCGGGACAAATGCAGGGGAAACCTGGCTTACTTCCACTTCTGAAGCAATTGTCTGTCTTACATACAGACTGTGGTAACGTGGTCAGCACCCTGGAGGGAACAGAGCTAATGAAGGTGCTGAGACCCCTGAAGATGAGGGTCTTCCACATGAGATCCAAAGGAGAAATGCTGTGGGACTGGCAAACCGGAAGGGGAAGCTGGGGAATATTCCAGGCAAAAAGAACAAGACTTAGCAGACAAATAAAGCAGTATTTTGTGGATCCACTCTTGGCCGCTGTTAGAGAAGTGTAGATGTGAAATTGAAGTCCCCAGACCATTGTGAAAGCAGCCCAGGACTGACCATCAGGAATCTTCATCCCACTGAGAATGTCCAAACCTTCCTCTAAAGCCTCTCCTGTAGGTGCTAAACTGTGGGTCAACAGCAGGGCAAGTGTTTGCTCCTAGCTACAAATGGAAATATTGAAGAGGGTGAGAAAAATAAAACCAGTACTGAATTCCCGTAACTGCAATCTGGCACTGGAGGTTGTGGGAAGTTCAGCTATCAGGCTCCCCCCAGCCCCCTGCACACAAGCCCTGCTGTCTAAAAGCAGAACAGCAACGTATAACTACTCAAGCAGTTCTTCCTGGGCATCTCTCTTGGCTTTTGAGGGGCTGGGGCTGGAACGAGGTAAAGCACGTGCTAAGCAGGCAAGCACTCCATCCTAGTGCTAGGTGTTGTCTGAACATACGAGGAAGATTTTTATATAGAAACGATTCCACTGCACTATAGAAATTCCATCCAGATAATACAGCTGGTACAAAGAGGAGGCTCAAAGTCTGTCTGCTCAGAGAAATTATCGTAGCACCCTGTGGGAGTCCCTACAAGTGCATGTTGGCAGGTGTACCCACACATCTAGCCTGTACTTCTGAATCTGCACAGTGCTCACCTCTGGTTGCCTGATATGTGCAAACACAGGCCTCCACTTAGGGCATTTCCTGTTTCTGCCAGAAAACACAGAGTGGTTTCATTTGAGTATTAACTCTAGATATCTGAAAACAGGAGATGGGAAGGGGGAGCTTTGCCAGGTTATAGTGAAGAAAACCGTGTCCAGAGCCCACAAGCCCTGGGGCTCCTGTCCACACATAGTTACTCATGAAGGTGCCATGGTCACCTGCCACAGGCTGGCCTGGGCGTGTCCTTAGAGCTGCCTTTGGTGTGGTTTTTTTTTTTTTTTTTTTTTTTTTTTGGTTTTTCGAGACAGGGTTTCTCTGTGTAGCTTTGTACCTTTCCTGGAACTCACTCTGTAGCCCAGGCTGGCCTTGAACTCACAGAGATCCGCCTGTCTCTGCCTCCCGAGTGCTGGGATTAAAGGCGTGCGCCACCACCGCCCGGCCTTTGGTGTGTTTTTGAGCAGAGGTGGTAGGAGGAGGCTAAGCAGAGGCACAGGTCTGAGGCTGCCTTGAGCAGGTTAGCTTCCTATATAGGTGAACGTACGCTGGGGCCAGTGTGCAACAAAGCCACAGGAAGAGCTCGCTCCCGGTGGTGTGACCTGGGAAGTCTGGAAAGTGAGCTACCATCTCCTCCCTGTGTTTGACAGTGTTTCCAATCTCTGTACCAAAAAAGGCAGGTTAATCCAGTAGAGGACCCATAAAGAGAGTCTTGTGTGGGAATAATCTCTCATGACCAGTGGTGGAGATGAGAGTCAGGTCTCTTGTACATTGGTTCAATGTTTTCCTTACTGACAGAGATCACAGGCTTGAAAAGACAGAGGAACTCTACCCCAGGCCCTTATTCTCGGCTTGCACAGGGAGGTTGGTAAAAGTGTCCCCACAACACACCAAGTATTTACTTCTTTGCTCACTTCCTGCAGAAACACCCCAGCCCTTCCCTTGTGATGACAGTTCTGTGATTTGCCAAAGTTACAAAGCCTTTAGGTGGGTACTGTTGGATGATCTCATCTGCTTGCCATGCCCAGTTGGTCCTGTGTAGTGGAGAGGAGAGACAGGACAGGAGCACCTCTGCTCTGGGTGTGCTGGACACAGGACTACCGAGGTGGCTGCCTGTTCCTGTTCTGTAGATAGGAATTTATCCACCCTTCCTGTGAGTCAGTCACAATAGGTACTCACTTTAAAGCAAGTAAATGACTTTGAATAAGTCAGCACAGTAAACACACATTATTAAGACCTTGCTGGAAGACAGGGGTGATTTCTAGTTAAAAGGTCTTTGACCGGGTGACATGGTACTTGAGTCTCATTGAACAAACGGAGACTCTTCTTCCTTATAATCTTTGAACCATATCTGACTTTTAGCTCAGAACTGGTTTGGACGTGTGGTTTTCAGGGTTCCAGGAGGCTGAGGTGATGGCAGACTTGAACAGACGGAAGGCTTGTGTTGAGTCACAGCTCTGGAGCTCGGGTGCCCACTGCTTTGGGACCTGTGGTGAGGGGCTCTTCACAACGGGATCCGTGGAGCTAGAGGAAGCTGCTCACCTCATGGCAGCTGGGAACCACGAGACCAGGGTCCTCCATCCCCATCTGGGAGCACATCACCCCAGGGACCTAAGACTTCCCACTAGGTCCAGCTCTTAAAGCTTCTGGCACCTTCTAAATAGTGCCACAGACTGGTAATATGGCCTTCAGCACATGGGCTGTTGGGGGTCCTGTATCCAAATTGTAGCAGATGCTCAGCTGGCCACCATGATACCAAGACACTGAGGCCTGATGTGTTGAGTCCTGCTCAGAACCAGAAGTGTGAATGAGAGGGAGGGTGCTGTCAGCCAGAGCAGAGTAAGAAAGAGCAGGCGTGGTTTCACTGCAGAGACCAGGTGGGGCTCTTCAGAGGTGAAGGGCACCAGACTCCTCCCTGATTGGTGCTTTGCTTCTTCCAGGGCACGCAAAAACTATGCCTTCCCTACAGTCCCACAAAAACGCTGTCTGTGAAGTCCATCTTAAGGTGAGTACTCATGGACAGAGGCCCACACAAGCTGGTGGCCTGGATGGAGTGCATATTCCTGGGATCCCTGTGCTTTCGCTTTCCTTGATTGGCACGCCGGGCACTTTGTCTCGCCAGGCATTCCCTCCTCGAGTCTGCAAGGCAGCCTCAGAGGGCAGGACTGTCACTGCCCCCACTTTACAGATGAGTAAATGGAGGTTCAGAGCAGGAAAGCCAGGGTTTCACGGCCGCACCATCCAGTCGTGGCTCCTAAGCATGCCTCCTGCTCTGCATTTCTTTGCCTGTGCTTGGTTTTTGGGGGGTTTTTTGTTTTGTTTTGTTTTTTTCTTGTGTTCACTTGGATACTTTGGGTTTAGAAAGAAAATCAAGAAATCTTTTTCATTTTATTTTTATACTTTGAAATAGAAACCCAGATGTCAGCAAAGGCTCCCTGGGGGATGTGCTTTATTCACTGAACAGCGAGTGAAAAGATTGGAACATCTGGCTCCCGCCGCTGGTTCCCATCTCCCTCTCATCTCTCTCCCAGGCCTGGGGAAAGCTGCCACTCAGATGGAGCCTGTCACTCTGTCCCCAGCTAAGATATGACATCCTAATGGCAGTGGCTCTTTGTCAGACACAGACACTGTGCGGAATACTTTCCAGCATTTTCTTGGTGACTCTTCAGCTCAGCTGCACCAAGTCCTCCTGCTGCCTCAGTTCCCTACGAGGACTCAGGGCCTCAGAGAGCAGGAGAGCCCCTGCAGAGCTGGTAAACTGCAAGATTTAAACTAGACATCTACAGCTCTGGGGCTAAAGAGTATCATAAACATATACGAAGTTGTCGATAACAGCCAGTAAATAAGTCAACAGCAATCTGGGAGAATAGCGAGGATGCCTGACGCTGATATCCCTGATGCCTGCCGCTCTCACTGCGTGAGTGTCCTGAAAGGACAGTTACCCATGGCAATTGATGAAGTTCATGGACTCCCGATTTGTTCCCTCACTTGCTGATCTGCATTTCCAGTGTGTCAGTCCTCTCAGAGAATCCCCCGTGATTTTTCTAGACAACATTGTCTGTCTTCTCCAGAGAACTGCACCTTACTCCTGTTGCTTCAGGCCCTACTCACTGGCTCGCTCTGTCTGCTCTGTTCCAGTGCCATGAACCTGGACAAGTTTGAGAAAGGCCCCAGGGAAATCTTCCATCCCGAGATACAGAAGGTACAGGAAGCTGTGGGGCTTCATAACAACCCATGGACTCAGTCTCACCTCACCAGGACGGTAGGGCGGGCTGGTCTGGTCAGAGAGAAGTGTGGTGTCAGGATCAGGGTCAGGTTCGTGTGTGTGTGTGTGTGTGTGTGTGTGTGTGTGTGTGTGTGTGTGTACCTTCATCATGCAGCTATAATCAAATTAGCTCTGAAAATTTAGAACTGTAGCCATCCTCACTAGGATGCCAGTAAACAGAGCAAAGCTGAGCTTCAAGGAGGTGGGTGGTGCCAGAGCTGGTGACAAGGAAGAAGCTGGCAAGGCAGCTGGAGTGGCGGCCAGGAGGTGACGGGCCTGTCAGCAGAGCGAGCAGGGGAAATAACACAAGTGAGATGTGAGGACTGACAGAGCATAGTTATTTTCTGTATCCCTTTAAGGTAAGCTTTCAAACTGAGGTCATTGCCTTTCAACTTAGCTCAACCCAGACGTACAGAGTAGAATGTCCTCATGCCTTTGCTTTCGTTTAATTTATAAAATACCATTTGTTTGACCACCGGGACCAGCATGGTAGGAGGGAAGTGACTTCTGCAAGCTGTCCTCTGATTTCCACGTGTGTGCCAAAGCACTGCGTGCACCTGTACCCACAGACATGTACTAAATAAATAAGTGAACAATAAAATAATATTTGCACCCTGCTAGAATAAACTCGGGCAAAATTTAGTGTGTTAGGTTAAACTAAGCAAATTCAAGCCATGCTATGCTTAAAGTGACTATGGCAACCTTAAAACAAATTAGAATTATAAATATATCAATGCCAGGCGGTGGTGGCACACACCTTTAATCCCAGCACTCAGGAGGCAGAGCCAGGCGAATCTTTATCAGTTCAAGGCCACCCTGGTCTACAGAATGAGTTTCAAGATAGGCTCCAAAGCTACACAGAGAAACCATGTCTCGAAAAACATAGATAGATAGATAGATAGATAGATAGATAGATAGATAGATAGATAGATAGATAGATAGATGAATGAAAATATCAGTAACAATGTGTCTTTACTTCATTATACAACATAGATTTTTTTTCAAAGGCAGGGTCTCACCGTAAGGTCCAGGCTACCCTAGAACTCACTTTATAAACCAGGCTGACCTCAAGCTCATGTCCCTCCTGCCTTAGCCCCTTCAGTACTGAGAGTGTGAGCATCCTCCACATCAGGCTGTGAGAACAGTCTTAATCCTTTCCTTCTTGGTGACTGAGAGCGATCACCACTGCTAGCCCCACTCTTAAGACCCCACCCCACAGTCCTGGAGGAGCAGCACTGTGGTGGCCTGTCTCTCAGCTGCTGTGCTAGCTCACCCCAGCTGCCTTCCCCCCCACAGAGTAACAGATGACCAGACAAGAGTCAGCAGCACCCTGCCTGTTGAGGTCCCCATTCTGTGCCTGATTCTATGGAAAAGCTGTTTCATGCTCTCCTATAATTGTGTTTTGGTTTAACCCCTTAACAAGGAACGCTCATGAGCTTCCTTAGGCCTGGGTATGAGGCCCAGTCCCCAAAGTCACGCCATCAGAGCTGCCCCCCAGCTTCTGCACACTACTGTTAGGAGCCCTTGACAGTCTCGGGATCCACACAGCGAATAGACGCTGAACCAACCTAATTATGAGAAGGAAGATGGCTAGTCCTATTAAAATGCTGTCCCTCTGCTTCTGCTTGCTAGGATGCAGTGACATTTTTCTTGACCAGATTCCTCCCAGAAGCAGTGTGTGTGATTAAGTTGGCTTTAAGTTAGTGAGAAAGTGGGATCTCTGTGTTATCTTCCTGCCTTTTTCTGCCACTTTGTGTTCTAGAGAGCTGTAGATGACTTCCTGGTGACCAGGGATTGTATAAAAATCTGTAGAACTAAATCTGAATGTTTAAAGCATTAAAGGGTTTTTAAAGTATATGTAAAATTCTGCACTCTTAAATCTAATTTTTGTTTGTTTTCTTTTGTTTTTGTTTTTGTTTTTGTTTTGAGACAGGATTTCTTTGTGTAGCCCTGGCTGTCCTAGAACTAGCTCTGTAGATCAGGCTGGCCTCCAACTCACAGAAATCCACCTCTCTCTGCCTCCTGAGTGCTGGGATTAAAAGTGTGCACCACCTCTGCCCTGGCTAATATTTGTTTTTTTAAACTTAATATTAGCTACAAACTAATGATAAAAATCAAAATTCCATTAAAAAATAGCAGGACTAGCACAAGTTTGAAGATTGATCCCAGCATCCATGATCCTAGCACTCCAACAGCAAGAAGAAAGGCAGAGATGGGAAATTCCTCAAAAGCTGTAGGCTAGCTAGCCTGCTGCACACAGTGGACAACAGTCAGACACCCAGTCCCAGATAATGTGGAAGGCGAGGACCAACACCCTAGGTTGTCTTCTGACATCCACACATGACCTGTGGCGTACACATGCCTCCCTGCACACATACATACATGCACAAACATGTACACACAGGCGCAAAGGAAAAACGTCACTAGAACTTAAGAAACACCATTACTACACAAAATTAGACTTTCCAGGCTAAAATTACAAACCGAGAAGCAACAAAAAGAGACCTAGTTGGTGCTCACAAATCTGGAAGTGAGTTTTTAAAACTTGAATGCTGTCAGGTAGACATTGGTAGACCACGATTCCTGGCAGGAACACCCACCTCTAAAATGATGTAATCCAAAACAAAGATGATACAAAGGGGATGTGACCTGGCAGCCTGTGGCTGAATGTTGAGGCCCTGGGGACTCTTGGTGCAAGGCTGCTCCCACAGCCTGGCCACAGAGGAAAGCCCTCTCCCCAGGCCAGGGGCCGGTAACGAATGCCCCAGTTCTGATATTTGCTGGACTAAAGGTAGTTGGGAAGCTCCCCGTTGTTTTATTCACCATATACTTGCAGGTGTCAGGAGAACCAGGCCACATGACCTTAACCCAGGCTCTGCTGAATCTCCAATGCCTTACCTGTAATTCTGGAATACAGAATACAGGCTGCATGGCAGAGTGGTTGAGACCAAAGGAAATTATGTAAAAGAGGATTTTGCAATGAAGTGTGTAATGACATGCGAATATGAAGTATGTCCCAAAGTATAAGACACATAGTTTTATTTTTTCCAGGATTCAAAAACAATGATGAAGTACTTCTGAACAAAAGAGCCCTTGTTACAGAAATGTAGGATTTTGTGTGCCTCACTTTAGGAATTGTCAGCTCCCGGCTGTAGGGAGGATGAGGGTTGCTCAGCCTCTTCCACCTCTATTCTGGCCTTCCTCTTCATTCTCACTGGCAGCCATGGCTTCCCTGGACCCACCTCCACTCACCCAGTGACCTCTACCAGAGCCTTTGGCCTTGGTATCTGCCTGCCAACTTCCTCAGAAGTTCATTCTGAGGAGGGAAGGTGGTCTGAGGCTGTTTGCCAGGCATCCCCCACACTCATTCTGTCTCTCTCCAAAGTGACCCACACGGGGCAAGATAGTAGTGGATGAGGAACAGACCCAGACAGGTCAAGTAATCTGTGCACAGACACAGTTGCGGGCAGCAGAGCAAGGACTCACAGCCAGGACTCTTTAGAGTCCCCAGTGCCCCCTGCTGATCTCAGGAGAGGGGCTCTTCAGGGCAGCTGACTTAGTGTAATGCAAGTAATGAGACGCACTGGACCAGTGTCT